>NC_067398.1:548234159-548552159 GCF_016432865.1 Antechinus flavipes
CCTGGTCTGTGAGCCGAATTCACAGCAGGATAGAGCCACTCCCTTGAAAATGTTCACAATATTTATACATTTCGGACAAAGGACCCCCAAAATCCCACCCTCTGTATGGTGTGATTGGTCACATAAGACCATTTCCCTATTTGGTCAGTGGAATGCAGTAGATGTATAGCTTTCTCATCAGTGTCCTTCTTTGAACAATAGAATATAGTCCAGGTCTTATCTAAAATTACATGCTTCCTCACCATGGATCCTCTTTTGGACCATGGAATGTAGTCCAAGCCTTATCTAAAATCACATACTTCCTAAACTGAGGCCTTTAAGGATTTAGCTTACAGTCCCTGATCAATATGTGCTTAATCTATAACTTCTTCTCCTTTTTTTCCCACACAAAACATTGAGCCATCATTGATTACTATTTGATTTTGTTCATTCAGTTAATTCTAAGTAGATTACCTTAATCTAACTCATGTCTCTTCATTTTGTCTACAAGCACAGCCTAAGATACTTTTCCAGATGACTTGCTTAAATGTAGAAAAACTTTACCTAAAACATTTTTCTGATTTACTAATTTTGTAGTCCTATGCAAAAGGGGAGGGGGGGGAGGTGAGGGGTGGTGTGAGGAAACAGGTATAGTTAGACCTCTTCTTAACCTTATTGTTGTTGAAACCAATGCTAACTCAGTAATCTTAGCATCATCATTTTTTAGATATTCACTATCTATTTTAACAAAATATTCTACAACTTTTTCAGAAATCAAAAACAAATATACTCACCTAAAGAGGCTACATTTTCTCCCAATTAAATTTTTTTTTTAGAATACTTGTGCTCCTTTGGCTTCTTTGACAGCTCTCTCATTGTTCATGATTATTCAAAAATCATTAAATTGGTATTGCAGTTCCATTCATCAGTTCTTTGAGTACCAGCTGCCATCTTTTCAAAGTCTACGCAGTCTATAATTCTACCTCCTATCTGATCCTTCTTTTTTTTGCTCTGAATAAAAACCTGTTCTTTTCTTAATTTTCTTTGTCAATCTCACTTCACTTTAGACTTTTTACAGTATCATTACAGGACCATGCTATATGCTTTTATACTTTCTACCATTATTTATGCTTGTTTTCTTCTTCTTTTTGTACCTTTAAAAAATCTTAGTATTTCTCATCAGTACATATAATTCCAGAGATCTTTTGATGAAGCATATAATTCATTTTATGATAGAAAAAAACATACATTTTTAACTTGGGCAATGGAAATTTTGTTGTGCTTGATTAAAAGTATTTATAAAAAGGGTTTTTATTTATTTTTTCCAATAGAAAAATATATGTGTGCATGTGAATAAGAAGTTATAGATATGGTAGCATTCCCCCACTTTAAAAGAAATAAAAAGATCAGTGAAATATTTTTTAAAATGCACCATTGAAAACAAGTCAGAAAGACCACCATCAAGCAAAATGGCTTTAAAAGTTACATATTGAATTGATCATATAATTAAGAAAAGGAATCTACATAAGAGAATCATAGGTTATTGTGCAAAACTGTTCTGCAGAATGTATGGAGACATTCATTTTGTTTGATATTTATGTTCAAAATTTGAAAAATAAAATTAAAAAAATTAATTTTAGTTTTATGTCTATATCATGTTCATTACACAATGCCTCCTTTTCTTCTTTTTCAGTATTAGGTTTCTTTTGGTTATTTCAGTTTAATTCTTTTAACATTAATTCTTTTATATTGATTTTTCCTTACAGAATTTTTATCTTCTTCTTCTTCTTCTTCTTTAATTCCCTGGAGTCTTTGGGATCTATTTTCACCCAGATCTAGGGTGAATACCAACCATGCTGAACTTTCTACTCTACTTCTCAAATTCTCAGAGGGGCCCCCTCTGAGCTCCCAAGATTCCTATACATTTCTACTTATCAGCCTTTTCTTCTTTTTTGGTTAAGAATCTATCTAGAATAAGTTTCCCTTGTGGATTTGGTTCCCCCCCCCTTTAATGGATGATATAAAGATGAGCTATGAAATTATTAACTGTCTGATTTTTGTCAAGAATTTGAGAGCTCCAGTATATATCTAATAGTTTCATTTCTGTTGGTCTCCCTATGCTTCCCCAGTCTGATTCTTGAATTTCATTCTAATATATCTTAATATACAGTGATCCTGATAGGAAGATAATAACTACATTGATGAAGTCGGAGTCACTAAAGTATTGAAGAAGTATACTATAGGTGGATTGGTACTGGGAAGAGCCTGAATCCTACACTTTTCTTTATGGATCAGACTGGATCTTGGATCAAATTATTTAAAGATGGGCATGAATTAATTTTGGGCTATCTTCATGTTTCATATCCACTGTGGAAAATTTTAGTTTGATCTTAACTCTCCATGATGCACATCTACCCTTTAGAGATGATGAAAAATTTTGGAACTAGTCTGGAGTCCTCTGCCTCTATCTTCAAGGTGAACGTGATCTTCAAATGGCATTTGTAAGCTGAAGTGTGTACTCTGTAGCAATTCTCATCTTGATTCATACTCCTGAGGCAATTCTAAGGCAAACTCAAGCTGCCTAGACTTAAAGCATGTAAGTGAGGGAAAACCCAGCAATCTAATTATGGCTCCATTTCAGAGTATTAACCAGTGTGATGAACAGGTGCTTCCTGTGTATAATACCTTCAGTTCTTAAAGTTTGTTATGTAAATAAAACTTGTTAACTTCCCAGCTAGGCTGGACCTTAGCACAACTTCAGAACAGGAAAGCTTTTGCCCTATGACTGGCATCTTCCTTCACCAGCCTCCTACTTACCCAAGTTCTGGGAACCTTTCCTTATCTGAATAATATTTGCTAAATATATTCACATTAAATTGTAAATAATTTATAAAGCTTAAATAATTACAGACAAAGCCTAAAGGAAGGAAATCTATGTAGAATTTCTCTTGTCAATTAGGTGTTAGAGATAGTAAGGTGTGGGAGGGGAAATATTTGTAAAGGGCTGAAACTCTGAGTATATGCATTGGAATCAGACAACAGAGCACTTAAGGCTAATTAGCTATTGGACAATACTCTATTAGCATATGCTTGAAAAATGGTGCTTCCCACTATTCTGTGCTGGCTTGATCTTTTGGTATATACAGAGAATAGTAGGCGGGATTAGGGGATGGAGTGAGAGGAGCCAGAGTCACTTTGTCGGTAGAGGAGGAGAAGGGAGGTCGTGGAGAGCTTGTGTCCATCCTCTTCACTTCTCCCCCTAAAGACCAAGAATAAATACCAAGGACTTTTGCTTATCTTGACTCCGGCTGATTCTAAGGCATCCAGGGTGCTAACTCGGTCTTCACAGGAAATGACAATCACTAATCCTACTGCTGATATAGATGAAATTTTGCTAATGACTGACATCTCATGTAACATGTAACATAAGTTATCTAGCAGGAGATATAGGAGATAGGCACTTACTGTTGCAGATCTGCTTGCTCGACTTTGAAAGTTGATAAAATAGAAACAGGAAAGAAAAATTCATAGGTTCTTAAAACTCAAAGGGACCTGAGAAGTTGTCCAGTAGAACATTTTTAGTTTTAGTAGTTCTATTTTACAGCTGAGGAAACTAAGGTCCAGAAAAGCTGTGACTTGACCAACATTGCAGAAGTAATAATTGATAGAATCAGAATTTGAATCAAGTCCTATGACTCAAGTTTGGTACTTTTTTCACCTTAAGTCATGGCTGATATGAACAGACTTAGGTGAAACATTTTTGATGCATTTTACCAGTATAAAACACATATTAGCTTCTTTATGTTTAACTGTTTACATCTACAAAATTGATTCTAAAGTTCCCTTTGGCATTATATATCTGTCTCTTATTGTTAATACTTGCTACTATCTGTGATTGCTATGAGGATGGATCAAATTTGAAGTTTATAGTAGATCTACAGATGTAAGACAGTGACAATGAGTAGAAGCAGTACCAGAGAGATCAAACCTAGAATATCCCTGGCACAATCACACAAATGCTTTTCCTGGAAAGATGAGATAATACATATCAATGAGGTAATATTTGTTTTTCTTTTTTACATAATAGTATTTCTTTTTTTTAATTACATTTGAAGGTAATTTTCACTTTTATCTTTGTAAGATTTTGAATTCTAAATTTTTCTCCCTCTTTCTTTTCCTTCCTCCCTCCCCAAGAGAGCAAGCAATCAGATATAGACTCTACATGTACCATCATGGTAAACATTTCCACATTAGCAATACTAGGAACACTGGGACCATAACGAAATAAATGACTACAGCTCCATCAAAGTCATAGATTCCTCTTCATCATACCTCATCATTATTTATAGTAAAATGCCTAAAAGATTATGATCCATAAAATCTGTCTTAAGATCTAAGCTTTTCTAGTATCCAATACCTAGTAAATAGAAATCATTTTCCTAGTACTTAGTAACCACTCATTCAGTACTCCCTGACTCATCTACCAAAATTTCCTCCTTTCTGAGAACGATATTATGAGGATAACCCCAAATCTTCACCTTCTTAGAAGCTTTTGCTGAAGAGCTGCCTATTTCTTCTATGGAGGTTACAAAAGGTTATTCCTCAACATCATCCAGAGACTGAAAACTGCTATTGAGATAGATGAAATTTTGCTTTTTAGGTAAGGGATCCCCTTCTTCCAAGTAAAGATATATTTACCATAGTTACATAGCAGCTATTTGTCTTCTATACTGTTAGAAAGCAAGACATTTCTAAATAATAGCACTTCTTGGCTTCCAATCCCTTTCTGAAAAGGAGTTATCTGAACCATCCCAGAAGAAAGTAAGCCTTCCAATTGAGTGGGCTCCGAACTAATTCTCTGGGATGAACACTATTCTTTAGGAGGTGCTGATGATGTAGCTGTTGGAACAAACCTTCAATTGGCACAAATAGTCCAACGGAGCATGAATAATTGTGTCACACATAGGAAAATGGCACAATTCCATGTCCAGCATTACATGGCATCACTACTCCAAAGTCCAGATTAGCAATGAACCCGCATGCCCTAACCTTTGCTGTTTATAATGATGCCTGCCAGTGGAGAACATGTTTTTTTCTGACATGCCCCACAAGTAATTGCAGTTTTGTTATTAGCAAAATTACTTCATCAGTCCTCATCCCAAAGAGCCATACCTGTTTTCATCAGGCCCCAGGCAACATGGCCAGCTTCATGACCACTTCTACCTAGGAATCATGTAGATAATGATTTTCCTTGTCCCATCCCTCAAATGCAATGTGGACCTTAGCCACTGAAAGGACTTGCTAGAACCTCCATTCCTATTACTGGAAGTAATACATTTGAAGTCTAGATTTGCATAGCTCCTTTGTAATAGATACAGTCATCAGTAAATTAGATGAAATTTGTTCCTTAGGATTATAGCTAGAGGCCTGTTGGGCTAGTGAAAGTGGCAGGATTTCAGACCTGGACTGAACATCTTTAGTCTCAATTTTGTCTAAAAGACACTAATTGGAATGAGCCAGGAAGGTAAGGTTTTTAGTACATGAATTCTATTTAACAATAGAAACCAGCCAGAATCCTACAATATGTTGTTTACAGGAAACACACCTGAAGTGGGGAGATACATGCAGGTTAAAGGTAAAAGGTTGGAGCAAAATCTACTATGCTTCAGGTGAAGTCAAAAAAGCAGGGGTAGCCATCCTGATCTCAGATCAAGCTAAAGCAAAAATCGATCTAATTAAAAGAGATAAGGAAGGGCACTATATCTTGCTAAAGGGTAGCATGGATAATGAAGCACTATCTATATTAAACATATACGTACCAAGTGGTGTAGCATCTAAATTCTTAAAAGAGAAATTAAGAGAGCTGCAAGAAGAAATAGACAGTAAAACTATAATAGTGGGAGATCTTAACCTTGCACTCTCAGAATTAGATAAATCAAACCACAAAATAAACAAGAAAGAAGTCAAAGAGGTAAATAGAATACTAGAAAAGTTAGATATGATAGATCTCTGGAGAAAATGTAATGGAGACAGAAAGGAATACACTTTCTTTTCAGCAGTTCATGGAACCTATACAAAAATTGACCATATATTAGGACATAAAAACCTCAAACTCAAATGCAGTAAGGCAGAAATAGTAAATGCATCCTTTTCAGACCACGATGCAATGAAAATTACATTCAACAAAAAACCAGGGGGAAGAAGACCAAAAAATAATTGGAAACTAAATAATCTCATACTAAAGAATGATTGGGTGAAACAGCAAATCATAGACATAATTAATAACTTCACCCAAGAAAACGATAATAATGAGACATCATACCAAAATGTATGGGATGCAGCCAAAGCGGTAATAAGGGGGAATTTCATATCTCTAGAGGCCTATTTGTATAAAACAGAGAAAGAGAAGGTCAATGAATTGGGTTTGCAACTAAAAATGCTAGAAAAGGAACAAATTAAAAACCCCCAGTCAAGCACTAAACTTGAAATTCTAAAAATAAAAGGAGAGATCAATAAAATTGAAAGTAAAAAAACTATTGAATTAATTAATAAAACTAAGAGTTGGTTCTATGAAAAAACCAACAAAATAGACAAACCCTTAGTAAATCTGATTTAAAAAAGGAAAGAGGAAAATCAAATTGTTAGTCTTAAAAATGAAAAGGGAGAACTCGCCACTAACGAAGAGGAAATTAGAGCAATAATTAGGAGTTACTTTGCCCAACTTTATGCCAATAAATTCGACAACTTAAATGAAATAGAAGAATACCTCCAAAAATATAGCTTGCCCAAACTAACAGAGGAAGAAGTAAATATCCTAAACAGTCCCATCTCAGAAAAAGAAATAGAACAAACTATCAATCAACTCCCTAAGAAAAAATCCCCAGGACCAGATGGATTTACATGTGAATTCTACCAAACATTTAAAGAACAATTAACTCCAATGCTAAATAAACTATTTGAAAAAATAGGGATTGAAGGAGTCCTACCAAACTCCTTTTATGACACAGACATGGTACTGATACCTAAACCAGGTAGGCTGAAAATGGAGAAAGAAAATTATAGACCAATCTCCCTAATGAATATTGATGCTAAAATCTTAAACAATAGAAACCTTCTCCTCTACCTGTCTTGTCAGAAAGCTATCTTATCACTCAACTTTTATTCAAGTCTGAACAAAAGATAATTCTGCATCTGTTTAGTATCAGCTAGGGCCCAGTAACAAGTGAGCATCCATTTTTCAGAAATGTCCTCGTGAGAAGCCACTTTGTAAAACTTGTAGCTCCAAGAAGCCTAATGATATTCTGGCCACCCCTTGATGCCTGCCAATTCTTCACACAACCTCCTCTTTATGGACAGAGATCTTCCAAAACATGGGCCAATCAAGGTCATAAGGTTCCCAGGGAGAGCTTGTTTTAGATATTTTGAGTTTAAAGCCTATGCTTCATTTGAAAGAGATGGACTTATAGCTGACTCAGTAAATGGGAGTCATTAGGATATCCAGATGGAGAATGGGGGTTCTTCAGATCTTAATGTGTCCAGTAAGCCTTTGGGATACCTTAAATTGTGTGAAAATGGGTATCAATTTATTCTATATTATTCCAGAATGCTCTGGGATTTCCTTACTGACAGTACTCCCCAAAATTTGTCTGAATAAGTTAGAACCTAGATTTTCTTAGATTTGCTTTTCCATCCTCTGCCCTTCAAATGTGCCATGTCCAAATGTAGGTCTTCAGTAATTATGGCTTCATCTCTCCCAGTTAATGTGATATTCTCAAAATGGTGGAGTACATTAGTGCCTTTAGGACTTGAATATGACAGTATGAGAAGTTACCTAGGGGAAGAACAGTGATAATATACTGGACTCTTTTTCCAGGTGAAAGAGGATTATTTCTGACTAATCTTAGCCATAAGAAGAGAGGGAAAAAAAGCAATGGTTAAGTGCCATAAACTCATACTATTCATCTTGAGCCTTGGCAAAAGTGATGATGTCAAGAACTATTGTAGTGATGAGTACAGTGACCTTGTTCAGCAAATCATAATCCACAGTAAGCTGACAGGTGTCATCTGTCTTATACGCTATACTATTTTAAAGGGAGCAGATGTTAACAAACTGCTTTAGCTTCCTTCATCTTCATCAATCCAAAGTGTGCATTAGACTTCATAATAATATCTTCTTAGCAACCATTTATTTACTTTTTTCTGATGTTATAAAAATTTTCTTTGTGGAACACCTTTGGAAGTGTAGTGAAGCCTCTAGAGTTCCTTTCTCAGAATGATACTTTTGAACATATTTTGAAAAATATATAGCATTTTTTAAAAAAGGAATTATATCAGAGTAGAGTTAACACAGTATTTTTAAAAAATTCACACACCCAATGTTAAAAACCACATAGAGGCAGGAGGCATTTGCCTTCATTCTTTTGATCCTAATTCTAATTCAGGCTCTTTACTTCTTGCCATACATTGCTCAACTTATTCCCTTCCCCTAGACTCTGCTTTTTTTCCAGTCTGTTCTCTGCAGAGCTAAAAAAAAATTGTTGTTATTAAACCACAGGTCTGATTATGTCACTCCCATGCATTAGAAGTTTCAGTGGCTTTCATTGTTTTTATAAGATACAAAATCTAATATTTAAAACCTTTCATAATGTTATCTCTAACCTATCTTTTGAGATTTACTATATTATTTTTCATATACAGATTTTCCTGTTTGCCACTTGAGATACTCAACAATTTGTTTCTGTGTTTCCATGCCTAGTATATTCCCCCTTCTCATCTCTACTTCTTGGAATCTGTAGTTCCCTCTTTGATTTGGCTTGGGCTGCTTTCTTTCCTTATTGCCTCATGTT
The DNA here is from genome assembly GCF_016432865.1 of Antechinus flavipes. Classification (NCBI taxonomy): domain Eukaryota; kingdom Metazoa; phylum Chordata; class Mammalia; order Dasyuromorphia; family Dasyuridae; genus Antechinus; species Antechinus flavipes. Next base: position 548,242,985 of record NC_067398.1, read on the forward strand.
TGTGCTCCCATCTCCCCAATGTTTACTTTTTATTTCTTTTATTTTTATTTGCATACATTTCCCCCCCAATAAAAAGTAAAAACGATTTGAGCACACTGATTTCTTTGTTGTAGCCAGAGTTTAGCAATGCCTGCACAGGGCTTAAAAAATGATGGTTGAATCATGTTTTTTAAAGTTAGTGAACTTTATTCCATCCTAGTACAGATAATATAGGTGCATAATTTTTTTTTTTTTTAACCTTTTGGTATCTTGGTTAGCATCTCCCAAATAATATATGACACTTTTAATGCAATAAAATACCTAACATTTATTTAGGCTTAAAAGTTTGCATAGTGCTTTATATTAATTCATTTGAACCTCACATCAACCCTACTCATTTTATAGATGTGTGCTTTTGAAAAAAGTTTTAATTAATTCCTTTTGTCCTTCTAAGCATAAAACAGTGTTAGTTGTCCTAACTATAACCACTTGGACAAACCTCAGTTTCTAGACAGGAACTACCAAGTATGCTGTTTTGCTTTTCAAGTGTCCTATTTTCTGAGAAACTCTGTGACTGTCAAAGATGATTGTCATCAGATTGTGGGTGTGTGTGTATTACTGGGATGGTGGCATATTATCAATAAACCACATAGTTAGATTCAAGGATTAATTTCTTTCTCCTTGAGATCTGTGACTGTTACCAACTCATCTCTGTGCAAGACTAACTTAGATGGGTTAGAAGAAGTAGAGAGATCCTTCCCAATTGAACATCTTTTACATCTCCAGTGTAATTTTGTTATTTGTGAGCAGGCTGTTAAGCATAGTGAATTTTAGATGTCATAGAGTTTTTAAAAATGGAGAAATTTGTTTTTATGATGTAAATGTTTAATTTTTAGTCATGATGACTTCATGCTATTATTAGCCAATATCTCAAGGCAGAATATACATTTATGATGAGATTCATCTTTAATGATAGTGGACATAAATCCATACTTCAAATAACCTTGCTAATTTTGAATAATTTGGCTGACATGTCAGATCTGATTAGCATAATTTCTGCTATTTTCTTATTAGTCCTTCATGCTTGACTTTTTTTTAAAATCCGTTCTTTCTTTGTATGAGTCTTTTAGAACCTCTTGTTCATTTTGTGAAGGTTAGTTTAGTTAAAACTAGATTACATAATCTAGAGCTCCATTCAGTCAGGTACACATGAATTGTGTTTATGTCATAAATAAACAAATGAGTGTGTCCCTGTCAAGCCCTGTTGCTTTTTCTGCAGATACTTTCTATGTCATGCATTATATGTCATAGTTTGTTGTATGAATCCAGTTAGGACATCTGGGACAGTCCCTACATTAAATATTAGTAAAATATGATTTCTTTGTTAATTTAGATTAAAATGCAAATGATAATTCCAATTCCTTTACTTGGACTGAAACTTTATAAAAGTAGAAGCTAGTTTTTTGTTTTCTTTGTATTGTGAGTATTTAGCACTGTGCCTAACATACAGCAAGAGACGCTTGTTGACTAATTAATAGAAGAGCACAGGTAATCTGGCTTTACAAAGTGATACATGATAAGGTATGAAGAACAGTACACTCAGAAATTTTGTGTTGTGGTCTAATCTCTAATAGTGAGTTGTTGACTAATGATCTGAGCACTCTGTGCCTCATATTCTTCATCTATAAAATCCCTGTCCTGCCTATCTCCCAAGGGCCTGTAAGGATCCAGTGAGATACTATATATCAAAGCACTTTCAAAAATATAAAATGCTAAACAAATGTAATGTGGTAGTAATTGATTTTTTTGGTTTTGATTCACATCAGGTGTGTTAGGCATCTTGATAATAATATATTATGTAAAGTCCCTAAGCCTAATTTCTGCTTTATTGTTTTTCCATTTTCCTAGCAATTTTGTCATATACCTCACTATGTTGTCCTTATCCCAGCAAGGTCCATGGGTTTATTGAATTCTATTCTAGTATTTTCATTTGTTTCTGGGTCTTTCTTAACTAATCTGTTACACTGATTATTTTATTTTTTAACGAATACTAAACAGTTTTGATAATTATTACTTTACAATATGGTTTGGGGCCTAATACTGCTAGATTTCTTTTATTCCTTTTATTCCATTATTTCCCTAAAATGTTTGCCTTTTTTTGTTTTTTTTTTTAGATGAATTTTGTTCATATTTTGTCTACTTTTTAAAAATTTTTATTTCATTAATGTGACAGTGAATCTGTAAGTTGATTGAGGTGTAGTATCTTAATTTCTATTATATTAGCATGGCCCAACCATGACTGAATAATATCTTACTTATTTTTCTTTAGCTCTATAGTGTTTTGTAATTGTATTCATTAGTCTCAAGTATATTTTGGTAGATCTAGCTTTCCAGTTTAGCAGAAATAATTAGATAAATTTTCAGGTTGATGGATTATTGAATGTTACTTATCCAACAAAGTGAATATTGGAACAAAAGCAAGAACTGGGAAACAAACAAGAAAAGACCTGTAGGCCTCCAAAAAATAGATTACGCAAAGTCTGCCTACAAAAAGCTTATAGACTTGAGAGCCCCTTAATCAAGATCTACTTATTAATTTTGTGCACCATTCTCACAAACATATTTGGAGGGGAGAAATTAAGCTCATAACTGATTATAAATGTTATAAATAACAAATGAGGAGGAGGAGGGCTGGCAGAAATGTTAATAGCAGTATGAAATAACAATTGTTATTTACTAGTTTCAGTTGTGTCCAGATCTTTGTGACCCCAGATTTTCTTGGCAAAGATACTAGAATGGTTTGCCATTTCCTTCTGCAGCTCATTTTATGGATGAGGGAAATGAGGTAAACAGGGTTAAGTGCCTTGCTTAAGGTTACACAGCTAATGTCTAAGATTAGATTTGAACTCAGATCTTATTGACTCCAGAACAGGAGTACTATCCTCTGTGGTACCAAAAGCAACAAAACAGGGGGGGAGCCCCAAACTATAAAAAGTCAGACCCAATTTTAAAAACATAGGAATATGGAGCCATATAATGTAGGAAAACAATACACAGCTCTCTGGGTTGACTTATAATAATGATCCTGAAACTTGTCAGCCCTGAGAAGAAAGCCAAGGAATTATGTAAAATATTTAGACTCATTAGCCATTTTATAGGTATCTTTCTAAATTATTTATTTAGTATCTACCCTATGCACCACACCAGATAGTAGAGGAAGAACAAAGTTTAAATGAGAAATAGGCTTTGCCCTCAAAAATCTGTGTTCTACTAGTGTGTTTACACACCAACAGAGATACCTGAAATACCAAGTAGTATTTTATATTAAGGTGAGGATCATAATAATTGTGTTGGAAAAATACAAAACAAAATGCCACATGAGATATGAAGAAAAAAGGCCTTAGCAAAATGTGAGAAAGACAGCTTGGAAGAAGTTTTTTTATAGAAGGTAGTTTATAAGTTGAATTCTAAAGAAAGCAAAGATTGAAAAGAGAATTGATTCCTGGCACTGAGAATGGCCAGAACAAGGGCAGAGAGGGATAAGGATACAGTGTGTAGTCCAGGATGGCAAAGAGCAATCAAAGTAGAAGAATATCACAGGATGACTATTTGTAGTAATTGAGATGTTCTAAAAGGTATTTGGAGTCAGGTACAGAATGAGCTAGAAAATCTGCCAATTTTTAATTCTGAGACTGTATGACATTTTTCCACTTTGACTATCTCTATAGAGAGTGAGCCCACTGCTTCCTGAAACTCTCTCTTCCACTCTTGTATACTTCTAATTATTGGGAAATTTTTTGTTAAGTTGATCAAAATGTGCTTCTCCGAAACTCTCCTATTGTACCTGATTTTGTCCTCTGCAGCCAAATGGAACATGTGCATTTAAGATTATTATTATATCTTCCCATCTATGTGTTTTTTCAAGTTAAATATCCTCAGATCCCTCAAGTAATTTTTGTACAGTGGGATCTTAAGGTCCTCCAAGTCACTCTTTTCTGGACATTCTGTAGTTTATTAATGTCCTTCTGAAAATGTGTACCCAGAACTGCAAATGTATGTGTGGTCTGTCCAAGTCAGACAGTACAGGATTGTCACTTCCCTTATTCAGAACCCTATACCTCTTTTAATTTTGCCAAGAATGATGTAATTATTGATTGCTGTATCACCATTGTTTTATATTGAGCTTGAACTCTTAATTTCCCTCCTCTATAAAATGACATTCTCACTAAGCCATGGCTCTTCTTATACTTGTGAAGTTGCATTTTTGAAACTAATAAAGACTTGTCTACTTTGAAGACAAAAGTCTACAAAACAGACATCTTTCTTACTAGTTAAGCCCATCATTCTAGATTGTTGATATTTTTGCCTTTTTACTAGCAAGTCAATTATCCTTGCAATTTTGTTTATCTGTAGATTTTTTTTAAACTATTTTACCTTCATATAAGGCATTGAGTAAAAATTGTTAAACATTTGAAATATGTAATAATGTTAGAAAGAAAAGATGGTGCCAGGTTGTGAAAAGTCTAAGAGAATAGATAAAAGAGGTAGAATTCTGCTTGAGTTGTCATCTGTTAAAGTCAAAAAAGACAGTCAAAACGGATAGAGTACTAAGATCTAGAAAATGTGTCTGATTGAAATTCTGATTGAAAAATCCAAGAAAAAACCATATTGAGTTATTTTTTCAATCTAGGTCAGTTTAAAAAGAGAGAGTTACATTTTTATAGTAACACTAGATGTTACATGTATCCACTTAAAATTGTCATAATCAGAAGTCATGGAAAGAATCTAATTAATTAGAGGCATAGGAATAATTCTATTATTTTTAATCTTAAAAGAATAATGTAGAGAGAGAGTAAGAAGATACTAGCTGGAGGAGAAGGGAAAGGAAGAATGGGAAAATTTATTTCAGAATTGAGGTGTATAATAGAAGTCTGTAAAATCAAAGAGTAAAGGGTGGGAGGAGGGAGTGATATTTGCATATCATTGTCATTTGAACTCATCAAAAGAAGGAAGCATACACATATGTTTTGATCACAGAAATATAATTTGTCCGATGGGAAAATGGTAAAGAAAAGGAATTATTAAGGGAATAGTAGAGGTAGAAGTAGAGTGAAAATATATTAATAAAATCATTATTGTAATAGCTAACATTTCGACAGCATTTACTATGTTGTCAGGCACTGTGCTAAGTGCTTTACAATTATTATCTTATAATTATTGATCCTCACAATAACCCTGGGAGGCAGGTGCTATTATTAAGATTAAGGGATGTATTAATCACAAGCAAAACAAATTATTTAAAGTGGGACTAGGAAACAAAAAAGAAAAAAATTAAGAGAATAGGATGATGAGAAATATATATTTAACACTTCTGTGCCTATGAATGGGATGTCTACACACTGGAAGAGACTAGCAGAATGGATTAGATACCAAAATCCAATAATATTGTTTATTCAATGATGCTGTTTATAAAGAAATACACTTGAAACAAACAAACAAAAAGATATACACAATTAAAATAAGGAATTAGAGCAGAATCTATTACACTTCACCTTAAATTTTAATAGGCAGAGCTAACTATCATGTCAGACAAAGAAACAGCAAAAATAGAACTAATTAAAGAAATAAACAAGGAAATTACTTTTTGCTGAGAGGTGCCACCGATGGATATCTATATTAAACATAAATGCAACTGAGACATAGCATTTACATTCTTAAACTAAAAGTTAAATTATTTAAAGGAAGAAAAAGACAGGAAAATTATAGTGCTGTGTGTTGGGGAGGGATGTCCCAGTTTACCTGTTCTCAGATAAACCAAACAGTAATTAAAAAAAAAAAGTAAACAAAAATGAAAGATCTCAGAGTTTTAGAAAAATTTAGATATAATAGACTTTTAACCAAGATGGAAAGGAGTTTACCTATAGTTCAACTATGCATTGCACTTTCACAAAAATTGCCTGTTTTAGAGTAAAAAAAAAAAGCCTCCCCAACAAACGCAGAAAAGCCAAAATATCAAATGTATCTTTTTAAAATCATAAAGCAATAAATATTATGTCTAATAAAAAGAGACCTTTGAAGAAAAAATTTAAAAATTAATTGGAAATTAAATAGAATCTCAAAAAAGAAATCATAGAAACAGTAATTTCATTAAAAATAATGACAACAATGAAACAATATGTCACAATTTTAGAATGCAATCTAATAGTTTATTATTATTAGGAAAGTTATACATCTAAACACTTTGATCAGTAAAACAGAGAGAAAGTAGATCAATGAACTAGGCATGCCTAAAAAACAAAAAGCAAAACTGAAAAACCAACAAAATAAACACTTTCAAATGCCAAAATAAAAATCCTGAAAATCAAAGGAAAGATTAACAAAATTAAAAGCAAAAAATTAATAAGTGAAAGTGCAAACTGATTTTATTTGAAGAAAAAAAAAAAACAAGAAAATAAGCCCCTGGCTGACTTGATTAAAGAACAAAAAATCAAATCCATTATCAAAAATGAAAGAAAGTGAATTTACAGCCAGTGAAGAAGAAATAGAAGAAATGATTAACTATTCTTTTGTCATTCATTTGTGAATATAAATGACAATCTAAGTGAAGTGGATAGATATTTACGAAATTATAAATTGCCCATATTATTAGAAGAGAGAATTAGAATACTTGGATTTGCAGGCAAGTTTTATCATTTAAAGAATGATTCATTCTAATACTACATCAACTCTTTGAAAAGTTAGGAAAAGAAAGAGTCCCACCAAATCTTTTTTTTAACACAAATATGCCTTTAATAACTAAATCAGAGTCAAAACAGAAAAAAAAATAGACCAACATCTTTAATGAATAATGATGCAAAAAATGTAAATAAAAATATTAGGAAGGAGACTCCAACAAAATATTACAATGTTTATATAATATGGCCAGACCAGATTAATAGATTAATGCTAGGAAGACAGGGTTTATTAAATATTAAAGAAACTGTAAGCTTAATTGACCATATTAACAACAGAATCATACAATTATACCAGTAGGTGCAGAAAAAGTTTTTAAGAAGATACACATCCATTACTGAATTTTGTTGTTGTTGTTGTTGTTGAGGCACTTGGGGTTAGGTTCAAGGTCACACAGCCAGAAAGTGTTAAGTGTCTGAGACCAGATTTGAACTCAGGTCCTTGACTTCAGGGCTGGTGTTCTATCCACTGCACCACCTAGCTGCCCTGTAGAGCTTTTCTTAATTGAAAAAAAAAAAAGGCAGTATATACTTAAATAAGTATAAATTTTTATACTTTATACCTGTTTTCTTTAATAAGTATAAATTAAATGCTTTCCCACTAACGTCAGAGTAAAACAAGACTGTAGATTGTCATCATTATTATTCAGTGTAGTACTAGAAATGCTAACTACAGCAATAAGAAAGAAAAAAACCAAGGGAATAGATATAGGTAAAGAAACCAAATGATCACTTTTTGCATTTGATAGGATAATTTATTTAGAGAACCAGAGGTTGGCAAACCAAGATCTTTGAGCTATATCTGTACTGTTGTCTGTTTTTGTAGAGCCTGCAAGAGATTTTCTTTTTACATTTTAAAATATAAAACAAAATAAATCTAAAACTTTATTTTAGAAATAGAAATTGTAGGCCATATAAAAACAGGTATTGGGTCATAGTTAGCCAACCACTGTCCTAAAGAATCAATAAAAAACTAATTGAAACAAAAGCTTCAGCCCAGTTGTAGGATATAAACTAAAGTCACGGCATCATCAGCATTACTGTGTATTGCCAATAAAATCAGCAGGAAGATACAGAAAGAAAATTCTATTTTTAAAAAAGTACACATAATATAAAGTACTTGAGGACTGCCTGTTAAGACATATATGGGAATTATTTGGACACAATTCCAAAACACTCTTGATACAATTAAAGATAGATCTACGCCATTATATACTTCAACAATAATACTGTATGAGAATGTATTCTGATGGAAGTGGATTTCTTCGACAAGGAGATCTAACTCAGATTCAATTGATCAATGATGGACAGAAGCAGCTACACCCAAAGAAAGAACACTGGGAAATGAATGTAAACTGTTTGCATTTTTGTTTTTCTTCCCGGATTATTTTTACTTTCTGAATCCAGTTCTTCCTGTGCAACAAGAGAACTGTTCAGTTCTACACACATATATTGTATCTAGAATATACTGTGACATATTTAACATGTATAGGACTGGTTGCTACCTGGGAGAGGAGGTGGGGGAAGGGAGGGAGGGGAAAAATCGAAACAGAAGTGAGTGCAAGGGATAATGTTGTAAAAAATTACCCAGGCATGGGTTCTGTCAATAAAAAGTTATAATTATGAAAAGAAAAAAAAAAAAAGATCTACACGAAGAATAGGCAATTTGGAGAGGAGGTAGGGGTCGGAAATCCACACTATCAATATCCACATGAAAAAATAATCTAAAACGCTAATAACTAGAGAAATTCAGATTGAAACAAATTTGAGAAAATACCTTATATCAGTCATATTGGCAAAGTTGACCAAAAATGAAAAGCAGGTTCTTGGTGGGACATGCTGGTGGAATTAGGGGAAAAAAGGTACATTAGTGAGCTATGATCTGATAACGTCATTCTATAAAGAAATTTGCAACTGTTCCCAAAAAACTATTAAATTGTCCATATCCTTTGATCCAATGATACTGCTATTAGGTCTTTGCCCGCAAAGGAATCAAAAAAAGTAAAGGACTCTTACACAAATATTTGTAACAGCTCTTTTTGTGGCGGCAAAGAATTAGAAATTGAGGAGTTACCCATTATTTGGGGAATAGTTGATGACCTGATTATGTTATATGAATGTGATGGAACACTATTGTGCTATAAGAAATGATGAAAGAGATGGCTTTAGAACAACATGGATAAAATAGTATGAATTGATGTAAAGCAGAGTGAACAGATCATGGAGAACAATTTATAAGTCAATCCTCCATAGTTCAGTTTTAATTTTTGTGACTTCAAGTGTGATTTTATTACTAACTCGTTTTTCCTTTTATATTGGCAACCACACACATTCTGTAAAAAAATAAAATAAAAATAAGAAGTACAGTGAATGCAAGCTTATATTCACAAAAGAAGCAAAGTATTTATAAAAATCTTCATGAATGCATTCCAGAAAGTGCTAACATAACTTCACTTAAGTACACAATGAGGCAACTGAAAAAATGGAAAAGCAGCTAAGTCTGTGGTCAGATGCAATGGTATCACTCCTGCCCTCTGGCTGGCACTTGAAAGCATCCTGCCTCTTCTACTACTGCCTGCGCCATCGGGCTCCTCAGAGAGCTGCACCAGGCTGGGCCCCAAGCCTCCCTGGACAGGAGTTTTGAACTCTGACCAGGGCTAGGGACTCACCCTGAGGCATGTGCTTTTCATCAGGAAGAATTCAAGCATAGCGTCGAAAGGGAAATTAGAGATGGCAGGTTGTCCCATCTGTTTTTTATTTTGAGATTCTTCTGACATCACCATTCCCTCCTGATCCTGTCAGACGTAGCCTCTCCTCTTCCCTTTATTTTATGTGTTATGTCATGATTACTGTGTTAAGAAAAATGCATGTTATCAAAATTAATGTTTTGTTATAAAAATTATTTGCAGAAAGTTTGTTTTCAATTATCTCTTTAGCAAAAAATTAGTTTTTAGTGGTCACAGGAACCTAATCACGTCTTTTCCTTAGGTCCAATGTATTTGAATTCATGCTTTTTTACTTTTGCATTGTTTTTTCGGAGCATTATCCCTGCAAATGTTGAAAATTGATTGTATATCATATTATTATAAAGACAAACAACTTGGAAAGATTTAGTAAATTAATCAGCACAATGCCCAATAATAATTCTAGAAGACTCATGGTAAAACATGCTAGGCCCACCTCCAATTAGAGAGATGGTAGACTCAGAATACAAACTGAGGGATTTTTAAAAAAAATTTGTTGAAATGACTAATGTGGGAATTTGGTTTTACTTGCTTGTGTACATTTGAAACAGATTTTGTTTTTCTTGCTTTCTCATTATTGGAAGGGGAGGATTTGGAACTGAAAATAAAATAAAATTGAATTTAAATTAAAAACAGGATTATGGTCAATTTGAGAGAAAAATAGAAGAATTTTTTCTGTAAACAAAAGAGTGGTTTGCTATTTATAAACAGATGTAAGATTTTTATATTGAAAACTAGATTTAGCTTGTCAGGCAGTAAAGTTAACAGTATTGTGAAATATGTAATTTAAAAAGCTTATTTCTTGTCTTTATGAGTAATACAAAAATAAAATAATACAATTTTATACTCAATTATAGGCTCAAGTCTTTAAGTGACAAGTCAAGAGAAGCAAAAGTAAAAAGCAAACAAAGGTATGACTGTGCTAAAATTTATTTTCAAAGAATCCTTCCATGAGTTTTAAGTTTCATTTTACATAATACTATACTAATTTTCTTTCAACCAACTTAAATTTGTATGTTTTGTTACATTAGAATAAATTATATCAATAGTGTCAGATACAAATATAAATTAGTCCCTATTGACAACAAATTTTCTTTAAAAATGAAAAATCAGCATTATGTTGAATATTTATTTATTTTGATTCCCAGTTATGTTTTAATCTGATTCAGTCTGCACTCTTGAGTTTTGCCATTGAGTTTGGCATCTCTGACTTATATAATGAATTTTATACTAAATGGATGTGGGAGATTTATATTGGGTAAATACAACTTAGTCTTTTTAAAATTTATCCTGTAATCTCCTAAAATTATGATGAAATAAAAACAAATCTAAATAATTAGTTTTCATAGATTTATTTTGGTAGATTTTTCTCCACTTGAATTTCAGAAAATCTTAATGAATATTATCTGATAATTATTTATCATAGTTTTCATTTTACAATTAAGAACAAAAAAAGCAAAAAAACTAGTTAATAACAAAAATCTTAGCAAGTAAATATCTTTGGAAACATTGCATGAAAACATATCACTGTTGATTTTGTTGTTTTTCATTTCCAACCTAAAGAAGAAACATTTTAATCATGCAGATTTTCTTTTTGGTAATTACAATTCTAATGAAGTGTTTATTAGATGTCAAAAACAATGTCTTTGGGAGTTAGTGACTTGGATACATTATACTAACAGAAAAACCAACTATGATTTATTCTTAAAATTTAATGAAGTTGCAATTACTGATTTTAAAATTTTAATTTCATAGGTGGCAAAATTCTTATATTTATAGTTTCAACATATATGAGAAAATGCAGTCTTTTTAATAAAAAATTTATTTTGACAGGACTGTTCAATATTCGCCAAAGTTTTCTGCTGGACTCGAGCTACTCAGCAGGTAAATGCAATTTTTTACTTCAGTGCTTTAACGTTAGCTGTTTCTTTCCTAAAATTTTATATTTTATAGGTATGATTCAGAAATATCTGATGAATTAAAGTGTCCTATAGCTATACATTCATTGCTCTTTTGAGAAACTTGTAACACTTTTTGGTACAATTACTTAATTGTTCTATTTAAGGACTTCAGGATTATCTTTATTATTTAATATTTTATCTGGCATCGTTTGGTTTTCTTATTGTAGTAAAAAAAAAAATCTACTTTTATTATTCCTCAAAAGTTTTAGCTCTTAGAATGGGGCTATTAATTTTTTTCCATGTATATTCTTTTCTAACAACTATTGAAATCTTGTATAGACTGAATTAAGAAAGTGTATTCTATACAAGTGATTCAAGGACATAGGATCAACCTGTTAAGAGGAAAAAAAATCTAGGAAACGAATAGGAAAAGATTATATTGTATTTCATTTATACTATGTTTTCATTTTCCTGTTAATACTTATACTTACATATAAATTTCTCCTTTTATTAGATTTATTTTTGTGTTTTTCCAGGTTAGAGATTTTTCTTTTCTGGTGTAAAGAATTTATTTTTTATGTTTGTTGTTGAATTGAGTAGGAGATTTTAGAGATAATTCTAAAACTTAATTACAATAAGAAATCTTGGTGCTTTTAAAAGTAAAATTTTGAAATATAAAAGAATCAAGATAACAAGCATTTATTTAGTGTATATTCTGTGCCAGGCACAAGAGAGTCACAGAATTTCAGAGTTGGAAGGAATCCACAATCTATCCTGTATCTGAAAAAAGATTCTTTTTTCACTATATTTGACAAGTGATATTCCAGCCTTGGCTTAATCATAAATGGAAGGGGGAAATATCTTCTTAAGCAATCTGTACTTTTAGACTGGTTCAATTTTTCTTTTATGGAGTGTTTATAATTTTTTATTATAAAATTTGGGTATATGTATGTTATTAAAAGATAAAATATATTAATATTATACAATATTTTACATATATTTTAAACATTTCTGAGTCTTTAAACTTTTTTCTATGCCATCTGTTGGTTTTTACATGTCATCTGTGGCTTCCACAAAACTCCCCCCCAAATTCTCATTTAATTTCTTTTTTTCTTTTTGTTCATCTATTTCCTTTTAAAAAAATTATTATTATAGCTTTTTATTTACTAAACATATGTATAGGTAATTTTTCAACATTGACCCTTGCAAAACCTTCTGTTCTAACTTTTTCCCTCCATCCCCCTACCCTCTCCCCAGGAGTCCAATACATGTTAAATATGTTAAAGTATATGTTAAATCCAGTATATGTATACATATTTATACAGTTACCTTGCTGCACAAGAAAAATCAGATCTAGAAAGAAAGAAAAAAGAAACCTGAGAAGGAAAACAAAAATGCAAGCAAACAATAACAAAGAATGGAAATGCTATATTGTGGTCCACACTCATTTCCCATAGTTCTCTCTCTGGGTATAGCTGATTCTCTTCTTTACTGAGCAATTGGAACTGGTTTGAATCATCTCATTGTTGAAGAGAGCCACGTCCATCAGAAGTGATCATCGTATAATCTTGTTGTTGCTATCTATAATGATCTCCTGGTTCTGCTCATTTCACTTAGTATCAGTTCATGTAAGTCTCTCCAGGCCTTTCTGAAATCATCCTGCTGGTCGTTTCTTACAGAACAATAATATTCTGTAACATTCATATAACATAACGTATTCAGCTATTCTCCAATTGATGGGCATCCATTCAGTTTCCACTTTCTCTACAAAGAGGGCTGCCACAAACATTTTTGCACACGTGGGTCCCTTTCCTTCCTTTAAGATCTCTTTGGGATATAAGCCCAGTAGAAACACTGCTGGATCAAAGGGCTGATTTAGTTCTTAATTGTGTTTTCCCTCAAATGAAGTCTAAATTTATATCTTGACAATTTATAGTAATTACCTAAGGTTTCTATTTGCTATATTACAACAATCCTCAAATGTAAAATTTTATTTTGCTCTGAGTCTTTTCTCTTAAAGACATTGAACACGGAATAATAATTCAGCTGATAAGCTGATAAGTACCTGGAATCACATGATTTCGTCTCTTGTTGGCACTGTCCAGTGTTATAAATCACAGCTCCATCCAGTCTTCTGATCCTATACAGTTCTTATACCTGCATTTTCTTAAGTCTTCCAAAGATCTGACCAATTTATTAGAAATCTTAATAAGTTCTTTTAGTCATCACTGAATTCCAGTAAAATATTTGAACTGTTTGTCTGTTATCACTCTTTTTAAATAAGGTATTTCTACTGATATCTTTTGTTCTTAGATTGAATAGACCGGCCTCCTACCTCTCTTCCTTCACAGTGAGCCATCCTTTATTACAAAGAATTTTATTTTATTTTTTGGAGGAAGCAAAAAAATATTGAGCAGAGCCAATAATGTTGAAAAAAATTGTATGTGCAGCATTCCAAATTCTTGGTCCTTCCCCAAACTCTGCAAAGATGCAGGTGTATATGTCTTCTCATAATTCTTATTTGGGGCAAAATGCTTTCTTAGCATTCAATTTTTCTTGTTTTGTGGATATTGTTCTTTATTGTTTTAGTCATTGTATATATTGTTTTCCTGGCTCTGCTTGCTTCCTTTTACATTAGTTTATGTAAATCTTCCCACATTTCTCTGTTTTCTTTTAGCATAGTAATATTCCATTACATTAATATATTACATTTTGTTTACTTGTTCCTTAATCAATGAGCATCTATTTTGTTTCCAGTTTTTTGTTACCAGGAAGAGTGCCGCTATAAATATTTTAGTTTTTTTGGAGCCTTTAAAAAATTTTAAATTTTTTGTCAGTGACAATCTTGGAGTATGTCCCCAGCAGAATCGCAGAACCAATGATTGTGGACATTTTAGTCACTTTGCATAATTCCAAATTGCATTCCATGCTGGTTGTATGAATTTACAGCTCTACCACAATGCATATTTTCAGTCACTCATCATGTATTACTGATTTTCTTTCTTCCAGTGATACTTGGCTATAATATTGTCTTTTGTACTTCTCATCAAATCCAAGATAGCATATTGTAAAAGAAAGAACACTTGATATTGAATAAGGGGAGCTAGAGTCACATCACAGTATTACTTTTTACTTGTATAATCTTTTGCAAAGAGCTTAAACTCTTTGAGCCTATTTTCTCATCAGTCAAATAAGATTTCTAAGATTCTTTAACTCCAAATTCCATGATCCTGAAATTGAAAATAACCAATAAAGACATATTTAAAAACTAAACTAATTCTTATTGAAAACTTGATATGAAAAATTATCTTTAAAAAACTTATTTCTTTTTTGAATGGCTTTCTAACAGACCCCTTTCTTCTGTCTATCCTTTTAGCTTATCTTCAATAGATGTCTTCTTTTAATTCTTTAAAGTTTGCCTTTTTTGAGACTCCATGCAGACTCTTCTGTTTTGATAAATTATCTTTAATATATTATAATCCATTAGATCACAGTTTATTGTAATCTTTTGATGGAAATTTGGGAGTGATCCTAATCCCTGGGAGACATTAAAGTCTTAGCAGCAGCATATTTTACAGATTTCTCTTAGGGTAGAAAACTGCTATAGCAGGCCAATCACATCCATTTTATCCATTTATTGCCTTTAATTTCAAAAGATGAGTTTTTCTCACTTTGTTTTCATTTTTGGGTTTGAACTGGTAGCCTCTTCTGCAGTAATTTCAGAAGCTACTTGCAAAATAGTGTGTATATTGGAAAAAGCACTGCACTTGACAATAGGAAGTCTTGGGTTCAAAATCTGCCTCTTATTAGATAATAATTCTGTGACTGAACTACTCTGCATGAACCTTAGTTTGCTCATCTACAAAATGGTAATAAAGTAAGATTGAAGCGACCTTGTTGTAAGGCGCCCCCTGAGATATACAGTGAGATAATGCACATAAAGCAATTTGAAAACTAAAGTGTTACATACATGGCAACTGTTATCATTAGTAGGAGCAGAATTCTCTGGGGGCGGGGGAACAAGAAGAAAAAGAGTTCCCTTTTATTCAAAAGATTAATCTTTTAAAGATATACTAAAAGGGGGCACTTAGGTGGCGCAGTGGATAGAGCATCCGCCCTGAAATCAGGAGGACCTGAGTTCAAATATGGCCTTAGACATTTAACACTTCCTAGCTGTGTGACTCTCAGCAAGTCATTTTACTCCAATTGCCTCAGAAATAAATAGGTAGATAGATAGACAGACAGACAGACAGATAGACGAAAAGGTGGCGGAAAGCTCTTAAAGTTATAAAGCTGAAAAGGGCCTCATGGTAATGATGAGGATGTAGAAAATAGGGAGCAACTGAAGGATTTTGAATACATGCATAATATAACTAGAGCCTGATTCAATGAAAAGAATGCTGAATTTGCATTCAGAGGACGTGAACTCAAGTCTTGACTGATCTACTTAAAATATACATGACTGGACAAGTCACTTCTCTATAAAGCAAGGAATTGGAGTGGATGACCTTTTAAAATCTCTTTCAGCTAATCTTACATGTATATATAGAAGATTAATCTCACATAGTTCAGACGAGAGAGTAGAGGTAAGAAGACTGCTTAAGAGCTTTTTTTTTTTTTTTTTTTTTTTTTTCTTAATGGTATGGACAAATAGTAATGAAGATTTGTTCTAGGAGAATGCCAATGGAAAAGGGAAGAAGGAGTTAGGTAAAAGAGATTTCTAAGATAAAGTGATAGAATTTAGCAACAATGTAGGAAATTAAGGAGATGGAAGAGTTAAAATAACATAAATATTGATGCTAGCTACAGAAGTAGTAATCAGAAAGAGGAACAGTTTTGGGAGAAAAGTTTTGGACATATAGGGTTTCAATTAGCAGTAGAATAGCCACATGAAGGTGTGCAAATGAGGATTCCAGTTGACCACTGTGGCATTGCCTGAATGAATAATACTTACTTAGTTATCCTTTTAAGATATATCCACAACTTGGTATACCAAAGTAAAATCCATTGTTTTCAATTCAATTTCAATTAGATAAGTATAGTCAATAAGTACTTATTAAGTATCTACAACATTGTATTAGGATTTGGGGATTCTTGTAGCTACAATCTCTTCTAATAATAACAATAATATTATAATAATCATAACATTTATTTAGCACTTTACAATTTGCAAGATACTGTATACTTGTTATCTCATTTGATCCTCCTAATAACCCTGTGAAGTAGATACTATTATTGTTTCTATTTTAAAGATGAAGAAATTGAGGCAGATGAAGTTAAATGACTTTCCCAGGATCATATGGTGAGAAAGTGCTTGAGACAGAATTCATACTTCGATCTTCCTGACTTCCAAGTTCAGCACTCCAGTTATCCAGTATAATTAACTATTTAGTTCACGAATTAAATAAAATTCTCTTAAAAGTTTTCTTAGAGCAGTTAAGATTAAATAATAATTGACATCTTTATACTTTGCCTCAACTCTGTAGATTTAAATATGTTCTGTTTACATTTTTTGAGTTAGTGTTATCTTCCATTTCAAATGTGTGACAAAATTTTTTAGCTCTGTACTACTTTCAGAGAATGGACATCTACCCTGAGAATGATGCTGCTAATTTATATCTTTACATAATTGGCCAAGGCATTTGTACAATTGTACTTTTTAAAGCATTTTTTAAAAATATATTATCTTAATTATTCTTTTTAGATATGAAGATACATGGGCTGCCCTTCACAAGAGAGCAAAGGAATGCGCAAGTGCAGGAGAGGTAAAGACCTTATTTTTCTGTTTTTTTTTTTTTAATCCTATAAGTGATGAACTTTAAACATAAGATGCTTCCTCTAAAATGTCTTGTATAGAATTTCCAAAATAGAATTAACAAAGTTCATTTTCACAGTCTTCAAAATCTCTCTGAGATATAGACTAGTCCTTATTGGCTTAAAGAATTTTGATAAGTTCTTCAAGGTGCCAGATAAATATTTAGCTTATCTAAATGCCATATCTGTGACAGTTTGACTCATAGGATCATCATTGTATATAAACTTAATAATTGTCATTTATTTGGACCTACCAATTTAGAATTTATTTTAATTTGGACACAGAAGTTTATCTTTGCTTACTCTTTACAAAATATTTTCAAATGAATAGAAAGTGCATATGTAAACAAAGTTGAAAGGATCATGTCCAACTTCAAAGAATATCATTTTCTAGCACTTTAGAAACATTTACATATGATATGATGCACTTGCTTACAAATGATTTTTTTTTAAAAGTTGGTTCCTAAGACTATTTTTGTTAGACAAATTAATTTACTTGAAAGAATGAGAATTCTTTTCTTTAAAAAAAAAAAAAAGCTTTGACTATTCTCCAATTAAGGCTGCTTATACCCATAATCCAAATTAGTGAGTCTGAATTTAGATTCAGTCTTTTATTTGATGTCCTCATAGATATTCATGATGAGAAATGATGCTAAATATTAGTGACGAAAAAATATTTTCTTTAAATTGCATATACTGTTGACATATTTATAATTTTCAAAGTATTAATATTTCAAATTCAGTTATAGCTGAAGAGAAGGATTTTTTATGTCCATATCTAATCAATATTGCCAAGTACTGCTTAAATTTCTTCTTAAAAATAGAGTAGCTCAAAATTTTTTAAAAAAATATAGTAGCTTATATGCAAAATTAAAATGTCTTTGTGACTTATTGCTGTTATTTATCTCAGCAGGATTCAATGTATTGTCCCTGAAAGTAGTGCTACTACCAGACTTAAAGAATTTTAGAGCTGAAAGGGACTTTGCTAATGATAATATTATTTTTTGGATATTATTTTACGGATATAATTTTATTTTATCCTAATATTATTTTATGGATATAAAATATTTGTCACAATTAGACAATACTCTTAAGTAAAGATGCCTTCTTTTGGAAAATGTGTGTTTAGTAGAGAATTCTAGAAATATGCCAGTCTGTTTTTAACAAATTATGTTTTTTTTTATTTGTTTGTTTGTTTTTTTAAATTTAAATTTTATTTTATTTAATAATAACTTTGTATTGACAGAATCCATGCCAGGGTAATTTTTTACAACATTATCCCTTGCACTCGCTTATGTTTCGATTTTTCCCCTCCCTCCCTCCTCCCCCTCCCCAAGATGGCAAGCAGTCCTATATATGTTAAATATGTTGCAGTATATCCTAGATACAATACATATTTGCAGAGCTGAACAGTTCTCCTGTTGCACAGGGAGAATTGGATTCAGAAGGTAAAAATAACTCGGGAAGAAAATCAAAAATGCAAATAGTTCACATTCGTTTCCCAGTGTTCCTTCTCTGGGTGTAGCTGTCTCTGTCCATCATTTATCCATTGAAACTCAGTTAGGTCTCTTTGTCATAGAAATCCACTTCCATCAGAATACATCCTCATACAATATCGTTGTCGAAGTGTATAATGATCTCCTGGTTCTGCTCATCTCACTTAGCATCAGTCCATGTAGGTCTCTCCAAGCCTCTCTGTATTCATCCTGCTGGTCATTCCTTACAGAGCAATAATATTCCAACAAATTATGTTTTTATTTGTAACATTATTCACTTTTTGAGGAGTAATTGCCCCATGTGGTGTATCAAGATTACATTTATTAGGAATTAAACTAAGAAGTAGCAGAAAGAAATACAGTGATCTCCCTACCACAATTAGACAAAAATTTAGAAAACATACTAGACCAAGTCTTGATCAGGAAATCTTAAAAAGAAATCAGTGAAGACATTTTTCTATCATAGATCCTCATACGGAGACAAAAGAGACACCATTCACAGACGTTAGGGATCATGTTTAGCCTGGAAACCATGCCAGGAGAGGTGGAAGTTTTGTACCAGTGCAAAACAAGGTTCCAAATCTAGCACAGATGGGCCTAAATTTGTCCAGGGTGCAAGAATAGCTATCAGTTGGAAGACCGTTGCTCACTATCCAGATCCAGAGAGGACTAAGGCAAGGACCTGCACCAGGGTTGGAGCCCTAGAGTAAGAAGCAGTCATAGGCCCTAGACTAAATATTGAGCAAGGAACAAGAAGCAAAAGAATTGAGCAGAAGCAAGCAGTTATTGTGTCACTGACACTGGGAATAAAACAAGAGTGGAGTGGTGGGTAGTATCTCGTTTCTAGCTTCCAGCCAACACTGAAGATTATAGTACAATAATAAAAGGAACCCCAAACTATCAGGGAACCTGCAGTTCTTTCACTCTGAAGCAGCAAAGCTTTCCAACTGGCTGATAGTAACTAAGTCCAGCAGTAATATAATGGAACTATAATTAGGAGTAAGACCATAGATGTGTTGTGTTGCTTAGACTAAACTCAACTCAAAAGCTTGCAGAGCTAAAAACACAAGGGAATTAATCAGACTTTGTTTTAGATCAGATTATTTTGGGAACACTGAAAGTTTCAGGTCTCCAGCCTGAGCTCTCCATGAAATCCTGGAACAATACCAGATTTAGTACTTCAGGAAAATAGCAGTAGGATCAGCCTAGACATTCTCTTCAGAAGTGTGAAGAGTATGATCCTGGGACTGGAAGAATGAGCAACAACCAAGAAAAAAACCTATCTTACCATAAAAGCATTTTTATAACAGGGAACACTCAAGATAAAGGCCCAAAAGAAAAGAGAATGATTCCAAAATGTCTGCAAGAAAAGCTTCAAAGAAAAATACAGCAAAGATGCAAGTTCAACTAGAATTCCTAGAAGAGATGAAGCAAAAAAAAAATTTTTGAGAGTTTAATATATTTTTAAATGTGTAGTGGGAACACCAGAGGAAAAGATGCAAAAAGAATTGAGGGTTGTGGAAGAAAGAATTGAAAAGGTAATTAGCTTGGCATAAACAATATGAAATCTTTATCTATCACTTAGTACAGCACCCCAGCATGGAGTAGATGATTAATAAATGTTAATTGACTGACCCAAACAATGAACTCCCTGAAAATGAGAATGAACTAATAGAAGTCAATGATTTCAGGAGATAGTGGAGAAGGGAAAATTTGAGGGAGAGTAGATTAAAGAAATGATTATTTCTAAGTACAACAAACAGTATTTAATAATCAAAATATTCATAGCTTTTTTTGAGATAGCAAAGAATGAGAATCTGAAGAGCTACCTTAAATTGAGGAATTGATATATAAATCGTGATATATAAATGTGATGGAATATTATTGTGCTAAACTCTTTATCATTGTAATTATCTCTCTGATTCCAGAGGACTAATGATGAAACATGAGAGATAAAGGACTCAGAATGAGACAAATCTTTTTTGGACATGGTCAATGTAAAACATTGTTTTGATTGATTATACATTTTTGTTATAGGTTTTGTTTTTCTTGTATTCTCAACTAGTGCTGATGGTAACAAGGGAGAATGAGGTGGTGGATTTTTGCTAATAAACACATAACTACTTTTAAAAATTACTCATTTAAGAGATTATGCTCCTTAAATGAGTAATAAAATAAAGCCCAGCTTTATTTTAAGACCTTAGCAGCCTAAAGAGGAAGCATTACAGTACAATAGAATGATGAGAGAGCCTGAGTCCAAATCCCAGCCAAGATGGCAGAGAGTAGACAGTTCTTTATCTGAGCTTTTCCTGGCTTCCTTCCCAAATAATACCATATTAATGAATGCATTTTGGAGTAACAGAACACACAAATGTTTGGAATGTAACAAATTTTCAGCAGAATATTTTGAAAGAACTTCAAGAAAGGTCTGTCTCAATCAGTCAGGGAGGGAGACAGCCCCATGCAGGCACAGTGCAGGGAGGCCCAGGGTGGAATGGCTCCACATGCTGGGATTCTAATGGAAGATTCTTAGCCAAAATACTGCACTGTTGGCTACTTTGTTCTGGTTCAGAAGCCAATGGATCAGCAAACTTGATGTGAGACCTCCAATGCAAGTATTGAAGGGAAATAAAATTCTATTTACCTTCTTAATTCTTTCTTTTTTATTTTGTGGTTCAGTTTATCTAGTTCTGATAGAGTGAGTTTGAGATTTCCCCTAATATAGTTTTTCTGTCTATTTCTTCTTGCAGCTCTCTTAAACTTCTCTAGGAACTTGGATGATATACCATTTGATGTATATGAGTTTAGTATTGATATTATTTCATTATCTATGGTACCCGTTAGTAAGATGTAGTTTCCTTCCTTATTTCTTTTAATTAGATATAATTTTGCTTTTGCTTTATTTGAGATCAGGATTGCTACACCTGCTTTTTTTTTTTTTAATTTCAGCAGAATAAATTCTGCTTCGATCTTTTATATTTACTATGTATTTATCACTCTGCTTTAAATGTGTTTCTTGTAAACAATATATTATAGGATTTTGGCTTTTAATCCAGTCTGCTCTTCACTTCTGTTTTATGGGAAAGTTCATCCCATTCACATTTACAGTTAAAATTACTAATTCTGTATTTCCTGTCATCTTATTTTCCCCAGTTTATACTTTTCTCTTTCCTATCCCCTTTTCCTCCTCCTTGGTGTTTTGCTTCTGACACCACCTCTCACAAAAATAAAATTATAAAGCAGCAGTCATCAAAACCATTTGTTACTGGCTAAGAAATAGAGTAGTCGATGAGTGGAATGGGTTTAGGTTCACAAGACACAATAGTCAATAACTATGGTAATCTAGAGTTTGATAAAACCAAAGACCCCAGCTTCTGGGATAAGAATTCACCATTTGACAAAAATTGCTGGGAAAATTCAAAAATAGCATGGCAGAAATTAGGCATTGACCAACACCTAACACTCAATACCAAGAGAGGGTCAAAATGGTTCATGATTTAGACATAAAGAGTGATACTATAACTCAGTTAGGAAAAAAAAAAAAGGATAGGTTACCTCAGATCTGTGGAGAAGGAAGGAATTGATGGCCAAAAAAGAACTAGAGTACATTATGAAATGCAAAATGGGTGATTACATTAAATTAAAAGGGTTTTGTACAAACAAATCCCAACTTTGCTGCTTAATATCTCTGTAATCTGTAAGATTAACTTCTCTGGTCCCAGATTTCTACATCTGTAAAATGAAGGATGGATCATTTCTAAGGTCCCTTCCAGCTCTAAATTCAGGAAGGAACCTGTTTTGCTTAAGTAGAACTTTTAATGCTAAAGCAGAATCTTGTGCATGTGCTAAAAGTCTGGAGCTCTTATCAGCTCATCAGAAAATATGAGTAATTTAAGAAAATCCTAGGATAGGACATGCTTTTGAAATATGAGAGTTTAAGTCTTTTTCAGTTTTACTTGCATTTGATAAACATGTTTCCAAAAAGTTGTATGTGAAAGATAGTTTTATAAATTCAGTCACTTTCTAAGTGAACTAGGGGAGCTTACTGTTTAAATAAAAAATAGACAACCCAATTATCCCTTTTGGGGAGGGAACAAATTCACATGTTCAAATATATGGTTTGCTTAAGGTAGAGTATATTTGAAAGCAGTTTTTAGGTCACCTCTTAGATTTCTTTTCTCTTGATTAAAGTCTTTTGGAATAAGCAATAATTTGAGGTTTTCTGCACTGCCTATTAAGAATGATCACTTCAACAAAAGAAAACTGTGTCAGTTTCTTTTTAAACAGGATGATGTTGGCTTAGGAATTATTAAGGACAATGATGTGGACAGAAACTTTTCTGTGGAAACTATTTGTGTTTTTAATAGTTAAAATCTCTGATATACTATGTGTCATATATTGCAGCGGGTGGATAGTGAAGTGGTGATGCTTTCTGTACACTGGGAGAAAAAGAAGACAAGTTTAATAGAGTTACAAGAACAGCTTCAGCAGATTCCAGGATTGTTAGCAGATCTGGAATCCATGACTGCGAATTTGAGTAAGTTTTCTGTTTTTCTATATATTCCTTTCAGAAACTAAAATGATCAAGGCAGAAACCTGATTAAAGTTCAGTAATCTTTTAGAGAATGGTGGAAACTTGATTAAATAGAATACTTGAGGAATTAAATGTTCTGGCTAATTTATTAATTTATCAATTGTGGGATTAAGCTGAAAAGATCTTTATTTCAACATTTGTTGAAAATATTTTCAAAACATAGTTGTGTGCTTTACTGTCTGAATTATACTGATAATACAATATAAACTTTTTTTGATGATAGATGCTCTTGCAATACCTCAAAATTGTCATTATAAACATTAGTTAATATTGTAGTGATACAATATGGGTGTGGTATAATAGTTTTTACATAGAAAATGGGATTGAAATATATGCTGATCCTAGGACATGTCCTGAAATTTGCTTCTTTTCATTAACTCCTTATTCAGAATTTGTTTTTTTGTAATCAACCTTTTCTTCCTCAGAGTATAGTAATAGGGGGAAAATATCAGGTCAACTGAGGGTTTTACCTATATTTGGACACTAATAAAACAAGATTTATTGTATAACTACCTATAGCTAACTATTTAGCCATACATATCTCTATCTATTTTTAGTTATGGCTCTCTGAGTTACATTTGATCATATACTATCCATATGCTTTTTATTTTTGTTTTTTTGTTAATAAAGTTTTATTATTATATTTAATATAATCTTCAGACATTTTTTAGGATCACACTGACTTAAATGAAATAGGTAGCTAGTTGCTAATTAAATTTGTAATATTAGTGAGATGAGTGGAAAAGTCGTAGTCATTATCTTGTTAAACTCATTTTACACTTCTTAAGAAAATTACATGTAGCAGAAGTTCACAGATTCCTAGTCTTCTTTGTTGTTGTTTGTTGATAATTATGTTCATAATAAAAAATCCAAATTTAATTTTAAAAAAGAAGGAAAAAAGTTAATTATGCAAAAGAACTCTTCATTTAATTTGACCAAAAAAGCTATTAGAGTATAAAAATAGATTATCCTCAGTCTTGTACTCTACAATCTATTTCCTTGATTTATATAAAATTTCTTTTTTTTTTTAAAAGAAAGTTCAGGCAGGAAGATGATAAAAGTCGTTAAATGGTCATTTGAATAGAATGTGATTAGAATTTAGAAGTTGAACACTTTCAGACACTAGAAATGCTTCTTATTAGAGAATAGGATTTTCTTTCCTTTGAGAAAGGCTATATTTCTTTAAGCTCTAAGACAGCAAACTTTCAGCTCATTTTAATACTCTGGGACAGGGGTCCTCAAACTTTTTAAATAGGGGGCCAATTCACCGTCCCTCAGACTATTGGAGGGCTGGACTATAGTAAAAATAAAAACTTTGGTGGGCCTTTAAATAAAGAAACTTCATAGCCCTGGGTGAGGGGGATAAACGTCCTCAGCTGCTGCATCTGGCCCACGGGCCATAGTTTGAGGACTCCTGCTCTAGGAAAACCAGTGTTTTCATTAGTTATCTTTAGTTTGTGAGTGGTAGCATGTGTAGATTGTATCCAAGATGAATTGGCAGCTCATTGTGCTTTACCGAACTAGGATTCTGCTATTTTTTGGATGAGATGTGAAAGGAATCATGTTGAAACTCATTGGAGAACTTTAAATTTAGTTTACCACTTGTAAAGAGATTAAAAATATATTCTAAAATGTTTTTTACATTACATCTTTTAGGAAAAAGAAAGGAAAATATACCTTTTTTTTTTTAATAGATGATTCGACTAAGATTTTTAAAAGTTGAACAATTTTCCCCAGGTCCCATAAAGAGTAAGCATCAGAAATGGAATTTAATTGTGGTCCTTGACTCCAAAATCAGTGTTCAACTCTGTCTCAGAGAAGTGAAATGACTTCTCTAGATCAAAATGCCAGTAAATGTTTGAGGCAAAATTTCTACGTGTGCCAGTGCTCTTAATTCTAGTATACTATCCACTAGACCATCTTGACTATCAAATATTATTATGATCACATTATGTCACTTCTGCCTTAAAAAATGCTAATGTTATTTTTTCTAGTAAGTGATTGGCATTTCCTAGTCAACTAGTTTCATTTCCTTAAAAAAAAAAAGTTTTAATGTCCCTTTGATCTAGAATAATATTTATTAATACTACTAATTTGAGTTTACTCATTGGCATTAAATTATTACCACTTTTGGTTATTAAAATTATCTGTTAATATTATTTGAATATTATTTTATACATGCTGGTAAGGAATTACATTTCATTTATCTGTGGCAAGTAAAAATAAGTACCTTGAAAAACATAATTTAACCTAGAAAGAGCTAATAGGGAAATATTCTGAAAATTGGGAAGTCTTGGCTATCTTAAATTCTTTTGAAGAAAATACTCAAATGGAAAATTTTACTTTAATCAAATGGAGGTGTATGGTTTATGAACAACACATGTATTTTGGCATTAATGGTTTTTGAAAATATATTGATATAGTTTTGGTTGTCATAGTAGTTTACCATTCAAGTACTACATTATTCATGATTTCCTATTTTAATTGATATATTTGCTATTTGATTCTTGTACCAAATTAAAATTTAGTCTTATAAATTAACCTCATTGAAATAGTTAAATCGGACTTTAAGTTCATCAAGCAAAAAAAAAAAAAAATAGTAACAATTGGAAGAAAATAAAGCATTTTTATATTTAGTTTTTGTTTTCTCTTTTTTTTTTGCGGGGGGGGGGGGGAATGCTGATCTTTTAGTAGTAAGAACTCATACTCACTCCTTCAAAATGGGCATTCCTTTCGATCTAGCTTACCAAATCTTTTCTGCCCTATTCCTATTAAATATTAGAGAATTTATAATTGATTAATATTCTGGAATTTTGATAGTTTTGGCCATGTGGCTCTTCTAATCTGATTTTGATGAAAGATGTGATTAGTTTTCTGGCTATTCAAGGAATATATAAAAAGTTGTTTTTTTAAAAAATTAATTATATTGTTAAATTCTTAATTGATAAGCTTATAAAATTGGCTGAACATTAGATTAAAAAGCAAGTATCATTTATTAATGTGTGCTTTTAAAAGAAGTTGGGTTAAAGCACTGGGTTTGGAAGATGTAAGTTCAAATATGACCTTAAACTCTTCTTAGCTGTGTGATCTTGGCCAAGTCATTTAATCTCTATTTGCCTTAGTCTCTACATCTGTAAAATAGGGATAATAATAGCACCTATATACCAGTGTTGTTGTAAGAATCAAAAAAGATAAAGATAATATTTGTAAAGAGCTTACTATAGTGGAAGGTAATACTATATAAATGTTAGCTGTTGTTATTACTATTTGATTTTTTTTTTTATAGAATCACTTAAACATTTAAAAACTTTTGCAGATGCAGGATTTATTATTTCATTGGTTTGAGAAAATGTTAGAAAAATACATTCATGTCAGCAACTACTCTGTAATTTATGCTCTAGAGATTTATATGAGTCACTCAGATTGTGACTTGCCCATTGGCATACATCTAGTAGAATATGTCACTAGTAAGACTTGATTTCATCTCTTCCTAACTTCAAGGTCAGCATTCTGTCTACTATGCCCCATTCCCCACTACCAATACCATGAAAGCTAGTTGAGCATGAGTTATGTGACTTATGTGTTTAGTGCTGCCTAAATAGGATGCATGAGTACCACAGAAAAAGCAGCATTGTTAAATGTTATTAAGCACTATGTGTTAGGTACCATACAAGAAAGGCAAAAGGCAGCTCCTTACGCTCAACTTATTCAAAATCTAATACAGAAAGAAAACACATGAAAAGAAACAGAAAAGCAAAGGGAGGAAAAGAGAATTTGTTATATAAAAAGTTGAGAGTCAGGAATTGAATTCTGGTGAAGATCAGGTTTAAGTGAGAAACTGTAGAAGACTCAAGCACAGGTGTGAGGGCTGGGTTCAAGAAAATCTGATGGTTGAAGCTATATGGATAATAACTGCAAAGAAAATAAAAATCAAACAACCAGGTACTCAGAGGGATTAGGGAGGGAGGAAGAAGTCTGAAGGAAGAAGAGTCATTAATGATATAACCAGAAAGGATAAATCAGAGAGGTGTGAGAATCAGGATGGTGAAAGTAACAGGTCAAGCAAAGGTTCTTTCAAGATCCCTAGCTATTTTGGGAGGCAGAGAATGAATCCATTGAGAACAAAAATCTGAGGGTACTGAAGAGGAAAGATTTACTGTTGAAGCAAATTCACTTGGGAGTCCAGAAGAAAGGGAATCCAAATGTATAGGAGGGTGGAGCTCAGAGATAGTGGTGGTGATTTTTCACTTTTATAAGCATGCTTTATTTGAAATTTAGGGGAAAAAAAAGCCTTGGGGAGAAAAGTCCTAATCCAAGACCTAATGTTTAATACAGCCTCATAATTCTACATTTACTAGGAGCAAGCATGATCTAGTTGTTTAAAAAAAAAAAATTACTTTCTCCCTATGGGAAAAAAGCCTCAGTTTCTGGATTCCTAGATTTAATTCCACATCTGACATGTAGCATTGTATGACCCTGTGTAAGTCACTTAACTTTTCTTTGTCACAGTTTCTTCATCTTTAAAATGAGGGGATTGAACTAAATGATCTTTGGTAAATCTATAATCCAACTCTTAAGTCCATGATCCTTTGAAACATTTTCTTCTTTGTTAAAATAACCTCTATAGACTATGGGAAAATTTGGTAAGATTCAGAAATCTTGCCAAATTCAGTTGTATCTTCTTAAATTGCCACTAGAGGGTAATCTTATTCCATGACTCTATTATGCTTAAAAATAACCCTTAGAATTAGTCCAAATTTTCTCCAGTTCTTCTTTTATATAAACAGTTTCAAAAGACTGATTTACTCTAGGAAATATATTCTCCTATGGCACAGCATTTATGATCTGTTTTTTTTTGTTTTTTGTTTTTTGGGTTTTTTTTTTTTAAGTGCAATTGGAATGATAAGGAGAAAAAAAGGAAGTTTTGAGTTCTAATTCCACAGTTCTATAAATTTTTATTTGGCTATATCACAGGATGATTACATAGTTAATTGTGCCTAATGAATGAGATTCTCTGCCCATGCTATTTCCTGCTGGTGAGTTAGATTCTTCAGTAGATAAATTAACCTAAGATAGCACTTAATGTACTCTTGCTACAGCTAACTAATTAGTACCAGGATAGTTTTTACGAACTAATGCTCCCATTAAGTTTCCATATCACCACGTGGGAGTAGCTTAAGTGTTTAGAGAATCTGGTTTATTGATAGTTGTCAGTGTCCTAAAACACAATACAAAAGAATTATATTTCATCTCTTTTCCATCTGCCTGAAGCCAAATCTTTGTTTCGTTAATCTGAATTATTACTAAATGAGGATAAAAATAATATTCTTTATAATTAAATTTGGTGTGCTAGTTAAAATCATATCAGTGGCAATACTGCAAATAATATGTACCTGAAAAATGGCATAAAGAAAAATTCCAAATGAAATCATTGCTCCTTTGGGAAATTCTCTTGGAGATTTGTAAAGTTGTTTCATCACAGCTGTCAAGCATTCCCTATGTGTTTTCACAATTAGATTCTACTTCTCTTTTCTATTGATCACCTAAATATGACATCCTGTTATTATTATAAGCAATAGGATGGGGGTTATTCTTCTTATAACAGGGTATTGGTACATATGTATGCTTATTGCTGTTCTGTGTACACTGATTCTAAGTTTGGTTACCAAGTTTATGTTTGTTCATCTTTAAATTTTATATTTAAAACTTTTTTTGATAGTAAATGAATAAATTTTGTCAGGGAAATTCTCAGGGCTTTAATTCCTGTACTTATTTATTGTAATGCCCATTATAATGCTTATTTTTTCATTGAGTACTATTGAAATACAGAGGGAGAAAAAATCTGATTTTAATTTTATAAAATCTATAACATCCTCCAGTCTGTCTGCAAGCATTTATTCAGACTATTAAGACTTCATATTTTTGAATATTAAAAAATTAATAATAGCTAGCATTTATATAGTACTTCTAGATTTGGAAAATGCTTTCAATCTTTCATGTCTTTTGGTCTTCACACTAATCTTTTAAAGTAAGTGTTCTTATTATCGCCATTCTACAGATGAGGAAATTAAAGTTGAACAAAGCTTAGTGATTTTCCCACAGTATCTGCCCATAATGCCCATTTAAAATCAGGTCTTCCTAAATATCAGACTCTCCATCCACTGTACTATCTGACAAAAGTTGACTATGTACATTGGAAATAAGAGATTTTTTCACCAAGAATTCCCAACTTCAATGAAAGTCTAGACAAAAAATAAACCAGATTCAAGAAAATTTTCAGAACTATAATTCACAGTGTTCTCTATTTGCCTAAAAACAAAATAATCCTTCCTTTAAGGATTTTGCATTTTAGGGGGCACAGAATAAGATGAGGAGAGGGATATGAACAAAAATAAATAAATATAAAATATATCCATGTATTTGTGCAAATACATAGTGATTTTTTTGGGAAGGGAAGGAGCATTAGCAACTATTAATTGCAGCTATATCATTAAAGGTTAAAATTCTATATTTTCTGTTTCTAATCATGTGTGATATGTTTTTGGTGAGTTGTCTGATAAACTAAAGATTATTATCTGTTTGCATCATTTTCTCAATAATATATGCCCAAATTTCATTAGTTCTTACAAAATGGTTTTTAGAATCCATTAATATTTAAATGTAAATATATCAATTTATCAGGTTGTTATTTAAAGTACTTAAAAGTATATTCAGAAATTATTAATAACCATTTTTGGTTTTTAAAAATAATATGACTTATAATCATCCCTAGCATTTTTTAATTCAAATATTCTTCATGTTGGAAGATGATATCTACTAATTATCATTGGATCATCTAACCTCAGTTCCTTAATAGTGGTCTATAAAAAACTAATGCTCTGATGACTAATATATGAATGACTGACAATGGAAATAAAATCATAGATGTGGATCTAGAAGGTACTTTAGAGGTTATCTAGGCCAGCACATTCATTTAACAGATAAGGAAACTGAGGCCTAGGGAATGTGACTTAAATGAAATTTTACAGATATATCTGTAAGTAGAGAAGCTAAGTTTTGGGGAGCCAGGATGGTGGAGAGCAGACATGACTGTATCTGACCTCCTCCGACCTCTCAAACCAACAGCAGATTAAGTCCCTGAACTGGTTTTGGTGTGATAGTACCCACAAATATTTGAAGTACAACACATTCCAGAAGAAGATACTGTGAAGAACTTCAGAGAAGGTCTGTTTCAATTGGGCAGGAGGAGAGGCTGCTGAGCCCAGACCACAGTGCAGGGAGCCTGGGGCGTGGAGCTAGAGCATTCAGCCAGAGCATTGCAGCATCCGCACACAGTATCTTCGGCAAGGCTCTGAAGCTACTCTGTCCTGGTTGCATACGGGTGGTTTAATAGATTAGCTGAGAGACACCCAAAAGTCATTATAAAAGGCAAATTGAGAGCCTCTGAAGTCAGAAAGAATGGGTGACCAGATTACACAGCGCTGGAAATAAGTCAGAAACATCAGCTCCAGGGCAACCAAAGGGGCGACTTAAGAGCAGATCTCAACCTTAGAAAAATGAGCAAAAAAAGCAAAGTGAATGCTGACCATAGACAACTTTTATGATGAAAGAGAAGAACAGACCTCACATCTTGAGGATCCTAAAAGAAAGTCAGCTCCAGATGAATCCCCAAAAGTTATGAGTTGGTCCCCATTTCACAAACTCATGAAAGAATTCAAAAAGGATCTTAGAAGAGAGTTAGAAGGAAAATGGGAAAAGAAAATGAGATCTTTGCAAGAGAGGCTAAGTTTTGAAATATCTTCTGACTTAAAATCCAATGTTCTTCTATTATTCACTGATGCCTCTTTAAAAGCTAGTTTAAGCATATTATAGTTTATTTCTATGAAAACTGCCCATTTAGGTGTTGAATTCATGACTTTGGTCTCATGACCATTGTATTATGTGAATTGAAATAGAATTTAAATGGGAATTGCCATCTGCTCCAGTAAAATTAAAAGAAATTTAAAAATCAGGTATTTTATTCATTAACTTTATTATCCATTTTATATTCTATTTTAATATCTGTTCTCTCTCTCTTCCTTTCTCTTTTTCTGCTTCTCCTTCTCCCTCTCTTTCTCTCTCCTTTTCTCTCTACCTCTTTTTCCCTTCTCTCCCTCCTGCTGTTTAGATATCTTGACTCCAAAAGTATAATAAACCTTGAATTTAAAATGTTGATTTTTAGAAAGTAATAAAAACACAGTCTTTTAGATCTATATATTTGAAACCCAAATAAATAAGCTAGATTTTATATAGTGCTATTAATTTTTAATTTTGCACAAAATTTAAAATGAATCAGCTTTAAAAACATCTTTTCCCCCCAATGACATGTTTAAAAATTTTTTTTTAAGTTTTGAGTCCCAAATTCTATTTTTCCCTTCTCTTGGCCCTCCCCACTCCTTGATATGGTAAGCAATCAGATATAGGTTATACATATGCTATCATGTAAATTGTTTCCATATTAATCATTTTGTACAAGAAGACTCAAATAAAAGAAAAAGAACAAAAGAAAATGAAAAATAGCACACTTAAGTTTGTATTCAAACAATATCTGTTCTTTCCCTGGAGGAAGATATTATGCTTTATCATTAATCCTTTGGGATTTTCTTGTATCATTGTATTGCTGAGAATAGCTAAATCATTTAGAGTTCTTCATCAAATAGTATTGTTACTACTGTGTATAATATTCCCTGGGTACTGTTCACAATGCATCAATTCATGTAAGTTTTCCAAGTTTTCCTGAAATCATTCTGCTTGTTATTTCTTATAGGACAGTAATATTCTCATTACAATCATATGCCACATCTTTTTTAACCATTCTACAACTGATGGAAATCCCTTTGATTTTCAATTCTTAGCTACCACAGAGTTCCTATACATATTTTTGTACGAATAGGTCCTTTCTTCTTCTTCTTCTTCTTCTTCTTCTTCTTCTTCTTCTTCTTCTTCTTCTTCTTCTTCTTCCTTCTTCTTCTTCTTCTTCTTCTTCTTCTTCTTCTTCTTCTTCTTCTTCTTCTTCCTTCTTCTTCTTCTTCTTCTTCTTCTTCTTCTTCTTCTTCTTCTTCTTCTTCTTCTTCTTCTTCTTCTTCTTCTTCTTCTTCTTCTTCTTCTTCTTCATATAGACATAGCAGTGGTATTGCTGAATCAAATGGTATGCAGTTTTATATCACTTTTATTAAACCTACATAGCCAATTAATTGCCAATTCTTGTTGTTTATATTTCTAAATCTCATTCCCTTATCACCGTGGCTGCCATCACTTTAATTCACGCCCTCAAAATTGCCCACTTAGATCAATAGTAATAGTAAGCTATTTGCTTATATATGTTCTATTCATCTTCTACATGGTGTTCAAAGTGATTTCCTAAAGTGTAAGTCTGACCCCCATCTTCCCACTTTTTCAAACTTCCGTGGTTTGTTACTTCCTTCAAGATCAAATATAAACTCTTCTTCTTTAAATGTTTTTATCTCCTGATCTCCTTCCTACTTTTTCAAGATTCTTGTACATTACTCCATTCCACACACTGCAAGTCAGCCATACTTGTTTACTTACTCTTCTGCTCACACAAAGCTCAGGAAGAACAAAACAAATTCCTGTGATTCAAACTGGGAAGCTTCCATCTTTTGCTGCACTGTGTCCACTGGGGAAAGAAGCAAGAGGCAACACCCTCCTCTAATCCTTTTCTACTTTATGTTCATCCTCTCAAGGGAATTGCTTGAGTTCTGAGCTTTAATTCTCTTTCCATCATGTGAGGGATGTAGAAGACCCTTACCCAAAATGACTACTCAGAGATCCCTCAGTAGAAGGCAGAAAAGTTGTTTATTGAAAAACCTCCGGAGGATGAGCTGTCCCATCGCAAGATAAGCTCGTGGTAGGAGGGCTAAAGAAGTAGTAAAGATACATAGCTTTTATACAAGAAATTACATCACAAATAAGAGAGCATTGAAAGGGGAGGGGGAGGCATCTAATTGGTTGTTGCTATTTGGGGAGATTGGAATGGAAGGTTTCTGTTTCCCTGAAATCTCCTGATTTCTGGGAAACAAAGTCAGGCCTTCAGGCTTAATCAAGCAGACAGTGGTCCAGCTAATAGACTAAATATTGATAAATGTCAAATACCAATAAATGTCATCAGTTCAGGTTAAGTAAATATGTTTCTAGCTGGCCAAGGCTCAAGTAGATATGAGCCTGCACATATACAGGTCATAGGGGAGACACAGAAATAATAAAATACAGAAAAAGAATTCATACATTCCTGTAAGTTCTTCACCTTATCTATTCCCCACAATCAGAACAAGCCAACTCCCACTTTTGAATTCTAGCTTGATTTTCCATTGTGGAGAGCCCCCAGTGTGATGAGGAACATTGCCCTTTCACCTCAGGCCTTCCATCTCCTGTGAAGGAAGAGGAAGAGGAAAAAATAGTTGGAGAACCTGACTGCCTTCTCCTGCTGTATCATTTCCTGAATAATCTGAGCCTTCAGAGGAAAGAAGAGTTAGAAACTAGGTTTCTAACCATTTGAGCATTTGCTTTCTATCTTGTCTTGTACTTACTTGAGTCTTAGCTTCCTCTAAAGGGAAGTGGCGTCTTCCACTTAATAATGAACATTCTCACACTTGATCATACCCTACACATTTTCACTGACTCTGATCCATATCAAACCATAGGTAGATCTGAGAAACAGATGGTAATTACATCCATGGAAGCTCATGAGATCACCAGATGAAATAAAATAGAGGGAGAAGAGAAGAACCAGGGCAAAAACCTGTGGGACATCTAGCATCAGAAAGCATGACTTGGATAAGGATCCAGTAAAAGGTACAGAGGAATGATCTGATATATCACAAGTAGAGAATAGTATCCTAAAAATCCAGAGAAAAGATACTAAGTAGAAGAGAGAAATCAACAGTGTCAAAATCTGCTTAGAAGTCATTTTGCAAGAGAACACTGGTAACTCTAGAAAGAATTTGACATGGTGTCTGAAGCCAGTTTGTAAGGAGTTGAAGTGAAAAGACAAAAAGTAGAGGCATCTCTCTAGACAGCTTTTTCAAGGTGTTTAGTCAAAAAGGCAGAAGAGGTAGAGATTGAAAGTAAGTGACAAAATAGGAATAGCAGAGGGACTAGTCTCATTGAGGAGAAAGGATGGAATGAGATCATTTATGTAAATGAGGAGTTGGCTTTGATAAAAAAACAAGGCCACCTCATCATATGAGACATAAAGAAGGAGAAAGTGCCAGAAGGTGTTTAAGTAATAGGAGATGAAGATAGAAGAAACAGGAGCTCATGATGAATGTCTTCAATTTTTTCTGTAAAATATGAGGTAAGGTTCTTGTTTTCAGCTGAGAGGGTAGGGCTAGAGAACATCTAGAACAGGGCCAGATGCAGCAGCTGAGGATGTTTATCCCCCTCACCCAGAGCTATGAAGTTTCTTTATTAAAGGCCCACAAAACAAAGTTTTTGTTTTTACTATAGTATGGCCTTCCAACAGTCTGAGGGACAGTGGACTGGCCCCCTATTTAAAAAGTTTGAGGACCCCTGATCTAGGAGCTTGGAAGAGGGATTGAGAAAAAGCTCCTATGGATTATGAGAGGAGAGGGAGAGAGAGGGGAAAAAGAGAAGAGAGGAGAGAGACAGAGAGAGAGAGAGAGAGAGAGAGAGAGAGAGAAGGAGGGAGGGAGGGAAGGAAGGAGAAGGGGAGAGAGAGAGAGAGAGAGAGAGAGAGAGAGAGAGAGAGAGAGAGAGAACTAATTGTAGTCAGGTGAGAGGATTTTGGAATTCTTAAACCTGGAAGTAGTGCATTTGTAAGTAATGACAAGATCAAAGGTATGACCATCTTTGTGTGTGGCTGAGGTGGGGTGGAAGAGCAGCTCATGGTAAATGAGTAATTTGAGGAATTGCATAGTTAAGTGTTTAAGAACCAGTATGTATGTTTAAGTCCTCTAGTATGAAGGTAGGAATTGAAGAAGGAAGGGGAACAACTTGGAGTCTATAAACAGTGAGTACTAGAATTTTGATTGGCTAGTAGTTAAGACTAGCAAGGATATCAAAGGAGGAAAGAGTATTGAATGATGGGTAGAGGGGGGGAAAATCTGAAAGTGGCAATGGGAAACAAGAAGTATTTCATTCCCCTGCTTCAACTTCTAATCTCTCATCTCCAGCTTCTTTAAAGATATCTTGAACTAGATGTCCAGTAGCTACCCTAAACTTAGTAAATCAATACTGAACTTATTGTCTTTCTTCCTAAACTCACCCCCTTAACTTCATAGTCTGGGTAGAGCCTTTCTCTTGCTTTAAAGCTTCATAATATCTGCTAAGAAAAAAAGAATGAAAGAAGCAAATTACTAAAAGCACGTGAGTAACACATTTTCAAAAATTAGGATTCTCTTAATTTAAGGTGCTATTTTCAGTTACATGATGTAACTTTTTTTTTTTTTTAAAGAAGCAAGATATCATCAAACATTGAAAAGAGTGGGAAAGCTTTGGAGTCAATAGGCCTGAATTTTTATCCTGGCTCTGTCACTTTTACCTGTGTGATCATGGACAAACTCAGTCTCTCTGGGACCTGTTTCCTTGTTTATAAAATGACCACTAAGGTCCCTTCCGACTCTAAATCTATGCTCCTATGAAAGAGTAGCAAAATAGAACTCAGTATTGCCTTTTATTTTTTTACTGGCTATTAGTTTAAAACTTCATGTGCCTGGGGAGGTAGGGGTGTGTGTGTGTGTGTGTGTGTGTGTGTGTGTGTGTAATAACCTAGGAGTCTGTTGTATTTTGTAGCTGTTGAGGTTGCCCAGTGACTTAAAAGAATTTGAAATATCATTAGGAATTGCATTTATTATGGAAGAAAGTGACTGTTACACTTTCTATCATTCTCTGACCATCTCCTGTCTGGATTTTAGGTTTTTATAGCTCATGAAATCCTCCTGTGACTTATATCTACTTAACTTCTTTTTTATTCATAGTTTTCTGGGAGTTCACAGAATTTTTGAAAATTAATTCTTTGTCACATTTAAATTTAAGCTAACCCCATTACTTTAAGGGCTAAAAATAATTAAATTTCTATCTTGGGAGCTCATAGATATCAAATCTTTTACCATCATCATTATTATTGTCATTATCAATGTCGTTATTATTTTTAGAGAGAGTGTCAGGCTAAATTTTCGATGGCCCTGATGACCAAAAGCTGATGTTCAGGCTTTGATTTCTGGAGAAGCTTTCTGTGTATGTACTCAGTGTGTTTTAGCTTTATCCTTCTTATGGTCTTGAATACTATGATGTTCAAGATGTTTTATGTGATTTTATTTATTCAGGTTAGTATTCAACTAGCTTATCATTAGCTAAATTTATATGTGATTCATTTAAAATTAAAACATTTAAGTATCATATAGTTCTTGTGAAGAACTATAGATAGTAATAGTTAGATAGTAATACAGTTATATGAAATTGAAACTGATTGAATGGCCTAACTTAGCGGTGGCCATTAATGGTTTGTCCATTACCTGAAGAGGTATTCAGTGGAGTAACAAAGAGATCTGTGCTT
This sequence comes from Antechinus flavipes, assembly GCF_016432865.1. NCBI lineage: Eukaryota > Metazoa > Chordata > Mammalia > Dasyuromorphia > Dasyuridae > Antechinus > Antechinus flavipes. The sequence continues at coordinate 548,279,817 of NC_067398.1, forward strand.
TACTTTTTACTATTTAACATTTTTAGTCAGTGACTAGGTAGAAGGCATCCACTCTCCAGATTTGCAGATGGCACAGAATGGGAGGGATAGGTAACAATCTAGATGCCAAAATCAGGGTCCAAAAAGATCTTAGCAGGCCAGAACATTGGGCCATATGTAATAAGATGGAATTCAGTGGGAAATCATGTCTCATCATCAATGATGTTCACAATTTCAGTTCCACAAAGATAAAGGAGGTTCAGTTCTATAGAATATATCTGAAAATGATCTTAGGGTTTTAATAGAGAAATATTGGGAGACATCCTCTCATATAGGACAGGACATGGATGATGATCCAGTAAAGGAAATTAAGTAATTGTATAGGTATAAAGAGAATTCAAAGAGAGCAGTGTCACAAAAATCCAGGGGAAAAAAAGGTATTATCCAGGGAGAAAAAAGATATAATTAGCTATGTCAAATACTACACAACTCTCAAGAAGAGTGAAGACTTAAAAGCTATTGAATTTAGTAATTAAGAAATCATTAGTACAATATACTTAACAAATACAACATTGCAAAAACTGAAACTGAATACTGTGAAAATTGTGAAAGATACCTCTCCCTGTTTTTCTTTGCAGAATTGGAAAGATCATAATTTATAGGATAATAGATTAGAGCTGAAAAAGGCTATAAAGATCTTCTTGTTTAGTTTTAATCTAACAGATGTTGAACCTCAGGCTCATTGAAATTAAGTGGCTTGTCTGACCCTACGGTCAGAGCAATTAAGTGTCCGAGGAGGACCTTTTTCCATAGATACCTAATGATTTGTCCAGTACACCTAGCTACATATCTTTTTTGTTATTTTGGTTAGTTTTAGTTTTCCCTCTCTTTTTATTCTTTGTTAGGAAAGATGATTTTTCTGGGATAAGAAAAAGGAAGAATGCATTTAGGGTTATAAGTGATATAAAAACAAGAGCTAATAATTAAAATTTGTTTTGAAAAACATAGCTGGTAATCTTGGCAGGAGTCATTTTAATTGGGTAGAGTAAGAAGAGAGATTTCCAACAAATTGAGAAATGGGAGCTATGAAAGTAGAGGAAAATGTAGAAGAGATATAAGATGGTCTTAGGAAATGGCAAGGATGAGAGGATCTAGACCAATTTTCATAAAATCATTGATGACTACTCTTGATCCAGTCATGAAGCTAGAAGGCAGCAAAGCAGATACTAGACTTAGACTCAGCAAGTCTCAGATTCTTATCATGCTTCAGATACTTAGTACTATCAATCTTCAGTTGTAATATCCTTATCTGTGGGGGATTATTGAATGCTTCTCAACCAAGGGTATATATAAGAGAATCTAGACAATCAGATTACATGTAGGGATGGGTATTAGAAATCTGTATTAGGGAAGCTGGAACTAAAAAAATGTGTCATTAGAATGCTGTTCTTATTACTTTACCAGTTTTTTTCAGTATCCTGGGATATAATTCATCTGGGTCTATTAATTTGATCTACTTAATAAACATCAGCTTAATAATTGGTTTATATCTAGCTGATTGTGTCTTCTCTTTTTTTAAAAACTGGAATGACATTTGCTTTTCTACAATTATGCTATATTTCTTCTGTTCTTCAGAACTTTTCTTAATATTATAGGTATCACATTATCTTTATCCACAAAGTTATAATTCATTTTGGCCAACTAACTTGAATTCAGCAGGGACAACAGTTATCGTGGATGTCTATTCTGTCATTTCCAATACAAAGGTCAGCAACTTGGCCAAAAATAGCAGAAGTAAAATGAGAATTGAGCAGTTATTGTATTCACCCCTAGCAGCAATCCTATCCTTTGTTCATTCTCCTTTTCTCCCCAGTATGGCCAATTAATCTTGAAAAACCACATTTTTTTTTTTTCTTACTTTCCTTGGACAGTCATATTTCATTCTGACCTTTAACACTCCTGATACAACTTTTATAGGACTGGATCACACTCTTAATTTTATCATGTTATCTGATAGTGTTTCTATCTTCTGCATATATGTAAAAAAAATCCAAGTAATTGGTCCTCAACAATTAGGGAAATTTGGAAGAGCAGAGGATTTGAGGGAATAAATAAATTTCTTTTTGGACATGTTGGGCTGTAGATACTTAGAGTCCATGCAACTGAAGATGAAGAGCAATTGTGGAAATGCAAGATTAGAATTTAGAATAGAGGTAAAACTGAATTAATCGACTTGGGAATTATCTGCATAGAGAGAATGCTTGATTCCATAAAAGCTGAGGAAATGACTAAGCAAAATAGTGTAGAGGGAGAAGAAAAGAGGCTTTTGGATAAAACCTTGGGAGGTTAGTGGGCATGACCTGTCCAAAGATGCAGCAAAAAAGAGTGAGGAATCCTGACAATTGAGGGAAAAAAGACCATTAGATTTGTCCATTGGATCATTGGTAACTTTGGGGAGAGTAGTTTCAGGTAAATGGTAAAGTCACAAGACAGATTAGGGAAGATAGAGTGAGAATCTACTGATTTCAGAATGGCTTTCTCTAGGAATTTAGACAGCTTGAAAGGGGCAGAGATATTGACTAACAGGTAGTGAAGATGGTTAGATCAGAGAGAATTTTTTTAACAATGAGTGAAATATGGATATGTTTTGTAGACAACAGAATCAGGCACAGAAAGAGATTGAATATTAGTGAGAGTATGAGAATAAATAAGGCGGCAGACTACTATTAAAAATGGACTGGAAAAGGATCTTGATGCATACCTTAGCCATGAGAAGGGTCACCTCTTTGTATGAGACAGGAAAAGCATCTGAGTGACATGAGATAAGGACTAAGGGAAAAGAAAGAAATCTTGGCAAATGGCCTTAATTTTTTTTAGTGAAGTGTTGAGGCAAGATCCTAAGCTTCATGAATTCTTGAGCAAAGGAGGGTCTTTAGGAGACTTGAAGAAGGATGAAAAAGTTAGGAGTAGCCATTATGGTAAATGGAATAGCAAATTGATTTGGGAGGTATAAAAAGATTTGTCTTGCTTCACTGAAGGGCCCAGCTGGGACTATTTAACATATATCTGCAGTGTACCTTGTCAGCAGAGTTTGGTGGCTTTCTCCAGCTATATTCAGCAATATGTAGAAGCAAAGAAGACAAAAAGAGTAATCCAAGGATGGGGTCAATCACTGAATGATCAGTGATTGGACAGAGGAATCAAGGATTTATAGGCACAAGACAGTGTGATGTTGAATTGGTGGTATACCAAAGAATCAAACTAGGAAAAGGAAGAGAATGTAGCTAGTACAGAAGTGATGGCTTGGGTAAAAACCAAGAAATGGAGGCATTGGAAGTCACATAAAGGGCAAAAAACAAGCTTGGGAGATATAAGGCATAGACAAAACTGGAATAATATAGTAAAAGAATTTCAGAGTTCATGAACATGGAAGTGGAATGCTTCTGCATAATGGCAAGATCAAAAACATGACTACTTTATGTGTAACTGAAGTGGAATGGAGGAATAAGTCATGAAAAATGAATGAATTGAGGGGCTAGAAAGTTAGGATTTAAGAGGGAATACTAGTATGTATGTTGAAGTCTCTTGGATGAGTATAAATTATTATGAAAAGAAGGTTGTCAGCCAGGCACTTAGGAAGAAAAGAATTTCCTGGGGTAGCTAGATAAAGGATATATATCTGGAAAGAATTCTCAAGCTATTCTTGCATAATTGTACTCCAACTCTACCTCTCAGAATCCTGCCACTTCTTAATCTCCACAGTTATTAATAATCTTTCCTTTCTTAGATTTATTGTGTATGTGTTGTATCTCCCAGAAGAATATAAGGTCCTTGAAGGAAGGAGTCATTTCGTTTTTATTTTTGTAGTCTCCCTAGCATAATACTTTATAAACAGTAGGTGCTTACTAAGTATTTGTTAAATTGAATTAAATGATAGTTTATAATAGAACTTTTATGGAAGTTGTCAGTTGAGTGAATATCAAAAAAGAATATGAAATTATTTTCTTACTAATGAAATTTTTTTGGTTTCTTGATTATTGTCTAATAATTCAAGAAGGGATTTTAAACAGCTGGTTTTTGAACATGACATTTTCATGTAAGGATTAGCCTGAGATTTGGCTTCTGTTGAATAGCTGCCTGTTTAATATTGGTTGAACCAATTAAATGGCCATTTTGCCATAGTTATATTACCTTCAGAACTTTTCTCAAAGCAAATGCAGATTTTTTCTAGCCTTTTCAATTTTGTAGTACTTTATATCCTCCAGATAACATGCTTAAAATGATTTTTTTTTAATTGAAGCTTTTTATTTTCAAAACGTATGCATGGATAATTTTTCAACATTGACCCTTGCAAAGCCTTGAGTTCCATATTTTTCCCCTCCTTTACCCACCCCCTCTCTAGATGGCAAGTAATCCAATATATGTTAAATATGTTAAAATATATATTAAATCTATATACACAACACATATATATACATATATATATATATATATATATATACACATATTTATACAGTTATCTTCCTGCACAAGAAAAATCAGATCAGAAATGAAAAAGAAAACAAAATGCAAGCAAACAACAATGAAAAGAATGAAAATGCTATGTTGTAATCCACACTCAGTTCCCACAATCCTCTCTCTGGATGTACATGGCTCTCTTCATCTACATTCTTAAAATAAAGTGGCAAAGTTATTTTGAATGTTGTCAGTGATCTTTTCCAAACTAGATTCCAATACTACTTTGCAATTAACTAATTTTGTGATCTTAGCCTGTGTGAACAGCTCTTTTCTTAACTATATACTGGGTGAATTAATCTAAGAAATTTAAATGATCCACCCTGTGTCCCCAGATTTAGACAATCTCTTAAGTTTTCATTGACCTCTAACATCCTCTGGATTCAGCCATATCTTTGGTACAATGATAACTAATATGCACTATAATATCTTTGAGATATTGCAAGATCCTGATGTGCTTTCAGGTTATCCAAGAAACTTAAATTGTACTATCATATGTGTTAACTATAGTTTATTATATTTAATTTTACAATGTAAATTTAATCAAAATGATTTAACAATTTAATTTAATTGGTATATAGTACTATTAATAACTTTATGATGCCACTATGAAGGGAAGAAGAGATACTGAATAATAGCTAGTGAGAATGATTAAATCAAAGAGGATTTTTTAAAAGATGAATGAAACAAAGGTATGTTTGTAGGCAACAAAGAAACAGGCAGAGGGAGAGATTGGATATTAGTAAGAGCATGTTAATAAACAGATTGGCAATCTACTCTTGTAAATGAGGTGGGAAAGAATCATGGTGCATGCCTTGGCCAGGAAAGATAGGTATGTGAGACAGGTGGGACAAGGGGGAAAGTGTTTTAATTATTGAACACTCTGTTTAGAAAAAATAATTTAGAGTATGTTTTGTCATTGTCAGTGATATTAGCATTTGTGTCTGATAACTTGATAAGAAATAATTTCAATGTGTAAAACAATAACAATTATTTTCAAAGTTTAATTTATAGAAAATGTTTTCTTTGTTAAAGTTTTGTCATTTTGATAATTGTTTTATTCTTTTTTCTCCTCTTTATTCTATCAGTTCAGTTAGAAGCTAATTTTGAGGAGGTAGAAAATCACTTACTACACTTGGAGGATTTATGTGGGCAGTATGAACTAGAGAGGTACAAACATCTACAGACACAACAATTGGAAAATTACAAAAAAAATAAAAGGTAAGTTTGTAAAATTTATACTATTGGCCAGTAAACTTTGTTAAAAATAATTTGGGTTTAGTAAGACAAAAAGATGAATTAAACATATTCATAACATTTATTTATCCATCTATTTATATATTTTCTATGTGGACTTTCTCCAAATCTCTAGCAGTTTTTTATTGCATAGGAAGTCCTTGATATTTGTGTTAGATAAGCTCCATAGACTTCAGTAAGAAAAGGAGTTCTCATGTGTAGGACTGCTTGACATCTGGGGGAGGGGGTGGAGGGAGGGAGGGAAAAAGTCAGAACACAAGTGAATGCAAGGGATAATATTGTAAAGAAATTTTTTTCAAAAGAAAAGGAGTTCTCTGGGACCCATAACAAAATGGGGGAAGGAATGGACATTGAGAAACCAAGATGCTTTTGGTTGTATAAAAAGAAAGTAATTTTCCCCCAGTGAATTAGTAGCATATATTTGTTTTCTTTCTCTTTTCCCTCTCTCCTTCCTTATTTTTCCTAAAAGTGAGCAGCAGGGATTATGTGAAGAGACATTGAGCTTAACTCAAGGTACTGGTCTAGAGGGCACTATACTTACTTGACTGGGTTGAACCAATAGAAACTTGTAGCTATTCATACCAAATCCATTATTCTAATTCAGATATTGGTAACTTAAAAAAGTACAAAAATGATTTTCAGTAGCATATAAGGTACCTGTGCAGATTAGAGGTAATCTTTCCTCAGTCCCATCTTGCTCCTTCTTTCTCTTCCTTCTTGGTTTCTAGGAATTTCCTGGTACCTTTGTCAATCCAATATTCCTTTCATAAAATTCCTTCTTATAAGGTTATGTTTCTTTCCTTCTCTGTCAAAATTTCTTTTTAATAAGGTCATATTATCTAGGTATTGCTCTGATAAAAAACAATTGACACAATTTGGAGACTGGATGGTTGGGGGAGAAAAGATATTTTTACTAAACCACCTTTCTAGAATACATTAACTGTTCTATAAAACTGTCCCTGACTCCCAAACTCTAGTCCATTAGGTAATAAAATCATGAATACCTATCCTGTACCAAAATTTTATATTCCTAAATTTTGTAACTGAAATTTATTTCTAAAGTTCATTTTTAAAACAAACTGAACTGAATTGAGAGGAGGAAATCACATGTCTACAAACAACATTAACAAAATAGGAAAAAAAAAAAAAAAGAAATTAAGGAACCAAATATGGATTGTTAAAAATAGAAAAATCAACAAATAATCAAACCAATAATCGGCATAAAAGAAGAAATATTAAAAATTAGTGGAGAAATAAACTGGAAGCCAAAAAATTTCCACAGGACTGATAAAAATAAAAACTAATTTTCTTTGAAAAAATTTGTAAAAGTAATAAATCTTTAGTCAATATTATTTAAAAGAAGAGATCAGAAAATCAAATCAATAAAATAGCAAATGAACAAAGTAAAATCACACACAAAAAAGCCCCCAGGATAAGTAAACAGAACAACAACAAAAAAAATCTGTTATATGTAGTTATATAATAAGAAAATCGAGAATACAAAAGAAATAGAGGATTACTCTTCAAAAATACAGAGATTGATAGAAAACCAAATAAGGATCTTAAAATAGTCCAGTCTCACAAAAGAAACTTGAATTAACTATAAAGGAGATACCAAGGGGAGAGGGGGGGGAACTACTGGTCCTGATGGAGTCACAGAAAAATTCAAAATTTTAAAAACAGTTAATTACCGTACTTCACATATTATTCTCAAAAATTTATAAAGAAAGCACTCCACTGGAATCCTTCCATGAGACAAATATAGTCCTAATACCTAAACTACTGAATAATAAAACCAATAAAGGAAAACTGTAGACTAATATTGTGAATATTGATTCAGAAATTTTAATCAAAATCCTATTAAGCTACAACAGCTTATTGAAGAAATCATTCATTATGACCAAGTTGGATTTAAACTAAGTATACAAAGATGGTTTCACTTTGGGGAAAACAATCAACCTAATTAATTATACTAAAAAAAAACTATAACAACAACAACACACACACACACATACACACACACACACACATATGCACACACACACGCACACACACACACTCATTGATCTTAATAGATATAGAAAAAGTTTTTGACAAAGAAATCAATTTCATTTATGCTAAAATCCCTATAAAGTATAGTCATAAAAGAACTTTTAAAATAAAATTATAAAAAAAGTATCTATCTAAAACCAAAATCTAGCATCCTATGCAGTGGAGATATACTAGAACATTTTCCAGTAAATACAGGAATAAATGAAACAAAGATACCCAGTCTCTCCACTTTTTTTAAGTATAGTTCTGGAACTGCAGTAGCAGTAAGACAAGAAAAAAGAAATTAAAGGCATTGCTATAAGCAAAGAAAAGCTAAAGCTATTCCCTTTTGCTGACAGTATTATAGTATGCATGAAAAATCCTAAGGAAGATACCAATCAATAATTTCAGTGAAGATGGAAGCTATAAAATAAAAAAAAAAACCCTGAAAAATCAACTACATTTCTGTATGATAATAATAATAATAATAACAGAAAGGGAAATGTCATCCAAATAATTATAAAATGCATAAACTATCTTGGGATCAATCAAAGTAAACAAAAAATTTGTATGGATTCAGTTACAAAAATTCATTTGGAAAAGCAAAAAAAATCTGGAATTTTCAGGGATATGATGAAAAGAATTAGGGATAAAAAGAAAATACCATTTCCAGACTTTGAAATACCTTATATGGCAGTAGTCATATGTTACTGTTTTAAAAAAAAAAATTAGAATGATAGATCACAGGAACAAACTAGGAAAAGGAGAATCAGAAACAATAAGCCTCAATAATCAAGTATTTGATGAAGTAGAAGATCTAAATTATTTAGGAAAAGAATTTCCTATTTGATTTTTTAAAAAATTATTGTGAAAACTAGAAAGTATTCTGGCAGAAATTAGACTTAGACAAACACCTTACACCATATTTCACCATACATTTTAAATGGATACATGACAATGAGGAATCTCTGGCCAGTAGGAAAGGCAGCATTTAGCCTGGCCTGGCACAAATTGCTTTCAGTTTCAATAGAATAAAAATTGACATTCAGAAAGCAACTCCATTCATAAACTTATGCTATTTTTTTTAATGGAAGAAAAAAAAGAGTATGCACCTGTCACAGTTATGGTGACGGGATGTATCCTTAACAAGAAATAGAGTTAATTACAAAAGATAAAATTAAATAACTTTGATCATATAAAACTGAAATTTTTCTGCCTAGGGCAAAATTAATGCACCAAGGATAAGAAAGAAAGTGTTCAAATGGGAAAATATCTTGGATTCAAATTTCTCTGATAAGTTTAGTATCTTAGATATAAACAGTGAACAAACATATCTTAAGACTTATAGCCATCCCCTAATATAAAAGCAGTCAAAGAATATGAACAAACACATTTCAAGAGAATTACAAAATCATTACAACCACATGAAGCAATGCTTTCAATCCATAATAAAAGAAATTCAAAACAGTTTCACCTTACCCACTCAGTTAGCAAAGATGACAAAAGATAGAGATAATCAGTGAAGAAGTTGTATTGGGCACACCAAACCGTATACTTGAAAATGAATGAATGAAAATAACATTTATTAAGTACTTACTATGTGCAGAGCACTATGTTAAACTCTAAAGATACAAATGAAAACATAGTCCTTGCTCTCAAGGAGCTCATACTCTAATAGGAGGGAGAATACATACACAAAGTTTCAGCTGCAAGTCATATATAAGATCTCATGCCAAGCAAATGTTAACACATCTTCTCTAATTGTATTTCCATTGACAAAATCATATCAGTTTCTAATGTGGAAGCATTTGATAGCACCAAGAACTTTGGTGGCAAGAATTTTCTTTTTTGGGTATTCAGTAATTGAGACTGTATCACCTGCAGGAACAGTTGCCAGGCTATGTCTGAAAAGGAATGACTTCCAAAATGGTGGCTAAAGGTAATGGGTTGTTAGGCTTCCTGTTCTCATTATTGGGTTCAAGGCTTTGACTGTCTACATCAGGATCTGAGGTCAAGGTGGTGAGGGCCTTTTGATTTGCCTGGTCCTGTCTCCTCCTCCTCCTCTCTCTCTGAGGACCTTGCTGATTCAGCTAGAGCTTCTTGCCTGCCATGTTTGTGGCAGTTAGTTGGTTCTGAAGGGTGGAAAGTATGATTTCTGAATTGGGGACAAGAATCAAATAGGATCAGAAAGAGTCAGACATGCCTGAAGAATGAAAAATTTAAAAAGATCTAGATGAACAATATAAATGGAAGGAGTGAATGTCAAAGGAGATGTTTCTGAGTGCAGACATCAGAGACAATGTTTGAAACTACCAGTATGGTTTTGCATAACAAGAGTGTCCTCTTTCTCACCCAAAGGTTCTTAACTTTTTCTCTATCATGGATGTTTTTGGCAATCTGGTGAAAGACACAAATTTTCAGAATAATATTTTCAAATGCATAAAATAAAATTTGTAGGATTGCAAAAGAAACCAGTTATTTTGAAATACAGACATCAATTTTTTTTCCTTAAAAAACAAATTCTTGGGGGGTGGGGTGGGGGGTGGATCCAAGATGGCAGAGAGGACACACATGTTTTCCTGAGCTCTCCTATACCTTCAAACTATTTTATGAAACTCAGCCTCTGAATTAATATGCTTGACTGTCAGAACCCATGAATATTGGGAATACAACAGAAGATAATTTCGAAACTCACCAGAAAAGGTTTGTTTTTGCTGACGCATGGGGTCAGAATGGGGCTAGGCCAGGCACAGCCTCAGGCAGATAGGCAGTGATAGCACCTTGAATAGCTCACGCTAAGCAGACAGGGTGGGGAGGGGGGGTAGGGAGGAGTGGTCTCTGTGGAAATTTTTCGGGGAGAACTCTGCCCTAGCAGTAAGCCAGTAGATCAGCAGAGAAGCTATAAACATATGGCATAAACACAATAACCCCCAAATGCTAGAGTCTCTCAGGATCTGGCCATACCCACCCAGCACCGGGAGGGACTCAGCACGATCTCAGCATGCAACCACTAATCTCAGCATGGTAGCAGCACAGCCACTGCTGTCCCACTGCTGCTTCACTGCTACTTCCTGTTATCTGTAGAGGCAATTTGGAAATACTCCATTGTCCCATAAGCAGAATGCAGTGTTTTCTTTTTTTAAATGAGTAAAAGGTTAAAGTGGGCTCTAACTATACATAGGCTTCTATACTGAAAGACAGCTGACTTCAAACCCTGAGGAAATGAAAAACAGTTTGTCTCTAGATGAAAACCCAAAGGTGGATATGATCTGGTCCCCACCACATAAGGCTCTCATAGAAGAAATTTAAAAGGATCTTTAAAGAGAGCTAGAAAAAAATGGAGAAAGGAAAGTGAAGCTTTGCAAGAGCGTCTGGATAAGGCATATAACTCATTAAAAGATAGAGTGAAAAAAGAAAAAAGATCTATTATACTCTGACCCTCATATCATAATTAAAAGACAACTCATATCATATACAATTTAATTAAAAGACATCTTTCATTTCTAGACAGTTAGGGTCATTTCCTAAAATAACTAGGATTTTCCTAAGAAGAAAAAATTTAGCCAGTTTACTTAATTATAAATAGATTTATAAATGAAAGATAATTCTTAACTGTCTTCCACTGGACTTGATATTTCATTAACTACATACAAGAAAATCTTAGAAATAATTTTTGGTGATTAATTTTGATCATAAACTCCAGTTGCTGCTTTCTAAGAGTCTACCTAGCACTAATTCAGGATAAATACAGTAAGAAAATATTTATGGTTATTTGCGGGTATGGGAGACTCTTTCTATAGAATTTTAAACCTATATTTATAATTAAAAATAAAAAGCCTAAGGATTCTAGGAGGCATTTTTGATATATTTATTGAAGCTGAGTCTTGGAAATTTTTAAAAATAAATGTGCTTGGAATTCATGTTATCATTATAAACTTAATCACTTAAATATTAAAGATCATACAATAAAATATTTGGAAATGAACCAAATCAGGTTCCTTTTTCAGTCAGCTTCAATACTAATAATTTTGTTATAATTTGTTATTTTGTTAATAAAACAAAAAGTAGAGATGATTACAAAAGGTAATTTCAGTTACATGAAGTTAAATAGTTTTTGCATGGACAAAATGTAACTAGAATAAGAAGGTTAAAGAGTTGACTGTAAGGGAAATATTTGATTCAAATATTTTTGTTAAAAGTTTGATATTCAAGATATTTAGCCAACTAACAAATATTTAAAGCCAAAAACCATTACCTAATAGATTGTGGATAATTTTCAAATTATACATTAATAATAATCATATGAAGGAATGTTGCAAATCACTAATAATGAGATTTACATGTGAATTCTACCAAACACTTAAAGAACAATTAACTCCAATGCTATATAAACTATTTGAAAAAATAGGGATTGAATTTCTTCCTTTTATGACACAGACATAGTACTGATATCTAAAACAGATAGGACAAAAACAGAGAAAGAAAATTATAGATCAATCTCCCTAATGAACATTGATGCAAAAATCTTAAATAAAAGATTACAGAGAGTCATCCCCAGGATAATACACCATGACCAAGTAGGATTTATACCAGGAATGCAGGACTGGTTCAATATTAGGAAAACTATTAACATAACTGACTATATCCATAACCAAATTAACAAAAATCATATGATCATCTCAATAGATGCACAAAAAGTATTTGATAAAATCCAACACCCATTCCTATTAAAAACACTAGAGAGTATCAGGAATAAATGGACTTTTCCTTAAAATAGTCAGTAGCATCTATTTAAAACCATCAATAAGCATCATATGTAATGGGGATAAACTGGAACTATTCCTAATAAGATCAGAAGTGAAACAAGACTGCCCACTATCACCATTACTCTTCAGTATTGTATTAGAAATGCTAGCTTTGTCAATAAGAGAAGAAAAAGATTAAAGGAATTAGAGAAGGTAATGAGGAAACCAAATTATCACTCTTTGCCAATGATATGATGGTATATTTAGAGAATCCAGAGATTCTACTAAAAAGTTATTAGAAATAATCCACAACTTTAACAAAATTGCAGGATACAAAATAAATCCACATAAATCCTCAGTATTTTTATACATCATTAACAAAATCCAACAGCAAGAGATACAAAGAGAAATTCCATTTAAAATAACTGTTGATAGTATAAACTATTTGGGAATCTATCTGCCAAGGAAAAGTCACACACAAATCAAGTCAAATCTAAACAATTGGAAAAATATCAAATGCTTTTGGATAGGTTGAGTGAATATAATAAAGATGACAATACTACCTAAAGTAATCTAATTATTTAGTGCTATACCAATCAGACTCCTAAGAAATTGTTTTAATGACCTAGGAAAAATAACAAAATTCATCTAAAGAACAAAAAGTCAAGAATTTCAAGGGAATTAATGAAAAAAAAAAATAAAATGAAGGTGGCCTAGCTGTACCTGATCCAAAACTATATTATAAAGCAGCAGTCACTAAAACCATTTGGTATTGGGTAAGAAAAAGACTAGTGGATCAGTGGAATAGGTTAGGTTCACAGGACTAAATAGTCAATAATTATAGCAATCTAGTGTTTGACAAATCCAAAGACCCCAACTTTTGGGATAAGAATTTTCTATTTGACAAAAGCTGCTGGGAAAATTGGAAATTAGTATGGCAGAAACTAGACATTGACCTACACTTAACACCGTACACCAAGATAAGATCAAAATGGGTTCATGATCTTGGCATAAAAAATGAGATTATAAATAAATTATAAGAACATAGGGTAGTTCTCTCTCAGATCTGGTGAGGAGGAAGGGATTTGTGACCAAAGAAGAACTAGAGATCATTATTGATCACTTGATAGAAAATTTTGACTATATCAAGTTTAAAAGCTTTTGTATAAATAAAACTAATAAATACAAGATTAGAAAAGAAGCAATAAACTGGGAAAACATTTTTACAGTTAAAGGTTCTGATAAAGGCCTCATTTCCAAAATATATAGAGAATTGACTCTAGTCAAAGGATATGAACAGACCATTTTTGAATGAAGAAATTGGAACTATTTCTACTCATATGAAAAGGTGTTCCAAATTGTTATTGGTCAGAAAAATGCAAATTAAGACAATTCTGAGATACTTGCTAAATACCTCTCAGATTGGTTAAGATGATAGGAAAAGATAATAATGAATGTTGGAGGGGATGTGGGAAAACTGGGACACTAATGCATTGTTGATGGAGTTGTGAACAAAATCTAACCATTCTGGAGAGCAATTTGGAACGATCCTCAAAAAGTTATTAAACTGTGCATACTCTTTGATCCAGCAGTGTTACTACTGGGCTTATATCCAAAGAGATATTAAGGAAGGGAAAGGGACCTGTATGTGGAAAAATGTTTGTGGCAGCCCTTTTCATAGTGGCTAGAAACTGGCAATTGAATGGATGCCCATCAATTGGAGAATAGTTGGGTAAATTGTGGTATATGAATGTTATGGAATATTATTGTTCTGTAAGAAATAACCAGCAGGATGAATACAGAGAGGCTTGGAGAGACTTACATGAACTGATGCTGAGTGAAATGAGCAGAACCAGGAGATCATTACACATGGCAACAACACTACTGTATGACAGGGGTCCTCAAACTTTTTAAATAGGGGGCCAGTTCACTGTCCCTCAGATTGTTGGAGGGCCGGACTGTAGTTAAAACAAAAACTTTGTTTTGTGGGCCTTTAAATAAAGAAACTTCATACCCCTGGGTGAGGGGGATAAACATCCTCAGCTGCTGCATCTGGCCTGCGGGCCGCAGTTTGAGGACCCCTGCGGTATGATGATCAATTCTGATATAAGTGGCTATCTCTGGAAATAAGAGGATCCAAATCAGTTCTAATTGATCAGTAATCAACAGAACCAGCTACACCCAGCAAAAGAACACTGGGAAATGAGTATGAACCATAACATAGCATTTCCATTCTTTCTGTTATTGTTTCCTTGCATTTTTGTTTTTCTTCTCAGATTATTTTTACCATCTTTCTAAATCTGATATTTCTTGTGCAGCAAGATAACTGTATAAATATGTATACATATATTATATTTAACATATAATTTAACATATTTAACATATATGGGATTACCTGCCATCTAAAGGAGGGGGTGGAGGGAAGGAGGGAAAAAGTTGGAACAGAAGTTTTTGCAAGGGTCAATGTTGAAAAATTACCCATGCATATGTCTTGTCAATAAAAAGCTATAATAAAATGGAAAAACAAAAACAAAAACATAAACAGATTCTTGGGACCCATTAAGAATCCTTCATCTAATTCAATAAGAGATGTAGTATATCTGGGGAGAGCTAGGATTCTGTGAGTGAAGATAGAAGGAATATAAGAGTAAAGAGAGATCTAAGATAAGGAGGAGTTATTTCTAAAGGATTGTAAAGAAGATGAAGGCAGAACAGTATATAGGAGGGGCAGGGTATGAGATGATAAAGATGAGACAATTAGGAGTAGAAATTGAGGATTCAATTTCTCATTTGGCAGCCATTGCCAATGAATACATTTATTAGTGGAAAGACAGACATGTGAACACATTGTTGATGGACATGTGAATTATTACTACTGTTCTAGAAAGTAATTTGGAGTTGTGCAAATAAGGTGACTAAAATATCTATATACTCTAGACACAGAAATTCATTATCAGGGGAATCAGTGTTAAAAAGAAAAGTCTGCATATATCAAAATATTTATAATAGGACTTTAATGTTAGCAAAGAATCAAAATTTTAAAAGTTTATTAGAGAATGATAAAACAAATTGTGCACATGAATATAATGGAATAATAATAATAAATTATTGTAATAAACAATGAGTTCTGGGCATGGAATTAGGAAAACCTGAGTTCAAATCCAGCCTCAGACTATAGGTGTGTTCCCTAGTCACTTAACCTCTACCTCAGTTTCCTTAACTGTGAAATTGGAATGAAAATAACATCTATCTTGTGAAGTTTTTATAAGGACAAAATAAGATAATATTTCCAAAGTACTTACATAGTGCCTAATCCATCCCCATTACCTTTGGTGCATTTATTTATTATTTATTACTTGATTATTTATTTGTTTGTTTGTTTTGCTGGAGCATTTGAGGTTAAGTGAATTGCCCAGGGTCACACAGCTAGGAATTGTTGAGTGTCTGAAGTCAGATTTGAACTCAGGTCCTCCTGACTTCAGGGCTGGTGCTCTATCTACTGCACTACCTAGCTGCCTTCTTTAGTGAATTTATTATAGGATTTAGATAAAAGTCACACAGAATGTACAAATATGAATAGGTTATGATTTGTATCATTATATATGATGTGTATCAATGAAATCAAAGATGTATGTAACATAAGAATAAGTAAAGATAATGTCTATTCAGTGGTTGTATTCTACCTGGAACTATATTAGTAGAAGTTAAATGAAGATTTTATTCCCTTTCGTTCATGTTGCATTTCAGCCTAACTAGCCATCTGTTTATTTATTTATTTTTTATTATTTTTTTTAATTTAAATTTTATTTTATTTAATAATAACTTTGTATTGACAGAATCCATGCCAGGGTAATTTTTTACAACATTATCCCTTGCACTCGCTTATGTTTCGTTTTTTCCCCTCCCTTCCTCCATCCCCCCCCCCCCAAGATGGCAAGCAGTCCTATATATGTTAAATATGTTGCAATATATCCTAAATACAATACATATTTGCAGAGCTGAACAGTTCTCCTGTTGCACAGGGAGAATTGGATTCAGAAGGTAAAAATAACCCGGGAAGAAAATCAAAAATGCAAATAGTTCACATTCGTTTCCCAGTGTTCCTTCTCTGGGTGTAGCTGTCTCTGTCCATCATTTATCCATTGAAACTCAGTTAGGTCTCTTTGTCATAGAAATCCACTTCCATCAGAATACATCCTCATACAATATCGTTTTCGAAGTGTATAATGATTTCCTGGTTCTGCTCATCTCACTTAGCATCAGTCCATGTAGGTCTCTCCAAGCCTCTCTGTATTCATCCTGCTGGTCATTCCTTACAGAGCAATAATATTCCATAACATTCATATACCACAATTTACCAAGCCATTCTCCAATTGATGGGCATCCATTCATTTTCCAGTTTCTAGCCACTACAAACAGGGCTGCTACAAACATTTTGGCACATACAGGTCCCTTTCCCTTCTTTAGTATTTCTTTGGGATATAAGCCCAATAGAAACACTGCTGGATCTAAGGGTATGCACAGTTTGATAATTTTTTGGGCATAATTCCAGATTGCTTTCCAGAATAGTTGGATTCGTTCACAACTCCACCAACAATGCATCAGTGTCCCCATTTTCCCGCATCCCCTCCAACATTCATCATTATTTTTTCCTGTCATCTTAGCCAATCTGACAGGTGTGTAGTGATATCTCAGAGTTGTCTTAATTTGCATTTCTATGATCAATAGTGATTTGGAACACTCTTTCATGTGAGTGGTAATAGTTTCAATTTCATCCTCTGAAAATTGTCTGTTCATATCCTTTGACCATTTATCAATTGGAGAATGGCTTGATTTTTTATAAATTTGAGTCAGTTCTCTATATATTTTGGAAATGAGGCCTTTATCAGAACCTTTAATTGTAAAGATGTTTTCCCAGTTTGTTGCTTCCCTACTAATCTTGTTTGCATTTGTTTGTTTGTACAAAGGCTTTTTAATTTGATATAATCAAAATTTTCAATTTTGTGATCAGTAATGGTCTCTAGTTCATCTTTGGTCACAAATTTCTTTCTCTTCCACAAGTCTGAGAGATAAACTATCCTATGTTCCTCTAATTTATTTATAATCTCATTTTTTATGCCTAGGTCATGGACCCATTTTGATCTTATCTTGGTGTATGGTGTTAAGTGTGGGTCCTTGCCTAATTTCTGCCATACTAATTTCCAGTTATCCCAGCAGTTTTTATCAAATAATGAAATCTTATCCCAAAAGTTAGAATCTTTGGGTTTGTCAAACACTAGATTGCTATAGTTGACTACTATACAAGACACAAGACACAAGGTCTGTCTTGTGAACCTAACCTTTTCCACTGATCAACTAATCTATTTCTTAGCCAATACCAAATGGTTTTGGTGACTGCTGCTTTATAATATAATTTTAGATCTGGTACAGCTAGACCACCTTCATTTGATTTTTTTTTTCATTAATTCCCTTGAGATTCTCGAGTTTTTATTGTTCCATATGAATTTTGTTGTTATTTTTTTCTAAATCATTAAAATATTTTCTTGGAAGTCTGATTGGTATAGCACTAAATAAATAGATTAGTTTAGGGAGTATTGTCATCTTTATTATATTCGCTCAGCCTATCCAAGAGCACTTAATATTTTTCCAATTATTTAAGTCTGACTTTATTTGTGTGGAAACTTTTTTGTAATTTTGCTCAAATAATTCCTGACTTTCCTTTGGTAGGTAGATTCCCAAATATTTTATGCTATCAACAGTTATTTTGAATGGAATTTCTCTTTGTATCTCTTGCTCTTGGATTTTGTTGGTGGTGTATAAAAATGCTGAGGATTTGTGGGGATTTATTTTGTATCCTGCTACTTTGCTAAAATTATGAATTATTTCTAATAGCTTTTTAGTAGACTCTCTGGGGTTCTCTAGGTATACCATCATATCATCTGCAAAGAGTGATAGTTTGGTTTCCTCATTGCCTACTCTAATTCCTTTAATCTCTTTCTCAACTCTTATTGCAGAGGCTAGTGTTTCTAATACAATATTGAATAATAATGGTGATAGTGGGCAACCTTGCTTCACTCCAGATCTTACTGGGAAAGGTTCCAGTTTTTCCCCACTGCATATGATGCTTACTGAAGGTTTTAAATATATGCTCCTGACTATTTTAAGGAAAAGTCCTTTTATTCCTATGCTCTCAAGTGTTTTTATTAGGAATGGCTGTTGTATTTTATCGAATGCTTTTTCTGCATCTATTGAGATGATCATATGGTTTTTGTTTGTTTGGTTATTGATATAGTCAATTATGTTAATAGTTTTCCTAATATTGAACCAGCCCTGCATTCCTGGTATAAATCCTACTTGGTCATAGTGTATTATCCTGGGGATGATTTTCTGTAGTCTTTTTGCTAATATTTTATTTAAGATTTTAGCATCAATATTCATTAGGGAGATTGGTCTATAATTTTCTTTCTCTGTTTTCAGCCTACCTGGTTTAGGTATCAGTACCATGTCTGTGTCATAAAAGGAATTTGGTAGGACTCCTTCAATCCCTACTTTTTCAAATAGTTTATTTAGCATTGGAGTTAATTGATCTTTAAATGTTTGATAGAATTCAGATGTAAATCCATCTGGTCCTGGGGATTTTTTCTTAGGGAGTTGATTGATAGTTTGTTCTATTTCTTTTTCTGAGATGGGAGTGTTTAGGATATTTACTTCCTCCTCTGTTAGTTTAGGCAAGCTATATTTTTGGAGGTATTCTTCTATTTCATTTAAGTTGTCGAATTTATTGGCGTAAAGTTGGGCAAAGTAGCTCCTAATTATTGCTCTAATTTCCTCTTCGTTAGTGGCGAGTTCTCCCTTTTCATTTTTAAGACTAACAATTTGATTTTCCTCTTCCCTTTTTTTAATCAGATTTACTAAGGGTTTGTCTATTTTGTTGGTTTTTTCATAGAACCAACTCTTAGTTTTATTAATTAATTCAATAGTTTTTTTACTTTCAATTTTATTGATCTCTCCTTTTATTTTTAGAATTTCAAGTTTAGTGTTTGACTGGGGGTTTTTAATTTGTTCCTTTTCTAGCATTTTTAGTTGCAAGCCCAATTCATTGACCTTCTCTTTCTCTGTTTTATACAAATAGGCCTCTAGAGATATGAGATTTCCCCTTATTACCGCTTTGGCTGCATCCCATACATTTTGGTATGATGTCTCATTATTATCGTTTTCTTGGATGAAGTTATTAATTATGTCTATAATTTGCTGTTTCACCCAATCATTCTTTAGTATGAGATTATTTAGTTTCCAATTATTTTTTGGTCTACTTTCCCCTGGCTTTTTATTGAATGTAATTTTCAATGCATCGTGGTCTGAAAAGGATGCATTCACTATTTCTGCCTTACTGCATTTGAGTTTGAGGTTTTTATGTCCTAATATATGGTCAATTTTTGTATAAGTTCCATGAACTGCTGAAAAGAAGGTGTATTCCTTTCTGTCCCCATTACATTTTCTCCAGAGATCTATCATATCTAATTTTTCTAGTATTCTATTTATCTCTTTGACTTCTTTCTTGTTTATTTTGTGGTTTGATTTATCTAATTCTGAGAGTGCAAGGTTGAGATCTCCCACTATTATAGTTTTACTGTCTATTTCTTCTTGCAGCTCTCTTAATTTCTCTTTTAAGAATTTAGATGCTACACCACTTGGTGCATATATGTTTAATATAGATACTGCTTCATTATTCATTCTACCCTTTAGCAAGATATAGTGCCCTTCCTTATCTCTTTTGATTAGATCAATTTTTGCTTTAGCTTGATCTGAGATCAGGATGGCTACCCCCGCTTTTTTGACTTCACCTGAAGCATAATAGATTTTGCTCCAACCTTTTACCTTTAACCTGCATGTATCTCCCCGTTTCAGGTGTGTTTCCTGTAAACAACATATTGTAGGATTCTGGCTTTTAATCCATTCTGCTAACCGCTTCCTCTTTGTGGAGGAGTTTACCCCGTTCACATTTATGGTTAAAATGACCAATTCTGTATTACTTGCCATCTTGTTAACCCCAGTTTGTACTTTTCTCCCTTCTTACCCCTTTACCCCCCTTCCCAGTATTAAGCTTGTGAGCACCACTTGCTTCTCACAGCCCTCCCTTTTTTAGTATCCCTCTCCCCCTTAGAATTCCTCCCCCTATCTTACCCCTTTCCCTCCCAGTTACCGTATTCCCTTCCACTTAGCTTATTCCTTCCCTTTTCACTTTTCCCTTCTCACTTTTCAATGAGGTGGGAGAAGTTTCACCATAGATTGAATATGTCTAAAATTTTTCTCTTAAAGCCAATTCTGAACGCAGTAAAATACTCACTATATTCATCCCTCTCCATTCTTTTTCTCAGATATAATGGGTTTCCTATGCCTCTTCATGAAATGTAGTACCCCCACTTTCCCCTTTTTCTGGTACAATGTCCTTTCCACATCTAGTTTCTAGAACAAGGTATATCTGTATTCTTTATACATCTTTATAGCCAAAATATAGTTCCCAAGATTAATCTTTACCTTTTTAGATTTCTCTTGAGTTCTGTACTTGTAGATCAAATTTTTTGTTAAGTTCTGGCTTTTTCAACAAAAATAGGTGAAATTCGCTTACTTCGTTGAATGTCCATCTTCTTCCCTGGAAAAAGATGCTCATTCTCGCTGGGTAAGTTATTTTTAGTTGCATCCCAAGTTCCTTAGCCTTTCGGAATATCATATTCCAGGCCCTTCGATCTTTTAGTGTGGATGCTGCCAGATCCTGGGTGATCCTTATTGTGGCTCCTCGATACTTGAATTGGGTTTTTCTAAGTGCTTGCAGTATTTTTTCCTTCGTCTGAGGGTTTTGGCATTTGGCCACTATATTTCTTGGTGTTTTGATTTTAGGATCCCTTTCAGTAGGGGATCGATGAATTCTTTCAATGTCTATTTTACCCTCTGTTTCTATGACTTCTGGGCAGTTCTCTTTGATAATTTCCTGGAAAATAGTGTCCAGGCTCTTTTTTTCATCATTCTTTTCTGGGAGTCCGATGATTCTCAAGTTGTCTCTCCTGGATCTGTTTTCCAGGTCTGTTGTCTTCCCTAGAAGGTACTTCACATTCTTTTCCATTGTTTGATTTTTTTGGATTTGCTTGATTGATTCTTCTTGTCTCCTCGAGTCATTCAATTCCATTTGTTCGACCCTGATTTTCAGTGAAGTATTTTCTTCACTCACTTTTTAAAAATCTTTTTCTAATTGTCCAATTGAGTTCTTTTGTTCTGTGGAATTTTTTTCCATTTCGCCAATTTTGTTTTTTAGAGAGCTGTTTTCTGTTTCTAGTTCACCAATCCTATTTTTCAAGGATTTGGTTTCTTTATCCACTCTCTCTCTTTAACTGACTTCTCCAGGCTCTTTTGCCAAGCCTCCCTCTCCTTTTGCCAAGCCTCCCTCTCCTTTTGCCAAGCCTCACTCTGCTTTCCCCATTTTTCTTCTAGCTCCCTTGTGAGAGCCTTTTTAATTTCCTCCATGAGATTCATCTGTGCTGAGGAACATATGATCTCCTCCTTTGGGGATTCACCTGGAGACTGTCTGTTTTTAGTCTCCTCAGGATTTGGAGTCTGCTCTTTATCTGTATAGAAGCTGTCAAGGGTTAAAGTCTTTTTCAGTTTCTTACTCATTCTGTCTATAATAATCAAAGACAAACTAGCCAAGAAACAGAAGGAAAAAACCCTTGAATGGAGCTGCTTTCTTTGGGGAAGGGGCAGGGTAACAGTGAGGCACTAGCAGGACTGTGCTGCGCCTGCTCTCTGAGATCCGAGAGCGTGCTGAGACACTGTCGGGGAGGGGTGGCCAGGTCCCGAGAGACTCCAGCTGTTTGGGGTTGTATTCTTCACCCCCGTGTTTTTAGCTTCTCTGCTGGGCTGCTGACTTGCTGCCGGAGCAAAGTATCCAGTCCTGTAGCGAAGCTCTCCCCGCAGAGACGGCTGCGATCACGCCCCACCCCCTCTCCGCTCTGCTCGGCTCAGAGCCGCTTTCCGTGCTCTCGCTGTCGCTGCTGCCCGCAGGCTGCTTCCGATCTAATAACCGTCCCCGCCCTCGCGGAAAAACAGACCTTTCCTGACGAGTCTCAAGGATGGTTTCTCTTGGTAACTAGTTGTATGTTTTTTTTCAGTCGAGCATTAATTCAGAGGCATGAAATGAAATGGATAGTGAGAGAAAAACGGGGAGGTTACACAGCAGTGTGCTTCCTCTCCGCCATCTTGGCCGGAAGTCCCCCACTAGCCATCTGTTTAGTCCCATTTCCCATCTCTGCATCCCTGCTCAGCCTAGTCCTCCCCCCCCCCCCAGCATCAAATATTCTCATCTTTATTTCCTTGTCTTGGACACCTTCCCCCCACACTAAGTTGTAGTTAGGGTGCTGGTCCTTTCTCACTCCTAACATAAAAAATATTTTTTATTTACTTTTTGGATCAGCTATCTTCATTATTTCTTTATTCTCTCTTTAACCATATTAACACAGAAATGTAAAACTTCCGTGATCAAGAGCCTTAAAATAACCAGTATTGTCACTTGATTTTTATGAGACTGAATTATGATAAAATATGAGCAAATAATCAAAAACAAACTTGTTTTATTTTATTTCTTTTTATTTAAAATTATTTCCTTATTGGTGTTTTCATGCAGTATACATGAAATTTAAATATTAAAATTTTTTTAATTTTCATTTTTTTGGAATAAAGTTCAAATGCACAGATACACCTCAAAGACAGTATAAAATTAGCTGTGTTTTGGCTCTAAATATCAATTTAATTAAGAACAAAGATAAAGCAATCCTGTGAGTTCTAGACTTTACAAAAGGATTTCTTATTAGAACTTATTTTTAAAAATAACTTTTTCATGTTTCAGAATTTTTATATATTCAAAACCAATATTCATTTTATATCTATATATGTAGTCATAATTGATTAAAATAGTGCTATGTAAGGGCCACTAGGGGGCGCACTAGCCCTGAAGTCAAATCTGGTCACAGACACATAATACTTCCTAGACGTGTAGACGCGTGACCCTGGGCAAATCATTTAACCCCAATTGCCTCACACCCCCCCCCCCCAAAAAAAAATAGTGCTATATAACTATGATAATCACATGTTGAATAGATATTTAATATCTTTACTTTAGTCTGCTTACCAAAGAAAAAGGTATATCTCAAAAAGTTTTCAAACTGTGCATAGCAGTGTTTCTACTGGGCTTATATCCCAAAGAGATACTAAAGAAGGGAAAGGGACCTGTATGTGTCAAAATGTTTGTAGCAGCCCTGTTTGTAGTGGCTAGAAACTGGAAAATGAATGGATGCCCATCAATTGGAGAATGGCTGGGTAAATTATGGTATATGAATGTTATGGAATATTATTGTTCTGTAAGAAATGACCAGCAGGATGATTTCAAAGAGACCTAGAGAAACTTACATGAACTGATGCTAAGTGAAATGAGCAGGACCAGGAGATGATTATATACTTGAACAACAACAGTATGATGATAATTCTGATGGACCTGGTCATCCTCAGCAATGAGATGAACCAAATCAGTTCCAATAGAGCAGTAATGAATTGAACCAGCTATACCCAGTGAAAGAACTCTGGGAAATGAGTATGAACCATTATATAGAATTCCCAATCCCTCTATTTTTGTCCACCTGCATTTTTGATTTCCTTCACAGATTAATTGTACAATATTTCAGAGTCCGATTCTTTTTGTACAGCAAAATAATTGTTTGGACATGTATACATATATTGTATTTAACTTATACTTTAACATATTTAACATGTATTGGTCAACCTGCCATCTGGGGAAAGGGGTGGGGGAAGGAGGGGAAAAATTGGAACAAAAGGTTTTGCAACTGTCAATGCAGAAAAATTACCCATGCATATATCTTGTAAATAAAAAGCTATAATAAAAAAAAAAAAAGAAAAAAAAAGAAAAAGGTATATCACAGTATTTTGAGTTTTGAGAAGGATTAAAAGAAAAAAAATTTCTAGTTAGAATCATGGACTAGGTAAGACTAGAACTGCCTTACACTCAGGCAATAAGGAAGTGATGTTTACAATCTAAGCCTTCAGTCCCCTGAAGGAATTGAAGGCATCAAGGCTCCAGCATGGTCTCAATACTATTTTTTATAAAGAGTGTGTGTGTGTGTGTGTGTGTGTGTGTGTGTGTGTGTGTGTATGTGCGCGCGCGCGTGCGTGCGCGTTTTAATCAGCAAACTTCTCTCCTTCTCATCCTATATTGTGATCAGAGGAACATAAACCTCCTGTTAAAAACATTTATAGTCAAGCAAAACAAATTTCTCCTGTGGCCACCTCTTAAAAAAGACTTATTCTGCACTCTTGAGTGCTTTACCTCTCCATCAAGAGTGGATAGCATGTTTCATCATTAGTCCTCTGGAATCCTATTTGATCATTTTGCTATTCATTCTGTTTTGGTTTTTTCCAAAATTATTTTGTTTTTGCCATATTACTGTCAATGTATAAATTGTTCTCCTGAAATCAATTCATGCAAGTCTTCTCAGATTTCTCTAAAACCATCTCCTTTGTTTCTTATAGCACAGTAGTGTTCCATCCTATTTATAGATCATGATTTGTTCAGCTATTCTCTAATTTGTGGGTGCTTATTGAAATTTTCATTCTTTGTGACTTCATTAAAAGCTTTAACTATTTTAATGTATTCTTAGAGTTTGTTTTCCTTGGGATTAATCTGTCTCTTAGTATATTATTCTTCTGACATCCTCTTCTCTCCATTTCCCTCCTACTCTTTTGAATAAAATATATTTCTGTATCCATCTGTGTATCTTTACTTGATTCAGGATTAGAGTAAGATTCACATGTCAGCCAGTCTCTCGGTTTCCTCCTTTTTATTTGTATGGATGTCTTCTTGAGTAATTTGATACTCTGAGATAATTCTTAACCTTTCCTTTCTTCATTTTATCCCACATAGTGTGTTAATCTTCCTTGCTCTTTCCATCCTTCTCTCAAAATTATCAAGTAACATAACCACTTCCAGTCCTTGTCTAATTAGCTTCAATGTATGATCTCTCATGATGAAAGGATGCAGAAGGGCCATGTATATTATCTCCTATATTTGAATGTAAGCATTTTATTCTTGTTTAGTCCCTTGTGGTTGTTTATTCATATTTGTCTTTTTATGTTTCTCTAGACTCTTGTGTATGAATTTCAGAACTTCTAAGCAGCTCTGGTCTTTTCATCATGAATGCTTAGAAAGACTTTATTTCATTAAAAATCCATTTTTTCCTCCTGTAACATTATACTTAGTTTTTCTGGGTAAGTTATTCTTGATTTTAAGTCGGTATCCTTTGCCTTCCAGAATCTTTCTATTCCTTTATAGTTGTGGCTGCTGAACTGTGTTGATCCAAACTGGCTTTTGGGTACTGGCATTCGTTCTTTCAGACTGCTACTTTGATCTGGAAACTCTGAATGTCTTTAATGTTTGTGGAAATTTTCATTCTGGAATTTCTTTCAGGAGATGTCTGGTGAATCTTTTCAATTTATGCTTTGCCTTGTGATTGCAAGAGATTTGGATAGTTTTAAGGTTTCTAGGCTCTTTTTTGACCACGGTGTTATTTTTTTCCTTCATTTTTTCAGTCTTTTGACTTTGTTTAAAATATTTCTTATTTTAAAATGGATATTTTTTATCCATGGATGGATTTTATCATTGGTTACTGTGTATCCTAATTTTCACAGTTTCTTGAGCAAGGTTTTGGACCTCCTGGGCTGAGCTGACAATTTCCTTTACAATTTTTTCTCCCACAACTCATTTTTTCCCCAAGTTTTTCTCTCTGGCACTATTTTTTAGGCTCTTGCTTTATCTCTTCTAGTCATTACATTTAAGTTTAAATTCAAGCTGTATTTTTCTCTGAGTTTTACTTATAGATATTTTGTAGCCATTCTCTTCTTCTGGATTTATGTATTGATCATGTTGTCTGTAATGGGCTGAAGTTTCAGTTGATGCACTGAGGTCCCAAGTACGTGAGGCTAAATAGTAATTGGACCATACTCTATTAATATATAAACTTGGAGAAAGAATGGCCCCGGCCCACTCTTTGTGCAAGTCCTGATGTGTTGTATAAGAAATGACGATTTTGGTGGGTGGAGGCAGAGGGGCAGATAGAGAGGCGAAAGAGACTGCTGGCTGGTTCCTGTCTCAGCTGCTCACATTGCTAATCCCCCTTCACCCCAAAAGGAATAAAGAATCAAGATTTTCCCTTAATCCTGACTCCGGCTGATTTTAAAATATGCCATCATCACAGTTCAGTTGTCCACTCATTTTAGTTGTGTGTTTTCTTGGCAAAGATAGTGGAGTGGTTTGCTATTTCCTTTTCTAGCCTACTTCCTGATAGAAAAGTAAAAAACTCAGTACATAATGAGGTATTTTGCTATTAAAATTAATTTTTGTTCATTTTGGTGAGAAGGTCTGGGCTTGCACTGTTAATTACTTACTTGGGGTACTTAGTGTTGTGTTGTTCCAGTATCTCAGGGATCATGAAGGTTGAGACCTATATGCTTTCAATGCTCTCAGAGTGGTGAATCAAAGTTAAACTCTGATTTCTGCCCCTTGCTCCAAGCTCTGCAAAGACTAGTGTTTGGGTCTGAGTAACAGTAGACTGCATCTGGATGAGCCTCTATTAGCCATTTTAGAAGCTAATCTCTTTTCAAGTGATAGGCCTCCAGGTTCTGTTTTGGTCTATAATTTCTACAGCCACTCCTCTGCAGCTTTCAGACAGGGTGTGAAGTTGAAATTCAGATGCTACAGGGCTATTCTTTTTTTCTCAATTTGTTCCTTGCTCAAATATACAGCTGCTCCCTATCCTGAAATACCACCCTTGGATGCAGTTCCTATCACCAGTCCCTTTTGGATTTGTGACCCAGATTTGGTTTGTTAGGTGTTAACTCAATTGGAATTGATAAGACAATGGTTATGTAGTTTAGCATGGTGATTAATAGTTCTCTAGTTCAGTATGATTGATTTAATCTTACAACAAATAGTGGTTCCCTAGTGATATAATGATTGGCTTACACTCAGTATGATAAATTGATTTAATTGTAATAGAGTATATAAACTGGGGACAAACTCAGCCACAAGAGAAGACTTGACCAGCTGCATGGTGGCTCTCCTGCCTTCATCACTTCTCCATTAAGACCAAGGACTCAGGCTGGTCCCAAGATCCTCCAGAGAGCTAGTCTGGACACTATATTTTAATCTACCCCCAGTGTGGGGGCTCTAGAAAGCAATGATAGGTTTTGTCACCTCAATTTGGGAATTCTAGAAAGCAGGACATTGCATTTGGATGTGCAGACTGCTGACTAGCTGACTGAGACTGCTGATGCAGATTGGGAAACTGAAGGAAACAATAAAGACTTTGGACTTTATTCCCTGACTATTCTTCTGGTGATTACTCTGCTGAGACCAAGGCTGGTCCGAAGGCCCTCCAGAAAGCTAGTCAGAACATTACAGCTTACCATAGTACCTGAAACATAGTAGACACTTAATAAATGCTTATTGATTGACAAAGGTGACAATTGACACCTTTTCTTACAGGCTGAACATGGTGCCATGGTAGAAGTTTGAGAACTTTTCTTGCCTCATTGTGTAGCCTATTCCTGAGCAGTGGAATGTGCAATGTTTTCAGATTCCTAGTCAGACCTTCCTTGTTAGTGTCCTCAAAGCTCTCAGTGTTTTCCTTATGGTGTCCTGGGATGGAGAAATCACTTATTTTGACTTTTACTTGAATTTCTTCATCAGGATTCAATCTGGTTCTTTTTCTAGATCCGTTGAAAGGAGTTTGCAAAGGAGTACACTGTAAGGCTGCTTCTTACTGTACCACCTTGTCTATGTCTTGATTTCAATACATTTTAAGAAAAAAAATTATCTCTCATAGAGAGAGGGATTAGGACATAGCTACTGCTTCAGGTATGTGGGATTAATACAACTCACAGCAATTCTCCATTTAGCCAGTACATAATTTCATTATTTATTCTCTCCTTCCTAGTTTCTTTCATGTCCTGGCTAAAATCCTATATTCTATATGAAGTCTGTCTCATTTAATTTTTAATTCTAATACATTCTTTTGGTTGATTTCCTGTTTATCCTGTATATTGCTGGTTTGTTGCTATTTGTTAATATATTGTATCCTGTATTAGATTTTAAACTTCTAGAGGACAAAGGCTATCTTTTGTGCTTAGTTCTTAGCAGGATACCTGGCACCTTGTAGACACTTAATAAATGATTACTGGCTTAGTGATTAACTTAGATCACAAGAGAGCTCAAGCTTTTCAGTGTAGAAAGGAACATCATGGAGAAGCTTGTCCATATTTAAAACTAAACATATTTAAACTCTTTGAAGGGGAAAAAAGAGTCAAGGGAGAGAATGACAAGATAGAGCTATATTGAATTGGGAAATCAGTGGAGGTATACAGACCAGATAGTGAAGACATGTAAAGAAGAATCATTAAAGTTCTACAGCTGTTGAAGTGACAGTTGGAATGTTCTGAAAAAGAAGTAAAATATTTACAGATTATTGATTACAACAAATAGTGCAGGCATGTTATTGTTTTGAAAAAAGCATATTTTCCTAAGGGAAAGAAATTTTTCCTTCAGATTTGCAACAGCAGATTTATCCATGGGCCTTTGCAGCAAGGTTAAACTCTCTTGAAGCATAATAACAAAATAGCAAACCTGACATCTGATAGGCTTAGAATACTAATTATCTTGGGGGTCAAAAACAGCAGTGAGGAGAGGCATTTTGGGCATTGGGACAAAGGAACAGAGATGGGTAATGAAATGTTATGTGTGAAGACTGTACAACCAGGGTGACTGGTGCATAGAGTAAGTGTATGAAGAGAAGTAATTTGTAGTATTATCCTGGAAGGGTCATCTGGATCCAAATTGTGAAAGACTGGAAATGCTAAATAAAGGAGTTTGAACTTAACCTAAAAGCAATAGAGAACCACACTTATGGGTGGAAGAGAAATAGTTTTTTTCAACTTCTTGAGTCAAGTCAGTAAGCATTTACTAAGGCCCTACATTTTTTTAGGCATTGTGCTAAATACCAGAGATATAAAGAAAAACAAAAAACAGCTCCTCCATTATCTTCAAATTAGATACAAATGCTTATATTTAGCATTTGAAATTTGGCCAATTCATTCCTTAGAGCAAAAAATAACATAATCAGATCCGTGTTTCAGAATTAGCCACTTGAGAGTTGTGTAGGGAATGGACTAGAAAAGAGAAAAACTAGGTACAAGGGAGAACAATTACAAGTAAACGATAATAGTCCTGTAGTGCAATGATAGGGACCAGAACTAAAGGATTTTCTTGTGAGCAGAGAAAAAATAAAAGATTCAAGAAATGTGAAGGAGGTGGATTTGACAGTTGTTTGGATCTGTAAAGGGTGAGGGAGGATGAAAAGTTGAGAGTGATTCTGGGTAATGAAAGAATAGTGATAGCTTTGATAGAAAAAGGAAAGTGAGGAGGGATGAATTTGGGAGAAAAGATAACAATTCTGTTTTCCATGTGAAGTTCCTATAGGACATTTAAGCAGTTTTCATAGGAACATTGATTTAGAGATGAATGGTACCTTACAGTTTATCATATCGGATCTCTTCAAAATGAAGGAACCAAAGTACAGAGAAGTTTGTGATGTTTCCAGGGTCACACAGTTAGTATTTGACAGGAGATTTAACCTAGGTTTTCTAGACTATAACATCAGTGTGCTATTAATTCTATGATACTTTCTTTCCCTTTTGTTTGGTAAGCTAGTAGCTAATGATATGTGATTAGAGTTCAGGACAGATGATGGGCAAAACATGTAGATTTAGCAGTCATCTTTATCAAGATTGAGCCCTTGGGAACTGGTGAGATCACTAAAAGAGAGATTATAGAAAGAAAGGGTCCAGGAAAGAGTCCTAGATTAAGACATCTGGCATAGAGATGGAGGGACAGGTCCTAGACAAAGATCCTGTGGAAACCAAGAATGTCAGTCTGACAGGTAAGAAGAGAACCAATAATAGCCACCTTGGGAAATATAAAAACAAATAATTACTTTGAATTCATTCAATTTTTATACCTTCAAGTTCTTACATAGTTGGTGGTAGCTATAATAAAACCATGGGAATGGGCAAATGATTGTGTAGCAGGATAAATAGAATGAGCAAAGGCATGAATAATCTTCAAACTGTATAGATTGTCTTGAAAATTTGAAGGCTAGACTTGGGAAATCTGTGCTTTCTAATCAAGCATGGCAAGTTCTTTGTAATACCACTAGTGAATCCTTTTAAGTTTTTTTACACAGAAAAGTTATTCTATTTACAAGTAAGAAATGAGAGTAAGTGGTTACAACTGAGTTATACAACTGAATTACAATTGATTTCTATGGTCTTAAGACTGCCAATGTATTTGAGGCAGAGTATTCTAAATTGTTTTTACTAAAGTTCTTAAGGAACAAAAACCGTGTGTGTGTGTGTGTGTGTGTGTGTGTGTGTGTGTGTGTGTGTGCAGTTTTAAAATGGATTCAGAATTGAGTGCTGGATTGTGACTGTAATCAGACCATAGGAACAGGGGATCATTACCTCCCTAATTCTGGACACTGGGCCTCTCAGTGGAGCCAAAGATCACATTACTATTTTAGATTGTTCTATCTTATCTAATTTATATCAAATGTGTACTTCACAAAAACTCTCAAATTTATATATATATTTATTTATTTATGGCTCCCTAATCTTCTGTTTATGAAGTTAACCAACCCAAATGTTGGTTTTTACACTTAGCTTTAATTAAACTTTACCTGTTTGGACACTTCATCATTTAACCCTCTAGAGATTTGTCTGATTCGTGATTGTCATCTTCAGTTCTTTGGTACCTCCCTGGAAGAGTTATGTTTCATGATGAATAGAGTACTCAACTTGGAGTCAGGGAAACCTGAGTTCTGTCCTCAGGACTTGCTACCTGGGTGATTCTGGACAAGTCATTTAATCACTCTCACCTGTAAAATAGGAATAACTTGCTGCACAGGGTTGTTGTAAGGATCAAATGAGACTATATATGTATATATAGTACTTTTCAAATCATAAAGAATTAAATAAATGATAACTATAGTTATTATCATTATTTTGAAATTTATCAACAGGAAGCCAGTAATCACATCTGCTGACTCTTTTCAGTAACTTAAGATGTAGTTTACCGATGACAAGTATTTATTGAAGGTAGCTAGATGGTCTCTAGTACTTTCCATACTCTCTTACGTTAACCACCTTTCGTCTGCTACTCACCTTTGTAGAGGAAAAAAAAAACAAAATTAAAAGCTAGTAGTTCTGTGTTCTCTCTATCATCTGTTATCATCATCCTTTCTATCCCAAGAGATGGCTCTATCTCTTATTTGATTTTCTTCTTGCTGCCAATACAACTTTTAAAAAATGCCTTATTTTTTGATGGTTGTTCCTTAGTTTCCATCACTGCCTTACTTCATTCAGGGCTTTAGTATTTCGGGGTATTTGAGGACTATAAACTTAATATGAGGCAACAGTGTAACAGGTAAGTCCAAGGAAATTAGATTTTCATTTGCATAGTGTTTTCTTCTGTACTGTGTGATCAGGCCACATTGGAAATAGTGTGTTCATTTCCAGATTCCATATTTTGAAAAGGACTTTAATAAGCTTCAAATAAAGAATTTCAAAGAAAATTTTTTAAAAGTCCAAAACTAAAGTAACACTCAGAAGGATATGTTGAATATACTTGTGATATCTAGTCTAGAAATAATTTTGGGATAGGGCAGAGATAGGATACTATTCTTTCTTTTCCTGTTTAGTAGTATTTTTTTTCCAATTACATATAAAGATAATTTTCAACATTAGTTTTTCTTTTTTTTTAATTATAACTTTATTGACAGAACCCATGCCTGGGTAATTTTTTACAACATTATCCCTTGCACTCACTTCTGTTCTGATTTTTCCCCTTCTTCCCTCCACCCCTCCCTAGATGGCAAGCAGTCCTATATGTGTTAAATATATCACAGTATATCCTAGATACAATATATGTGTGCAGAACCGAACAGTTCTTTTGTTGCACAGAAAGAGTTGGATTCAGAAAGTAAAAATAACCTGGGAAGAAAAACAAAAATGCAAACAGTTCACACTCATTTCCCAGTGTTCCTTTTCTGGGTGTAACTGATTCTGTCCATCATTGATCAATTGGAACTGAATTAGATCTTCTCTTTGTCGAAGATATCCACTTCCATCAGAATACATCCCCATACAGTATTGTTGTTGAAGTGTATAATGATCTCCTGGTTCTGCTCATTTCACTTAGCATCAGTTCATGTAAGTATCTCCAAGCTTCTCTGTATTCATCCTGCTGGTCATTTCTTACAGAATAATAATATTCCATAATGTTCATATACCACGATTTACTCAACCATTCTCCAATTGATGGGCATCCATTCATTTTCCAGTTTCTGGCCACTACAAAAAGGGCTGCCACAAACATTTTTGCACATACAGGTCCCTTTCCCTTCTTTAGTATCTCTTTTGGATATAAGCCCAGTAGAAACACTGCTGGATCAAAGGATATGCACAGTTTGATAACTTTTTGGGCATAATTCCAGATTGCTCTCCAGAATGGCTGGATTCATTCACAACTCCACCAACAATGCATCAGTGTCCCAGTTTTCTTGCATCCCCTCCAACATTCATTATTATTTTTTCCTGTCATCTTAACCAGTTTGACAGATGGTATCTCAGAGTTGTCTTAATTTGCATTTCTCTGATCAATAGTGATTTGGAACACTCTTTCTCTTTCATATGAGTAGAAATAGTTTCAATTTCATCAACTGAAAATTGTCTGTTCATATCCTTTGACCATTTATCAATTGGAGAATGGCTTAATTTCTTATAAATTAGAGTCAATTCTCTATATATTTTGGAAATGAGGCCTTTATCAGAACCTTTAAATATAAAAATCTTTTCCCAGTTTGTTGCTTTCCTTCTAATCTTGTTTGCATTTGTTTTGTTTGCACAAAGGCTTTTTAATTTGATGTAATCAAAATTTTCTATTTTGTGATCAGTAATGGTCTCTAGTTCTTCTTTGGTCACAAATTCCTTCTTTCTCCACAAGTCTGAGAGGTAAACTATCCTATGTTCCTCTAATTTATTTATAATCTCGTTCTTTATGCCTAAATCATGGACCCATTTTGATCTTATTTTGGTGTATAGTGTTAAGTATGGGTCCATGCCTAGTTTCTGCCTTACTAATTTCTAGTTTTTCCAGCAGTTTTTGTCAAATAATGAATTCTTATCCCAAAAGTTGGGATCTTTGGATTTGTCAAACACTAGATTGCTATAGTTATTGACTATTTTGTCCTGTGAACATAACCTATTCCATTGATCAACTAATCTATTTCTTAGCCAATACCAAATGGTTTTGTTGACCGCTGCGTTATAATATAGGCCACTTTCATTTGATTTTTTTTTTCATTAATTTCCTTGAAATTCTTGACCTTTTGTTCTTCCATATGAATTTTGTTGTTATTTTTTCCAGGTCATTAAAATAATTTCTTGGGAGTCTGATTGGTATAGCACTAAATAAATAGATTAGTTTAGGGAGTATTGTCATCTTTATTATTGTATTTATTATATTCGCTCAGCCTATCCAAGAGCACTTAATATTTTTCCAATTATTTAAATATGACTTTATGTGGAAAATGTTTTGTAATTTTGCTCATATAATTCCTGACTTTCCTTTGGTAGATAGATTCCCAAATATTTTATGCTATCGACAGTTATTTTGAATGGAATTTCTCTTTCTATCTCTTTCTGTTGGATTTTGTTGGTGATGTATAAAAATGCTGAGGATTTATGTGGATTTATTCTGTATCCTGTAACTTTGCTAAAGTTGTGAATTATTTCTAATAGCTTTTTAGTAGAATCTCTGGGGTTCTCTAAGTATACCATCATATCATCTGCAAAAAATGATAATATGACAATTACTTACTCTAACTCCTTTAATCTCTTTCTCAACTCTTATTGCTAACATTAATTTTTCATGAGATTTCAATAGACTTGTGATGGAAAGAGCCATCTGCATCCAGAAAAATAACGATGGAGACTGAATGTGGATCAAAGCATAGTGTTTTCACCTTTTTTATTGTTGTTGTTTGTTTGCTTGGGGTTTTTCCCTTGAAGTTTTTTTTTCCCTTTTGATCTGATTTTTCTTGTGCATTGTGATGAATATGAACATACGTTTAGAAGGATTGCACATTTTTAACCTATATTGGATTGCTTACTGTCTAGGGGAGAGGAGAAAATTTTTTGTAACATAAGGTTTTGCAAAGGTGAATGTTGAAAATTATCTTTGCATATATTTGGGAAAAATAAAAAGCTATTAAAAATGAAAAAAGTATATGTTCCATTAATGTATATTGGATCTAACACAATAGGTTAAGATAGCTAGCAGTTGTTATCCTATAGTAAGAGAAATAAAGGATACCTGATATTTTCTCTTTTCTTTTTGAAAAGTGATAGGGAAAAAAGGAAGGAAATCTTTTCTAGGTGTTTCCACAGTGGCTTTATTTCTGGTTTAGGAAGCATATTTATGTACTGCTGTTATATTGGATATTTTGATATTTATTATGTTAATTGACTAGGGAATATGTTTTAGACATGTTTAATATATATCTGTTTGACTTATTTAAAATAATATATTTTGTTGTCTGCTGAATTGCAACAAAATTTCTTTTTTGCCTATTTACATTAGAGTTTTTGTACTTTTATTAGTTATTGAAATATTGGGGGTATGAGAAGGATGAAGGGTTTAGGAAAATGATGACCTTCTGATTCAAGTATTTTCAGTTTGGTCCTCTGGCAACTTATCTCTTCTTATTACCAGCTATTAAATGAAATCATTCATTTAGGAATATGAAAGGTTATGCAATTAGTTTTATATTTTAAATAATTTAAGAACTTTGAACACTAGCAGATTTTGGATAAAATCAGAAGTTACATATACACATATACCCTTTCTCAAAATACTGTAAATAAATAAAGCTAAATTGTTGTGTTATTGGTCTGAGAAAGAGATCCTATAAATATCTCTTGCTTTTGACAAAGAAGACGTTAATGTTTCATTTTGTTTGCTCATCTATTTCCTCCAGCTGTCTGCTTCCTTAGGAAACTATATTCTGGCATTCTTAATTGACATTGACATAGTAACAAATCAGTTGCATTCCCAGAGGCTTGACTTGGTTCAGAATAGGATTCAATTAAGAGAACTTGGTCCAAAGATGTAAACTATTTTCACATACAGTTTTGAAAGGAAAATATTAATGTTTCATTCTTGATTCTTCTTAAGTAAAGAATTTAAGTAATTCATATTTAATTTGTTATGGTTAAAGGAAAATTATGTTAATCTGTCCAAAGGAACATTTATATGAGTATACTCAACTGGTTCCAAAAATACAACATTGTAACATTTTGTGCTAATGCTGACATTCTTACACTGGCCTGTTATTGTTAATGATTTAACTGGGGAAAAAAATATTATAGCAACTTTAGTTGAAGTTGGGCTACATGTGTTTTAATTTTATTTGAATAGTAAGTAAATTAAAATGCATTAAGGGTTTTTATAATATGATCTTGTTTAAGTTTTTTTAAAATAGAATTTTCAGTTATGAATAGATTATTTACAAATCATCATTTTGTTTTTATCTTTAAACAGGAAGGAACTTGAAGCCTTCAAAGGTAATTTGTGCTTAATTTAAACTTAAAGTAGCTGTGTTCTAATTGATTTTTTTTCCTGGGAAGGGAAAAGGAAGGAAAAAGGAAATAAGCATTTATATAGCACATATGTGTCAGGCTCTGTGCCAGGCACCTCACAAATGTTATCTCATTTGAGCCTCACAATAGCCCTGAAAAGTAATTGTCACCATTTTCCAGTTAGAAAACTGAGATTAAACAGAGGGTAAGTGACTTGCCCAGGGTCACATAACCCTAATGGGTCAGAAACTGAATTTGAAGTCAGGACTTACTGACTCTAGGGGCTAAAGCCATATCCATTGTACCACCTAGCTGCCCAAGCATGATAAGATGTATTTCTTTAAAAATAAATACATTAAATTTACATTTATAATGATTTTATAAATTGAATTTAAACATAGATGGCTGTGGTACTTATAATATTCAAGTACCTAGTTTGTATCAAGTAATAGTTTCTGCTAATTTTAGGCATAATAGGCCAAAAAATATAAGCTCTGAGGCCAGTAATCTCCTGGGACATTCAGTTGTAAAAGAGCTTGAAAATACTGCATAGATAATCATTTTCACTGTTTCTCTTTTAGATAAGGAAGCCGAGGTCCAGAGAGGTTGGGACCAGGGCTCTGTCTCTCTCTGATTGGCAGTTGTTATAAATTGTGAATAAATCATATTATCTTAGGTTAGCAGTCTCCAACCTTTACAAAAAGTGCAATCTGTTTTCCACTTTCTAACAGAGATAATAGACTCAGGGTATAGAATAAAGTGTATTTTTGGATGTGGCTGATAGAGAAATTTGTTTTTCCTGACTGTGCATATTGGTGACAGATTCTGTTTTTCTTTTCTTTTTTTAATTGAGAGGAAAGGAAGGTAAAAGATAGAGAAAATAAAAATTTATTTTTATAAAATTTACAATAATGTAAATAAAAGAAAAATGTGGATGCAATAAATCTTAGTAAAAACACTACAGTCAGTGTTAATACCATATTGATAAAATTAAGACTTCCTTTATTTCTTCTTTCCAGCCCTTCTTCCCTCCTTCCTTTTTTTCTTTCTTCTTCCATTTTTTTAATATCAAAATCAAAATTTAGTCTCTTTGTCTGGAGGCTAAAACCATTATAAAAGTATGTGCAGTAAATAAAGAAAGTAGCAAATTCATCAGAGTAAGCGATGCCAGTCTTTCCAGGAGAGCTGGACCATAGGGAAACAGAAAGAAAAGCAGAACTAAATTCATCGGCAGCACTATCAGTCAAGGATTTCACAAAATTCTTGGCTGGTACATTGTTTAAATGAATCAGGCTGCAATTGTTTATGATCAAATTCAATTCAGGGTTTTAGCCTTTCACTTGTCATCAGCTGGTCATTGGCACTGATACAGGGAGAATATTTCCTTTCTACTATTATTTCATCATCTTAAACTCCCCTCACAACTTCCACCCAAACACTGGATTATATATATATATATTTTTTGTTGTTCAGGATATAGATTTTAATGTATATCACAGTCATTTTTAACACATTATTATAATCCACCTTTCCCCGTTTGTGGGCTTTCTATAAAATAAATATATAAAAATTTGATCTTTAGAATAAATGCTAGCATTTGAAAATATGACAATCATTAATTTAGACAAATTAAAGGAAAGCAAATATATGAAAAGTCCTATTTATAAGGTATTTGGAAATAAGAAAACTTAGGTTTGTTTTTCTTTCTTTTTTATAATAGCTTTTAATTTTTCCAAATATATGCAAAGATAGTTTTCAGCATTCACCTTTGCAAAACATTATGTTCCAGATTTTTCTTCCTCTCTCCCTCTTTCCCCCCCTTCCCTAGACAGCAAGCAATCCTGGATTGTTATTTTGTAATGAGGGTTATTTGAAGTAGCTTTTGTTCAAAATAAATAAACACCTTATCAATTGCAAAAGTAGAGTGACTGATCTGGCTTCATGAAGAAGATATCCACAACAATGAATTTTTAAAAGTAACTTGGTAATTATAAGAATTGTATCAATTCTAAAGCCCAGAGGAAACTGAACTGGTAAAGAATGCTAAACAATGCCTCAAAAGTTGTTATGTTTTTAGTTTTTGTTTTTTACCTTTGTTAGTGGAATGAAGAAAAAAACATTAAAAATTCACCTCAGTATAAATGGGATGATGATAGTAAATACAGAAGATAGAATCACTTCATTTTATGTTGCTTCTTTTGTCTTTCAAAGAGATTAATTTTGGGAGTGATATAACAAGAATGGTTAACAGAAAGTTAAAATCCCAAATAAGTGAAGAAATAAGAGAGCACCAAGTTTTTTTTTTTCTTTTTTTTTAATAAATTCAGTTCCCCAGTTCTAGGTAAATTATATCCCAAGGTAGTGGGGAAAAATTGGCAACTGTGACTCTTGCCCTAAATAGTGGTCTCAGAAAAGTTGTGGATAACAGTAGAGGTGCCACACAAGTAGAGAAAGACAGATGTGCAGGTTTTTAAAAATTTATTTTACCAATGAACAGGCTTTTCCTTTCCTTCCCTATCATGTTCAGGCTAGCTTTCTGGAGGGCCTTGGGACCAGTCTTGGTCTCAGCAGAATAATCACCACGAGAATAGTCAGGAATAAAGTCCAAAGTCTTTATTGTCTCCTTCAATTTCCCAGTCTGAACCAGTCTCCCGATAGTGCAGGAAGCTGGAGAGCCACCACAAGGCTGATCAAACTGGCCTCTGGAGTCTGGACCCTGAAGTCTTTTCTTTGACTGAGATCTCCGCAGGCCAAGAGAGCTCGAGTCCTTTGGGACTCCTTTAAATACTCCAGTACAATCACATTACTATCTCACACAGAGAATACCCGACCACACTTGAGCATGTGCCAACTTTTCAGGAGAGCCATCACATCACCTATTACCTGAAGTATATGTACTTGACTAGAGTGAATACATCAATAACTAGAGAATAATATACTGAATCTTAAGTATACCTTTTCAGAATTCCAGCCCTGTACACTTTCCCATTGGGGGGTGGGGGTGGGAATCTTGTAAAATATGCATAGTCAAACAAAAAAAATTTGCATTTACTATGTAAAAATAAAATTCCAGTCTGTATTTCTTCCTCAAAAAGTGACAGCATTTTTCATCACTAGTCTTCGAGAATTGTGGTTTATCATTGCAGTACTCAGAGATCATAAGTCTTTCATAGTTGTCTTTTCTAATGTATAAGTTGTTATGCATTATACATATGTACATTAATGTCTGAATTATTCTCCTATTTCTGTTCATCTCACACTTACATCAGTGCATATATGTATTCCCAGATTTTTCTGAAACTGTTCCTTTTCTTATTTCTTATGGTACAATGATGTTTCATTACATTCATATACCATAATTCATATACCAGCTCTTTTCCATTTGATGGGTACTTAGTTAATTTCAGAGCAGCTATGAATATTTTTGTATATATAGGTCTTTTTCTTCTTTCTTTGATCTCTTTGGAGGATGTGCCTAATAGTGGTGTTGCTGGACCAGCGGGCATGTATAATTTAGTAAATTTGCGGTTGTTATTCATTTGGTTTTTTGTTATGTCTGACTCTTCATGGCCCCATTTGGGGTTGTCTTGGCAAAGATACTGGATTGGTTTGCCATTTCCTTGTCCAGCTCATTTTATAGATGAGGAAACTGAGGCCAACACTTATGTACCCAAGGTCACACAGCTAGTAATTGTCAGAGGATAGATTTGAATTCTTGAAGATTAATCTTTCTGTCTTCAGGCCCAACTTTCTAATCACGGGGCCTTCTAAATTGACAGAATTAATTCAGAGTTCTGTCAATATTGCATTAAGGTACCTATTTTCCCACAGCCTTTTCAATAAGTTGTTATTTTCCTTTTTGTTCAACTTTGCTAATTTAATGGGTATGAAGTGGAATCTCATGTTTGTTTTTATTTGCATTTTTCTAAGTAGTGTTATGGGCTGAGGCTTGAGTTGATGCACTGAGGTCCCAAGCACATGAGGCTAAATAGTAATTGGACCATACTGTATTAATATATAAGCTTGGAGAAAGAATGGCCCCCACCACTCTTTGTGCAAGTCCTGATGTGTTGTATAGGAAATGACGATTTTGGTGGGTGGAGGCAGGGGAGTGGAAAAGGGAAGGGGAAGGAGAGACTTTTGGGATTGCCATTGCCACGGTTGGCTCGGCTCACGTCTCTCTCTCTCTCTTAGCTGGCTTCCTGTCGCAACTGCCTATATTTGCTATCGCAATCTTTCTTGCCTATGTTTGCTATTGCAATCTTTATTCACCTCTTCAATAAATATTGAAGATTTTCCCCTTAACCTGAATTCCTGACTCCAGCTGATTTTAAATACGCGGTCATTACATTTGGCGCCCAACGTGGGGCTCGAACCCACGACCCTGAGATTAAGAGTCTCATGCTCTAAGGAGATGGCTCAGTGGGTAGAGCACCAGCCCTGAAGTCAGGAGGACCTGAGTTCAAATCCAGCCTCAGACACTTAACAATTCCTGGTGGTGTGACCATGGGCAAGTCACTTAACCCCAACTGCCTCAGCAAAAGCAAAAAGAAGAAGAGAAACAAACAGAAAGGTCGTCGCAATGGCAATCCCAAAAGTCTCTCCTTCCCCTTCCCTTTTCCACTCCCCTGCCTCCACCCACCAAAATCATCATTTCCTATACAACACATCAGGACTTGCACAAAGAGTGGGTGGGGGCCATTCTTTCTCCAAGCTTATATATTAATAGAGTATGTTCTAATTACTATTTAGCCTCATGTGCTTGGGACCTCAGTGCATCAACTCAAGCCTCAGCCCATTACAAAGTAGTATTGATGTGGGATATTTTTTCATAAGATTTTTGATAATTTGATATCTTCCGTAGAAAATGCTTATTCATATCCTTTGACCATTTATCAATTGGGGAATAGCTCTTTTTCTCATACATTTGAATGAATATATGAGAAATGAAACCTTTACCAGTGAATCTTGCCATAATTTCTCCCCATAGTTAACAGTTTCCCTTCTATTCTTTAACTTGTATTCAGTTTTACCCTCTTTAGGAAAAAAAAATTTTAATTGACAAAAAAAAAATCATCTTCTCTCCTTCATATTACCTAGCCATTCACTTAACCCCATTTACCTTACCCCCCCAAAAGAAAAAACCTTTGTAACCAATATGTATAATTGAACAAATTCTTGTGTGTGTGTGTGTGTGTGTGTGTGTGTGTGTGTGTGTGTGTGAGTGTATGAGAGAGAGAGAGAGAGAGAGAGAGAGAAAGAGAGAGAGAGAGAGAGAGATTAGATTCTTCAACATGAGATCATTACCTCTATCTAAGGAGGTAGGTAATATACTTTTATAACATATTGCCTGGAATTATAACTTGTCATTGTATCAATTTTAGGGTTTTTTTTTTTAAACCTATTTATAGCTAACTTGACTCGAAGTTGTGAAAATATGCTCAGCAGTGGTGCTCTGGATTTGATACAGTTTGCTTCTGTTCTCTTCCCCCTCTTCTCTTTCCTACAGCTCACTCAAATTTATCCTTTCTTTTTACCTTTTAAATCCATCTTTGAGATCTACCATTTTTAATTGGATTTTGGTTTTGTGGGGACTAATTCTTCTTCTAACATACTTATCCTTCTTTTTCCCCTCTCCCTCCTTTTTCTGTTAAGGGAAAAGTATTTTTGACCCCACCTATGTGTGTACATTTTTTTCTCCCTTTTGACTAGTTCAAATGAAACTGAGTTCAAAGTTATCTATTCTTTTTATCCCTTTGTCAAGGTTTGAATATTCTTCAACTTAAGTACCCAGAATATCTGAGTTAATATGTGAGGTTTTCTCTACTTTTTTCTTCCCTCTCCCCAATGCATTCCTTTCCTCTCCGTTCCCTTTCACTTAAAATCAAACATAACAAAATATTCTTAGACTGTCTTATTTAACTCTGTAACTCCAATGATGATAGGGTTCTAAGGAAACACATAGATCATTACTCCATAGGAGAATGTAAATTCTCGATCCTTATTTAATCACCTATATTTGCTTGCTTTAAATTAAACGACAATAACAACCTTTTAATGGTTCTCTTGATTCCTGTGTTTATATTTCTAAGTTTCTATTAAGCTTTGGTGTTTTTTTTCCTTGGATTTTCCAACTGGGTCTTGGTCAGTTTTGTTTTCTAGATCTTTGTGGAGAAGAGCTCAGCTATATTATTTCCTTCTACTGTGCCATCATGGCTGCTCTACAACCTATAGATTTTCAAAAAAAGAAAAAGGATTGATGTCTAATAGCCATAGGCTAATGAGTTTGACTTCTATTCTTAGCTAAATTCTAAACAACCATTTAGGAAGGGAAGCAGTGATCACTTAAAAACTTAGCAAGACTTCAGACTGGGTCTGAAAACATGTATTACATGTTTAATTTTAAAGAGATGGATAATGGCAGGTATCCTTGAACTCCTGGAGTATAACCTCCTCTTGCCACAGAATCTGGAAGATTTTAGTCAGTTTTTGTATGAGCAATGACCATTCCCACCCCTACCTTATAAATCTCAGCTGATGTGGAGCCAGCCTCCAAATATTTGAAGAGCTGTCACTTGGAGGAAGGATCAAAAAAAAATTGTTTTGCTTTGCTCCAAAGAAAGAACAAAGATCCACAGTGGGAAGTTGTGAGAGACAGATTTTGGTTCTAAGAAGAGCTGTCTGAAAAGAGGAATGGGATACTTCATGGGGCAGTGGGTTTTCTTGCTTTTCTTTTTCCTCAGGGAAAGTCTTCAAGCAGAGGTTGAATAACCACTTTTTGTGGAACTTATGTTCAGTTATGGGCTAATAGCAGGCCTTTGAAATCCCTTACAAATCTGAGCTGTGGTGATTCTTTCCCTACAGAGCAGCCATTGTATTAGCTTCTTACCTGAGAATCACCCAGATTTCTGTGAGGGTTACAGATTATTTTGTCACCTAGCTTACTACCTCATTTCTTGACTCTTATCTTTTTTGGCATCATTTTTTATTTTGGCTTATCACATTTTTTTCAGTTTTTCTTTTGTTTTGTTTTTTTTCCTTTTTATTAAAAAAAAACAAACCCAAAACTATTTTCTTCTTCTTGTGTTCCAAAAGTTCTATTTTTTTTTCTGCATCTTTTGTATAATACCTCTCGAAGGTAGGAGAGTACATATATTATTGTCACTTTTTTTTTTTTAAAATTTTGATCAGAAACTGTGATGGAATTCCCCTTAAGGAAATTCCCTCTTCCAAAACACATGAGTAACTATTATGCAAGTTGTAGTCTTAGATGGTAGCCTGGGGCACTAAGATTTTAAAGGACGAGTGCATGGTTGTACAGTATATGTGAGACACAGCACTTAAACAAAATTATTCCAGACTCCAAGCCCTTTCTACCACATCATAGTTGTCTTTCCTCCCATGTCTGCTGGCTCTATAATCAACCTCTGTCCTTCTTAAATTCCTATAAATTCAAAATCTGTAAAATTGAAAGGCTATATGTTTTCTAGGGTTCATTCCAGTGCTTTTAAAGTCCTGCTGAAGTCCTATCTCCCTTTTTAGGAATCGTCAAAAAGAAAGAAATGAAAAATGATTTTTAGCATTTCTGGTACATTTTTGGTGAAAGAGCAAGGAACAAAGGACAGATTTTCTTTTGTTGATACCCAGGATCCTTTAATATGCAGGTCTAGTACATCCACAATTTCACATTAATCTATATTTCCAGAGAATAATTGTTTCCATGGCTATGGAAATTGGAATGAATGATTTGAAATTATCTTTGGTTTATTTTTATTATGCCCTTTGTATTTTCCACTAGTCATTCAGTATCATACTTTATGTGCCATCCTTGACTCCTCACTCCCTCACTTTATCCAATATGTTGCCAAGGCCTATTGATTTCACCTTTATAATGTCTTTTACATAAGCATACTTCTCTCTTCTGATATCATCTCCACCTTCATATAAACCCTCATTACCTCTTGCGTAGACTGTTGCTGTAGGCCACTTAATGGTCTCTTTGCCTCTAGGCTCGCCCTGCACCAGTCAGCTCTGATTATATCACCCCCTACTCACATTCAAGACCATGCTATCCTGTCACTTCAAGGATCAAATATAAAATCCGATGGCATTTGAAGCCCTTCAGCTAGCCTGCATCCCCACTTTTCTAATCTTCTTTTACCTTATAGACTTCCATGTATTCTTTAATCCATTGACCATGCTATTTCTCTAGCAAAACACTCCATCTCCTGATTCCAGGCATTTTTGCTGAGTCCTATACTTGGAATGTTTCATGTTCGCCTTGCTTATTACATACTTCTGATTTCCTAGCTTCCTTCAAATCTCTGCTAAATTCCCTCTTTCTACCAGAAACATTTCTTAATCTCCCTTAATTCTAGTGTCCACTCTTACAAGTTATTTACAATTTATCCTCTATA
The DNA here is from genome assembly GCF_016432865.1 of Antechinus flavipes. Taxonomy (NCBI): domain Eukaryota; kingdom Metazoa; phylum Chordata; class Mammalia; order Dasyuromorphia; family Dasyuridae; genus Antechinus; species Antechinus flavipes. The sequence continues at coordinate 548,324,566 of NC_067398.1, forward strand.
TGTCTTGTTTTCATATGGTTGTATAGATGCTGTTTATGTTTATGTGTGCTTCATTTGATAATTTTAGAAGAATTTCTGTACTTAAAAGAGAAAGACATAAAAGCTTCTTGCCACAATAGCTTTAATTTGCTATCATTCTTATTTGTTTAGAACAAATACCTAAGTTTCTCTTTGACCAGCTACTTTCTCAAGCATTTGTAGCAAATTATCAAGCTTATAGTCAGATTTTTGAGGCTAATGTTACGTGAATGGTTTTATATTGTGATCTCTTTCTTAGCATTGTGTTTTTTACATTCAAATTGAGAACCAGTTACAAGTAAAGAAAAACAATTAAAAAAATATAAATTCCCACAGTGTTCTTTCCCTCTGTCTTTTTGGTTGACTAGTTTAGCTTACATAACAAGCTAAAAGAAAAAATAACAATTAAGTTAACGTGAACAGACAGAGAAGGACACAGATTATATAAAATGTCAGTTTGATTCCCTTCTTAACAGTGGCAGCATTTGAAGAGCTCACATTTATCTAGCACTTAAAGTTTTATAAAATGCTTTTTGTATTCATTGTCTCTCTAAGAACTATATATCAGAAAAACCTAGAAAATGTCAGAAGTTAAATTTAGATATTAAATATCCAATTTAAACACCAACCCCTATAGAGATGCCATGTTGGGCAGCAGCACATCAAATTTACTTAAATTTGATTAAAGCACTGCAAAAAAAAAAAATCCTAAGTTGCTTTGAGGCAGTTATAATGTTACATGGAGTTATTTTAATAAGTGATTTTATGTGTATTTCCCCTTTTATATTTTGACAGTTTCAGTTTAAAATGAGTAAGTGATACAAAGATGGAATGGGAAAACCAGAAACTTAACTGTTAGCCCAAGATATTGGTGAAGACTTTCTTTTAATCTTCTGAATATATTCCAGGATGTTTTTTTTTCCCTTTGTTATTTCCTTATCACCAAATGTAGTCTGACCAAAGAATAGGACAATAGAACAGTCACAGTACTTCCACTTTGTTTGCAACAGTGTGCTTCTATAAATATAAGCTAAAATTGCATTATATATTTTTGCTGCCACAAAAGTTCCACCTCCATGATCCAAAACTCTGAAATTCCTCAGTCTGACCTTAGCCTCTTATATTTTCTTCTCTTTCTGTGTATTATGTCACCTCATCTAAACCTATTTTAAATCCTCATTCTAATTTCTAGAACATAATTTCCTTCCTTCTATGTCTTTCCCTAGCCTTATCCCCATTTGCACAATACTATTAACCAGATAAACATTGTACTGTCTTCTACCCGTAAATATTTTGCCCCTCTGTCTTATTACTTATTATATCCAATCCATCCCTCTTTTCTTCAAGTATACTTGTATGCTGCTGAAGGTTGCTAGTCATACAAGCAGGATTACTCTGTTTACTATAAATTTGTTGGCTAATCTCAATTAGGATCCCAACAGCTCCATAGAAAATTTTTTATTCTTTTCTGATTAGCTATTATATTTCATACTGCTTCTATTCCAAAGCTTATCTCTTTAAGTCATCTATAAATAATCTCATAACCATTGTTTTGACGAAAACCTCACCTTGTACTTCACTTTAAAAATTGAGGCCATTTGTGACAAGATTCTTATCCTTAATTCTATATCTCATGTATATTCCTTCATAAATATGTCTTATTCTCTCTTCTTTTGTTTCAGTCTCTGGGAAAAAGGTGAACCTTCTTGCTAAGTTTTTCTCCTCTACTTGTGTCTCAAATCCCATTCCTTCTTGGCTCCCTAGAAACCTGGCCCATCAGTCATTCCACCCCCCTCCCTATATTATCAATCTCTATCTATTAACGCCTTCCTTGCTGCCTACAGATCTTACTCATCCCTCATTAATTTTTCTAAATACATGCAAAGGTAGTTTGCATCCAACTTTGCAAACCTTTGTGTTCCAAATTTTTCTCCCTTACTCCTCACTTCCCAAGCCAACCAGCAATCTGATAGAGATTAAACATGTGCAATTCTTCTAAACATATTTCCATATTTGTTATACTGAACAAGAAAAAGCAGGTCAAAAGGGAAAAAACCACAAGAAGAAAAAACAAGTTAATAACAAAAAAGGTGAAAAACTATGCTTTGATCTACATTCATTCTCCATAGTTCTGTCTTTGAATGTAGATGGCTCTCTCCATCACAAGTCTGTTTGAATTGGCCTGAATCATCTCATTGTTGAAAAAATCCATCAGAATTGATCATTGTATAATCTTGTTGTTACCATGTACATTGTTCTCTTGTTTCTGCTCACTTCACCCAGTATCAGGTCAATGTAAGTCTTTCCAGACTTTTCTAAAATCATCCTGCGGATTGTTTCTTCTAGAACAATAATATTCCATCACATTCATACACCATAACTTATTCAGCCATTCCCCCAGTGATGGGCATCCAGTCAATTTCCAGCTCCTTGCCACTGAAAAAAGAGCTTCTACCAATATTTTTGCACATTTGGGGTCTTTTCCCTTTTTAATGATCTTTTTATGATACAGATCCAGTACAGACACTGATGGATCAAGGGATATACCCAGTTTGATAGCCCTTTGGGCATAGTTCCAAATTGTTCTCCAGAATAGTTACATCTATTCATAACTCCACCAACAATGCATTAATGTCCTAGTTTTCCACATCTTTTCCAACATTCATCATTATCTTTTTGAATCATCTTAGCTAATCTGAGAGGTTGTAAGGTACCATAGTACCTCAGAGTTGTCTTAATTTGCATTTCTTTAATCAATAGTGATTGAGAGTATTGTTCCATATACTAGAAATGGCTTTAATTTCTTCTTCTGAAAATTGTTCATATACTTTGATCATTTATCAATTGGGGAATGGCTTGTATTCTTATAAATTTGAGTCAATTTTCTATATATTTTAGAAATGAGACCTTTATCAGAAACACTAGCTAATTCCCCCCCACACCTCCAGCTTTCTGCTTTCCTTCTAATTTTGGCTGCATTGGTTTTGTTTGTGAAACAACTTTTTAATGTGATATAATCAAAATTATCCATTTTGCATTTCATAATGTTCTCTTAATTCTTCTTTGGCCATAAATTCCTTCCTTAACCACAGATCTGAGAGGTAGACTAGCCCTTGTTTTTCTAATTTACTTATAGAATCACACTTTATGAAACAACCAACAGGATGATTTCAGAGAAGCCTGGAGAGACTTACATGAACTGATGGTAAGTGAAATAAGCAAAACCAACAGATTATTATACATAGCAACAAGATTATACAATGATCAGTTCTGATGAATGTGGTTCTCTTCAATAATGAGATGATTCAAACCAGTTCCAATTGTTCAGTGATGAAGTCATCTACACCAAGAGAGAGAACTGTGGGGATTGAGTGTGGTTCACAACATAGCATTTTTATTGTTTGCTTGTATTTTATTTTGCTTCTCTCTCTCTCTCTCTTTTTTTTTTTTTTTGTGCAGCACAATAATTGTATAAATATATGTGCATATATTGGATTTAATGTATATTTCTATCATGTTTAACATATATTAGACTACTTGCCATCTAAGGGAAGGCATGGAGGCAGGGGGAGAATTGGAACACAAGGTTTTGCAAGGACTAATGTTGAAGAATTGTCCATGCGTATGTTTTGAAAAATTAAAAAAAAACTTTAATTAAAAAAAATCACACTTTATGTCTAAATCATGAACCTATTTTGACATTATTTTGATGAAGGGTATTGGTTGCCTAGTTTCTGCCATGTTATTTTACAGTTTTCCCAGTGATTTTTGTCAAATAGTGAATTCTTAGCTGGAGTCTTTGCATTTATCAAACACTCAATTATTATAGTCATTGACTGTTTTATCTTGTAAACCTAACCTATTCCACTGATCCACTATTCTGTTTTTTAGCCAGTTCCAAATGGCTTTGATGACTGCTACTTTATAATATACCTTCTTTTATGTTTTGTTTTGTTTTTTTTAGCATTTCCTTGAAATTCTTAACATTTTCTTTTGTTCCTCCAGATTAATTGTTATTTTTTACTAGTTCTATAAAATAATTTCTTGGCAATTTGGTATGCTACTAAATGGATTAATTTAGGTAAAATTGTCATTTTTATTATATTAGCCTATCCATTAGCACTTAATATTCTTCCACTTGTTTAGACTTAACTTTATATGTGTGAAAAGTGTTTTGTAATTGTGTTCATATAGTCCTTGGCTTTGCCTTGGCAGATAGAATCTCAAATATTTTATATCTACAATTATTTTAAATAGGATCTCTTTATCTCTTGCTACTGGGTTTTATTGGTAACAAAGTAGAAATGCTGATGATTTATGAGGGTTTATTTTATTTTCTGCAACTTTGCTAAAGTTTTTAATTGTTTCTTAGTTTTTTAGTTGAGTCTTTAGGATTCTCGAAGTAACTATCATATCTTCTGTAAAGCGTGATAGTTTTGTTTTCTCATTACCTGCTCTAATTAATTTCTTTTTCTTCTCATTGCTAAAGCTAACATTTCTAGTACAATAATGAATAATAGAAATGATAATGGGCAACCTTTTTTCCGTCTTGGGAATGCTTCTAGCTTATCTTCATTACAATTGTACATGCTAATGGTTTTTAGATAAATGCTACTTATCATTTTAACAAAAACTGTTTCTATGCCCTCTAGTGTTTTTCTATTAGTAATGGGTGTTGTATTTTGTCAGATGCTTTTTCCACACCTATTGAGATAATCATATGATTTCTGTAAGTTTTGTTACTGAAATGGTCAGTTATGCTGATAGTTTTCCTGATATTGAACTAGCCCTGCATTCCACTTGGAATAGTGTTACCCATCCTTTAAAAGCATTCACTGGACCCTGCCATGCCCTTAAACTCAACCTATTTTTCTCATCCCTTTTATAACCAAACTCTTAGAAAAAAAATTGTACCCATTGTTGACCTTTCTCCTTCTTAGTTACTTTGTTCATTCTATTTTTTTTTGTTTGTTTGTTTGTTTTGTTTTTGGCATTGTTCTCTCCTTCTCTTTCTGCCAATCCGAACACTTTTTCTAACTCCCCTTTGTTAGATAATCATATATTTCTTGCTCCCAGCATGCAGATTATGCCCTAGGGCTCTGTCCTGTCTCCAATATTCCTACAATCTCTCTTTACTCTGTTCAGCTCAATTATCATCTAATTGATAGTTTAGGGCTAAATTATCATCTCTGTGTAGATGAATATCAAATCTATATGTTCACTTATAATTTCCCTTCTGAATTCCTGTTTTTGTTTTTAATTTGGTATGTTATTTTCCCCCATTTACATGTAAAAATAATGTTTGACATTCACTTAAAATTTTTTTTGAGTTCCAAATTCTTTCTCCCTCTCTCTTCATTGAGAAGGTTTTTTGTCATTTTTTTTAAGGTGGTTCAGTAATCCTTATATTTTCTATCCTTAATCTATTTTCCAGATCAGTTGTTTTTCCAATGACATTTCACAAATTTTTTTTGTTCTTTTGATTTTGTTTTATTACTTCTTGATTTCTCATGGAGTCATTAACTTCTATTTGTCCAGGTCTAATTGTTAAAGATCTATTTTGTTCATTTAGCTTTTGTGCTTCTTTTTCCATTTGGCCAGTTCTACTTTTTAAGGTGTTCTTCTCATCATTGGATTGTTGTGTCTCTTTTATCATTTGGCCTATTACTTTTTTATGATGTTAGTTTCTTTCTATCTATTTCTCTTTTTTTACCAAGCTGTTGATTTTTTTCATTATTTTCTTGTATCATTCTCATTTCTTTTCTAATTTTTCCTGTCTTTTACTTGATTTTTAAAGCCCTTTTTAACTTTTCCAGGAATTCTTTTTGACCCTATGACCAATTTACATTCTTCTTTGAGGCTTTGGATGTAATAGTTTTCATTTTGTTGTCCTCTCGGTTTGTGTTTTGATATTCCCTATCACCATAGTAACTTTCTGTGGTCAGGACTTTTTGTTGCTTTTGTTATTGGTTACTCATTCTTTCCAGCCTATTTCTTGATTTATAACTTTATGTTAAAATTGTATTCTTCTCTGAGTTGGGAGGAGTAGGGAGGATTGTCCCAAGCTTCAGGATTTTTTGTGCAGCTTTGTTTAGAGCTAGTTCTGGGAGTCTGTTAGCTTTCATTTCTTCCAATGTGGTATGAACTAATGAGAAGTGTGTTTAACATACTTTGCTGTCTTGTTCTGTGTTCTACAAGTGATCACAAGCACTCTTTTCTTCCCTGTAAGTGTTACTAGGGTGCCTACTCCTCTCTGTTTGGTTGTAAGCTCTGGTATGCTAGGATCCAGTCCTGGACCCACTGCCAGCAAAGCATTCCTTTCAATCTCCTTCTGACCGGTTTTCCAATCTGAAAAATTAAAGTTTTACCATTTATGAACTGAGAGCTATAGAAGCAGTTGCTGTTGTGGCTGATTCTGACACCTCCAAGGCCTGCTCCTGGTTTCCTGGAGCAAGGTTTGTACTGGTACAGCCTGTACCAGACTGTGTTCGATTCTTTCAGTCCTGTGCAACAGACCTTTCCTGCTAACCCAATAAATCGTCTTAGACCAGAAAATCATTTCCTTTTGCCATTTTATGGGTTTTAGTCATTAGTGTCACAAACAAGGAGGTGTCATTCAGCAAGGTGCATGAATGGTGGATGTTACTAACACAGGGTTCTTGGTAGATTCACTAACATGGGGAAGGAGAACTAGCAAGGAAAAAGGATTAATATCTTAGGATAGAGACAACTTTTTTACAAGGAAAACTAAGCCTAAAAAACCTATGGGTTTTTTAGTACTACCCCCACTCATGACAAACAAAATATAAATGAAAACAACTGAAATTTTATCTCACACCCACTCAATGGGCAAACATGATAAAATGTTGAAAGGATTATAGGAAGACAAACATACTAATACACTGCTGGTGGAACTGTGAAATGATCCAACTGTTTTGCTAAACAATTTTAAGTTGTACCAGAAAAGTAATTAAAGTGCTCATATCTTCTGACACAGTGAGAATCCTACAGGTACAGAAAGAAAGGTCCAATGTACATATTAGAATATTCAGAATTTTAAGTAATAGAAAAAATACAGAAACAGAATCAGATTAAAATTCAGGGGAAATATTTAACAAAATAAGTTAATTAATAAAAAAGAAATATGTAAACATAAAATATATAAATATGTAGCTTACGAGGATCTTTATGTATGTGAGCTGAACACAAATGGGTTTAAGATATAGTATATGATGTAATGTAATAATATTAAAACAAGAAACAAGGACTTGGAAAAATCCAGGAAGTTTTGTGTGAATTGATGAAATAAAGAAAGAAGAACTAAGACAATGTTATACATAACAATTTAAATTTATAAAAACTTAAAATGCAGTCAAACTCACATTTACTGCAATGTCGAATGTTGGTCCCAGAAAACAGATAATTAAGCCCATACTTCCTTTCAATAAAGAGGAAGGAGACTCTGGATTGGGGATATTGCATATGCAGTTAGATGCAGTCCCCTATTAGTTGGTTTCATTTAATAATTTAAAAGACTAGCATTTATATATCATTTTAAGGTTTATAAAGCATCCTAAATATGTTAATTTATCTATTTGGGTTGTGTGTGTGTGTGTGTTTGTGTGTGTGTGTGTTTATTACAAGAGAAGCTTCAAAGATGGGGCATTATATTGAGAAAGGATTGGCGGGGGAAGGAGGGGAGAAAGGGAAGGACCAATGTAAAGAACAAGACCTAGAGAGGTCTCAAGACTGACCATGTCACCCTCCTGTTTCCTAGTATCTCTAGAAGCAAATATAAAATCTGTTTGGCTTCTAAAGTCCTAGGCAACCTGGGCTCTTCTTATCTTTACAATTTTCTCATACTTTATTTCTTTCCACATATTTTGTAATCCAGCATCACTGTCTGTCTTACTTTTCTTCCTACGTGACACTCCATCTCTGTGCCTTTTCTTGAGTTGTCTGTCCCCCTTTCTCTGCTTTCTCAAAGCCTCATTTTCATTTGCTAATTTCCTAAAAACTCAGATTGAATTCTGCTTTCTGCAAAAATTTTTTTCCAGTTTCTTCCCTACTCCTCTTTTCCTATTTTTTTTCTCTCAGAGATCATCTTCCATTAATTCTGCATATATCCTGTATGTACCGAATTATCTCACCCACTAGAATATAAGCTCCTTGGAGGTAAGGACCATGTTGTGTTTTTGCCTTTCTTTATGTTCTCTATACTTAGCACAATGCTTGGCACATCACCAAAAAAAAAAAAAAAAAAAATGGATTTTGGTTATATCATTATTGCATTATCCTCTTCTTTCTCTCTGTGTACCCTTCCCTGGCAGTCCTTATAAGCTACAGATTTTCCTTTCTGTAAGGTGAAACACCCCTGTAATGAAAGCTTGTTATTTTCAGAAGTTTTGATTTAATTTTTCTGTGACAGTCAGCCCTAAGTTCCAGCTTATCATTTTTTCATATGATGTTGATCATTTGGCTTGTCTTCTTTTGAAACTTTTAATCATATTCTTCAATCACTTCCATATTAGGGAATGTCTCTTAGTCTTATAAATTTCTTTTAATTCTCTTTGATCTGTTTTTTATCAAAAGTATACTTACTCCTAAAGATCCTAGATAGTTGAGTGTGAAGGTCTTTGTCTTTTATTTGCTTCATAATAAATTCCCCTGCTAATCATGGCTATGAAGAGTACCTTGCTTTCCTTTTCTTCTAGTTTTTTTAAAATTATGTGTGTATGTTTTAACATTTAGAGAGCCCTCTATACAGCTTGTCATGGTCTAAGATGTAAAATGCAAATTTTTGAATGGGGAGTCTTTTCCCCAAAAGTCTGTATTATTGAATCCATCAAATATTAGAATATTGTATTCTGTTGATTTTTGGCCTGTCTTATTTAGACTATTCTATTGATGTACTTTTCTTTAACTAATATTGGATAACTTTGATAATTACAGCTTTATGATACAGTTTGGTATATTCCCCCTTTCATTCTTCTTTTCTGTCTATGTTTTCTCTGAGATTCTGGACCTTTTTTATTTTAAAATTATTTTGCCTAATTCTATAGAGTAACTGATTGGTAGTTTGATTGATATAGTATTAAATCCATGAATTAATTTGGGTAGTATTGTTATTTATGTTGTATTGGTACAGACTATGAAACTATGACAATTGAATGTCTCTCCATGTTTATGTTTCTGTGTTTTGTTGTTGTATTTATATTAATTTAGGTAGGTCTTGGTAAGTTCTTCGGTATTTTATGAATTTTTTAGTTATTTAGTATGGAATTTTTTTCATGTCATTTTCTTCTTTTTTTGTCAGTGTTTTATATAAGTTCCAATGATTCTTATGGATTTATTTTATATCCTTTACTAATATTTTGTCAATTGATTTCTTCATTGATGCATGGTTTTCTTAGTAAGCTGTCATGTCTGAACATAACGGTAATGTTTTCTTTTCTTTCCTGGTATTATAATTTTAATTTCTCTTTCAGTGCTGTTGCTAACATTTCTAGAATTCTTTCAAACAAAAGGGAAGACAGAAGCTTTGCTACTGATAGGGAAAAACTTCTAGTATTTCCACATTTGCAAATAAATTTAAGAGTTTCATTTTAGGTATGTATTTTACATATTAGGAAAGACGCTTTCATGCCTATGCTTTTTTAGGATTTTAGCATGAATGAAGGTTATGATTTTGGAGAATTTTTTATTTGTTTATTTGTCATGGCTACTTCTCTTGATGAATGATAGGATTAGAGAATTTAGAATTAGAAAGGACCTTAAAGGCCATTTTGTTCTACCCCCTCACTTTATAGATATGGTACAAAGTCATATAGGCAATATATGGCAGAGCCAGGATTCAAACTGCTATCATCTACTAGAAAGCCAGCATTCTTTCCATTATTCAGTGATAAGGAACCTTTTTGCTGCCAAAGGCCATTTGGATATTTATAAACATCATTTGAGGGCCATACAAAATTATAAACCTATGAAACTCAAGCAATGGGAGATGGTTGTATCTGGGTTTTCAGCTCATCGTTACCTGCAGTTGTCTTAGCAAATGATGTCAGGGGTCTTATACAACCCCCAGCTGGATGTTCCCCACCCCTGCTCTATACCATGGTTCAGTGCTGCCTTTACTTACTTAGAGAGTGTTCATATACCAATTGTGACACAATTTATTTAATTCAGAGTTTTTAAATTGCCTTTAGTGTTCAGGGACAAAAGTTAAGGTATAGAATAAAGAAGCGTGAAATTGTGTTGAAGAGAGTTCAAAATGCAGTTGCTCTATTTCCTGTCAGCATCCATCACAATTCCTTGCATACAATAAATGTCTGTTGAATTGACATAATTCCCTTTGTTATTTCTAATATGGGCAGTGAGAAGTAATCATATTATATTTGGTTATTTTGGTCATTTTTAGGGGCTTCCTCTTCATAGGCTATCTTCAAGCAGAGTCTGGATGGCCACTTTTGAGGCTGTTTGGAGTGTTTCCTATATAATAGGAGTTGGACAAGAATGGCTTCTGAGTCTCTTCTTATTCTTATATCCTGCTTTCTGTGAAAGCAACACAGAAATCTCAGTTATTACAACTCCAGTTGCTTTGTGTATTTTAATAATAAAACTGAACTGTAATGGGCTGAAGCTCTTGAGTCCTTGCACTGAGGCCCTGAGCACTTGAAGCTAATTAGCAATTGGACAATACTCTATTAATATATGCTTGGAGAAAGAATGGCCCCACCCACTCTCTGTGCAAGTTTGATGTGTTGTATAGGAGATTGCATAGAAGATTTAGTGGGTGGAGTGTGAGAGCCAGAGGCACTGCTGGCTGGATTGATTCATGTCAGGATTGCTTTCACTTCATATCACCATTCCCCTTCACCTCCACAAAGAATAAAGATCAAGGATCCAGCTGATTTTAATGGGTGCTAAATGCGGTCATCACACTGAACTTCTTTAAAATAGTTTATAATGTAGTTTTCTCACTAATTTGTTAGCTTTCCACAAAAAGTTCCAATTAGTGAGTTTTTTTCCTCCCCTCATATTGTCTTCTCCCTTTTCTTTGACCTGTCTTTCTTTGACTCCTCTGCCATCTCACTGAATATCATTGAATCATAGAAAATCAAAGGAAAAAAAAAAAAAACAGAAAGTTAAGATGGTGCAGTCTGATATAGTAGAATGCTGATATAGTAGCACACTGATATAATAGAATCAAAATCAAATCCAATAAATCCTTGAATTCGTATAAAAATCCCTGCAGACTGCATATTAACTTAATTTAGAATGTAATATTATTTGTCTTATTTTATTGTCATTTATTTTGTCAATATTTCCCAATTACATTTTAAACTGATTTAGTCCTATTCAGAAATGTTGTGAGCTGTATGTGACATAGCTATGTATTTGACATTTCTGGTCTAAATGACCCTACTTTTTGTATATCCTAACCAGAAAAAAAAAAAAAAAAAAAACTAAAACCATTTGTCTGTCTTTTTGCTTCTCCTAACCTAGCTAGAGATGAGAGATGATGTTATATAGTATAGAATTCAACAAAGAAAAAGTCATTTTTTTAATAAAAAGCTTTTTGGTTATTGTGATAAAACTTCTATACCAACCACATATCATTCTATTTAATTTATACAAATCTTCCAATTATTATCTGTTTCCTGGATAAATTTCATTACTTGTTAGTTCAGTTTCCTTATCATTAAAAGTAAGGAAGTTACACTACACAATTTCTAAAATTTCATAACATTTAGGTCCTAAAAACTGGAGAAAGAGCCCTGAGGACCTCTTATTAGTGCAGTAATATTGAGTTTGTCAGATTTGTTTATAATCACTTTGGAAGATGGGAAGTGCTTGATCAAGCTTGAAGGGAAGGGGAAAAAGAGGGAGAAAATGGGGATACTGCTAGGTGCTAAAAGGAATCATAAAAATTTTAGGCCTGAATTCCTAATTGCTGACACCTGGTATAATATAAATAATTGTGGGTTAGGGAGAATATTGCACACAGTGACAGTAATATTGTGCAGTGATTAACTATGATAGACTTGGTTCTTCTCAGCAATACAATCTAAGACAATTCCAAAAGACTTATCATGAAAAATGCTATCTATATCCAGAGGAAGAACTATGGAGTCTGAATACAGATCAAAACATATTCACTTTTGTTGTTGTTTTTGTTTTTTCTTCCTACTGGTTTTTCCCTTTTGTTGTTCTTTCACAGCATAAATGATATAGAAATATGTTTAACATACTTATACATGTAAAACTTATATCAGATTGTTTGTTGTCTTGGGAAAGGGAATAAGAAGGGAGGGAGGGAGAAATTTAGTACTTAAAATCTTAGCAAAATGTTGAAAACTAATTTTACATATAACTGAAAAAATACTAAGTGTAAAAGAAAAAAAAAGAATGGTGGGTTAGAGTCAGCAGACAAGTGTTCTAAATTTTGATGTCAGCTAACATTTTGACCAAAGGCAGAAATTATCCTCTTAGTTTGTTATCTATAAAAGAAGAACACTGGACTAGAACTCCTCTAAGGTCTCTTTCAGCTCTAAGATTGTGCAAGATTATACTACTTTAGGCAGCCTTGATTATGAATCCACATTCTGACCAGAGATAAACTTGTTCTATACCCATGTGACTCAGTTTAACAGTTGATATAATATTAATACATAAAAATTGCGTATACTTTAAATAATGAGATATTTTTCACTTGAACATATTCGTATTATTCGTAATTCTAAACATTGTGATGATTTAATAGAAAGTTTCTAAATATATACCTATATATACATATTTTCCAAGCTAGTGGTTAGTTTGTTCTGCATTGGAGAAGCCTTAATAGCTAAGCTCTATTTAAAACGGAATGGAAGGATCCATGTAAATATTATACTTTTTGAAATAAATCATATATTTAGCTTTATCCTGCTTTCTTTGAACAGTAAGGTCTTCTTTTGTTTGTCAAGCCAATTGTATATTTTTGTAATTGGATTGTATATTTTGATAGATTGCTAGCCTTTTTAGTCCCCCTTTTCTTGCACAGCATTTGGTACATCCCCAGATTTGTGCATATATCTTTGTACACCAGAGATCCTGACAGCTTGCATTTAGCTTTTAGGAGGCACTGGATCACAGCTTTTCAGTGCATCTCTTTGACTATATAAGTGAAAAACTGGAAACTAGCACACGCAACACAGTTCCTTGGGAAAAGCCAGCTTCTCGCGTCAGCCTCCCTCCCTTTGTTCTCCAGTCCAGAAGATGCACACCAGTGGGGCTGCATGGTGACTGGAGATTTCTTTTGGCCAGCTCTGTTGACTTGTTCACTTTTCACGACCATGTCATCTCCAGGACCCACGGAAAATAGTCAGAGGAATCCCTGTAGGTGGAGCTTTATTTTCTGCTTTTCCTTGGTTGTCTTTATTTTAAATTAATTTTTAAAACAAAACCTCCATGCTAAAGTGCACTACAGCATTTGCATAGCTTGGTTTTTGGTATATTGGTAAAAGGATGAAATTAAATTTGATTGGAACTGAATAAAATGAATAGTTATCTGTATATCTTAATAAGAATGTTTTTAGTTTCTTTTCATTACTAAAAAGTAAGAATTAACTTTTTAATACAAAGAAACAAGCCAATGAAAGAATGTAGTACAGAAAACTGGGACTTTTGCTTTCTTGATTTTCATTTTAATGTCATCACCAGGTGAAATTTTCATTCTGTAATGGCATCAGGTAAAAAAAAAAAAGCCCGGCTGTTTTTGAGATTGCACTATTATTCATAGATAAAATAATGATTATCAGGAAGGTGGAGTCAGGTGTTGAAATAATGAGCACAGTTGTCAAGATAAGTAGCTAGAAGAGAACTCAGCTCCTTCCTTCCCTTGCCAGTGTGGGGTTCATTTTATAAGAAGCAGCATAATTAGACACGTGAATGAGCCATATCTAATTACATTATATTCTGACAATTGAGTTCCTGTTGTTGTTTAAGTGATTTTATAACAGATTTTTTTCCTTGAAATTAATTACATACTTAATATTCTAATAATACTTTATAGACTTTTAAAACTTCAGAGATAATGTTAGGAGTATTAAAACGGCTGTTATATTTTGACACCTGTTGGGCTGAGGCCATGGTTTAGTAGATATTTCTGTGTGATATATTTAGATAGAAAAGTTAAATTCATGATGAACTTCTTGCTTATTACACTTTTAATATCAGTTAGTGTTATTAATTATTGAATAATTTATTAGAATTTCTATAATGATAGTTGAGGAATAATTTGTTGTTATTACATTTTTAGAAACTCTAAAGACTCCATATTATATCTTTAAAATGACAGAATTGTTATGACATGTTGGTAATCATAACTTGTTGGGGAGAAGATTTGTGTGATTTTGAAAGAAAAAAATAAGAAGTATTTATTTCCTTTAACCTTAGGCCTACCCCTCCCAATATATATACATGCACACACACACACACACACACACATATATATATATATATATTTATGTTTATCAGGCTTCTAAATTGGACTTAGGGAAATCACAGTGGAAATAAACATTTATGTTTATTATAATCCCAAAAAGTCTAAGACAATTATCTTCAGTTTTATTGCTTTCAAATTATATAAATATATAAATAAAGCCATCTGTATATGTTTTCTCATAGCATATCAATTATTTGAAAGACAATAACCTTTCAGAATTTCTGGCCTTATATTTATAATACTGGTAATAGATACAAGTTAAATGAGCAAATAACAAAGGATATAAAGTTACATTTAGCATACTGATATCTTATTGAGAAAGTTATTTATCTTAAGAAATTAATTGATCATTTGTTCTAATACTACATTAAAAGGATCATGACTTTATGTATCATTGGAGCCCTTCAATAATTACCTTTTTTAAAAATTATATTGATTGATGTAGACTCTTTGGAGAGGTTGAAGTTTAAGTTAAATGTTACCCTTTTGATTGCTTAAAATAAACCATTTAATGCATAACAATTATTTCAGATGCAATATAAGTGGTTATGCAGGTTTTTTTCCAATATATGGCAAGCATTTATATTTGAGATCATATGTAAATAAAGGAATTTCCTAGAGCATATTATAAAAATTACTGACTGAAAAAATTACAGTTTTTAGAAAGGCAAAGTCAGGTAACCTGAAAATTGAAAATTCTATTAAAATTGTTGAAATGAAGAAGAGTAATTGACTGTAACTAGGAAGCTATTCCCTCAAATTTTTAAAGGGGTTTCTACAGGAAAATATTATTTGGGATCTTTTACACTTTTTTCTTTTCTTTTTCTTTTTCTTTTTTTTTTTTTTTTTGTCAAAGACTTAATAGAGAAGATACTGAGATTTTATGAGCAGGTTTGCATTACCTTAGAAGTTGGCCTATTTTTTTTTTATTTATTAATTCCTCTGATGATGAACATACTTTTCTAGAGCAAGAGAGGAATTAAATGTTTTATTTTGCAGATTCATCTAGTCTTTGTGGAAGTAATTCAGTTTTCCTTACAAAGAAAAAACAGGTAAATGGGAGAAAGACCAAATTGGAGTATTTATAAAGGGTAACACTGTTGTAGTTTTTCACCATAACAATGTAGAATTCTTTAAATTAATTGAAATTCTTGACTTCTTTTCCCTTAAAAAATGTTTGAAAACATTTGTATAAGTTACATTGTAGGAACACATAAGATATTAGTCAATGTGTTATTTATTTTTGACATTATAATCCTAACTATAAAAAGCATTTGAAATAAATTTAGTAATTTTAAGATAAGACAAAATTATAAAATCAAAAGGCTTCTTGTATGAAGATTTAGCCTTCCTACTTAAGCAACCTTATTGTTTCTCATCAGAAATAGTAAACATTATAATTATTTTCCCAAATAATCAAATGAATATTGCAATTCCTATTAACTATTTCAAAAGTACTCTTATTTAATCAGTGGTTTTTCTTTCTGATCCCACCACTGATCTCATTCTATGAGATTTATAACTAAAAAATTGTTTTATAACAACATGGATTAAAACAAGTAGTAATATTTTTGAATATTTAAACTTTTAGTCAAAATGTTTTATTTACACCTATCTTCAGTAAAGTTACTGATATTGTATTTATAGCAATATCAATGCAGACATTCAATTATACTAATAATCTGATTTCTATTAAAATTTCAACAAAATGAAATATACCCAATAATAATAGAAAATGCTAAAAACTAGTTTGGGACAATTATCAACGTTGACAAATTTTGTCCATATATCTCTTTTTAGCACATTTCCCTTCTCTTCCTGTGTTATTAGATATTTCAATATTAAATACCTCTTATTCTGCAAGGAATATAAATTTCATGAGAATAGGCATTTTTACTTTAATATTCCTGGTGCATGCTACAGTATCTTGTAATAGTAGGTGCTTAATAACTATTTGTTGAATTTAATTGAGTTAAATGTAATCCACATTTAAGCTATGTTTTTCAGCTCACACATTTAGTAAAACAAAAGATTAATGTGCATGTGTTTTAACTTGAATTCTTTTTTAATGATTTCAATGAATTTATTGTTTTTGAGGCAGAATTTTCCTCTTGTATATGTCACCTAAACATGATTTTCCAGTTGGATTAAAGAACAAGAACAGTATCATATCTAATATGAGATACCTCCTTCTGTAATTTAATTTTATTGATATATTTTGAGGACTATCTGAACTACATCTGAATAGTCGTTAAAAAAAAATTGAAGGCCTTCCATTTCAAAACTGTTTTCAGAACATCAACTTTGAAAGAATTGATGGTGCCTTTTACATAGATTCTTTCATCTAGAGATGGAAAGGATCTTAAAAAAAGCTTATCATTTTCAACATCTCACCTAATATAGACATTTCTTCTGGAATATCCCTGACATTTGGTCAGCCAGTCTTCTTTTGAGCCTCTCTAATAATAATGATCTCATTAGTTTTTGAAGCAGTAATTGCATTTTTGAACAACCCTAATTGGGAGTTTTGTTTTGAGGGAGGTTTTTTTTTTTTAAGTTCTTCTCCATATTGAGACAAATCTTGTTTTCTCATGGCTTTCACCCTTTGGTTCTAGTTCTATTTCCTAGAGCAACATAGAAGATATATACATGCTCTTCCACATGACAACTCTAAAAATATGTAAAGAGAATTACATTTTCTTTATATAGCTAGTCCCTTTTACCATACTTCCTACAACATGATTTTCTGATTTTCTACCTCCTATACTTCTTTGAATGTCCATTAGATCATTAATGTCCCTTTTAAAATATGACACCAAGAACCAAACATAGTCTTAACAATATGTTTGACCACTGTTACTGTTTTCTTCCATTATCTGAAAGTAATGTTTGGCCAATAAAATCTGCCACTCTGGGATGGTTTCACAGCATACATTAATTTGTGCATTTGTATAGAAGGTATATATCTTGTCAGGTCTTGTCCCAGATAATTGTATTGCTCGCTTAATGGCCTTTAATAGAATTCTAGCCACAAGCACTGGGTAAGGCGTAAGGCTTTGTTCTGGTTGTGCTGGGAGGTTCACCCACTCTATCACACTGTCTCCTTGATGAAGGACTGCTGTGGGTGCTTCTTTCGTAGCAAAAACTGATATTTCCAAGGGTTTTTGAGTTACTCTCTCAACTACATTGGATAAAGCCAGTTCAACTTCTCTCAAGGTCTCTTGAGCTTCTTTTGTAAGCCGGCGTGGTGAATTTAAAGCAGTGTCTCCCCTTAAAATGTCATATAGGGGTTGCAATTGATTGGTAGTTAAACCTAATACTGGACGCATCCATTGGATATCTCCTATTAATTTTTGGAAATCATTTAAGGTGTTCAACCTCTCTGTTCTTAAAGACAGTTTTTGTAGAGTAAGTGCCTTAGGATATATTTCATATCCTAAATATTGAAAAGGAGCATGCCTTTGAATTTTTTCTGTAGCGATATGAAGTTTGTAGTATCTTAGTGTTTCTATGGTTTTTTGTAGACATGCTTCTAGAATTTGTTCCTCCGGTGCACATCCCAATATATCATCCATATAATGTAATAGCATAACTTTTGGAAATGCTTTTCTTATTGGAGCAAGAGCAGCAGCAACATACATTTGACACATAGTGGGGCTGTTCTTCATACCCTGTGGCAAAACCGTCCATTCATATCTTTTATAAGGCTCAGCTAAATTGACACTGGGCACCGAAAAGGCAAATCTCTTCATATCCTCCTTATCCAGAGGAATGGAATAGAAACAATCCTTGATGTCTATAACCCAAAGAGGCCATTCTCTAGGAAGCTGAGTAGGAGATGGAAGTCCAGGCTGAAGAGTTCCCATAGTTTCCATCTGTTTGTTCACTTTTCTTAAATCAGTGAGCATCCTCCATTTTCCCGATTTCTTTTTTACAACGAACATTATACTGATCTTGTGGTCAACAAACATTGCAGATCTTTTTTATTTAAGTACTGTCAAACTAATGTTTCTGCAAATTGTTCTTGTAAAATTGATTTTTAATCTCAAGATTTTCAGTTTTGTTATATGAATGACTTTATTCCCAATTCTCTTTTTTTTCTGATATGTACTTCATCTCTCTCTCTCTATGTAGGTACTCTTAAATTTACAAAAGTGACATTTTCCAGAAATTCATTTGTCAAGCAAGTCAATTGTTGGAAATTCAAAATACATATTCTCACAGGAACTCCCAGATACTTAGATCCCAAGACCAACTCACAAAAACTTATGTGGCCCACAATATATTAGAAGTAAAATATTAATAGTAATATAATATAATACCTAGTCACCATTTATGAATGAATAGATTTTCCATACAAAGTTCCAATTTGGGATGCCAGGAATATATGCCTTACATCTCTATATGGGAACTGGAATTTTCTCTATTCTACATCTGATGATATCTCTAGAAACTTGTGGTAATTAATATCTAGGATAAAGGGTCTTGAGGAATAACTTAAACATTATTTGACAGTAATAAGTGAGTTAGGAAGAGGGAAGAGTTTGGCAAGAGTTGTAATGAGTTCATCTGTGAACATGTTGAGTTTAAAGTATCCAAAAGACAATTTGGACATTTGAGACTAGAAATCACGAGGGATTGATAAATCAATCTTAGAATCAGATTTATATTGCTGATAATTGAACCCAAGGGAGTCAATTAAATCACTAAGTGAAATAACATAGGAGAATAAGGACAGGGCATTAGGGAACACTCACAATTAAAGGAGAAGCTGAAAGGGAAAAAGTAGTTGGTCTCCTGTTTAGATTTAGATGGTGAATGCTGCCAGCCATGTCTAGTCATAGCTTTTTCCTCTTAATTCCCACCAATTAGCTCTTACTTCTTGTCATTGTCCTTGACTCAAGCCCTATAGATAGCTTTCTCTGCACATTTGTGTAGTTCAAGAAAAATGGGATGAGTGAGACTATGTTTGACTCTGAAATTAAAAGTAACCCATTTTTAGCCATAGCAAAGAAAAAAAATAATAAACCATCACCCAGATTAAATTTATTTCTGCCTTTGTAAAAGTTTGTTCAAAATCAACCAATCCAAACTAATGATTCTCAATTTGACTTAGCCCCCAGCCAAGAGAAAGCTTAACACTATGGGGACCAGGGCTCAAACTTTGTGTCTTTTTGTTGTCTCAATACACTGATATCCAATTCTTCCTCCCTGATTGATTAGATAGCTCCAGAAATTAGAAAACTAATATCATACAACAGAGTAATTTTTGTAAGCAGCTTCTATATACTCAGTCATCATTGAATATTTGTCAGCATTCATTCTTTGTGCAACAATGTCCTGAGCCACAATGGTATTTGGTTTATTTGAAGACTTGACAGTAATGTATTTATGAAAGATGATGTGACTTACAGCACTATGGTGTTTCCCCTTCCTGTTTGCTAGCTGAAGTATGCTCATAGCATTTCAAAATGATGTAGTTGATTTTCTCTCAATTAAGCACCTTTAATTCTCAGGATGCTGGTCTACTTTACTTATGCTTCATTTTCTCCCCCCCCCTTTTTTTTTAAATTTATTTGTTTGTTTACAATACTCTCTTTAACTTAACAATTCATCTTCTTGATCTAGGAGTGTCCCTCGTCATCTGCCATCTTTATCTCTTGAAAAATGGAAAATCATGCACTGTGTAAAACCAAAATCTCTCTTTTTAGCAAACAGTGTGGGGGGGGGGAGGTAGGGAGGGGCAGGGAAGGGGAGGGGTGGCAGGGAGTAAGAAGAGAGAAGAAATAAATAACAGTAAATTCTTGGTTATTGTGTAAGCCTGTAGAGGATGATATAAGTAAGCATCTCTAAAACAAAATGATTTTCACATTTCTGAGCCACTATTCATTTTATCTTGTATATTTAACCTGACTTTATTGTTCTTCTAATTGAATATTAACCTTTAGAGACAGAAATCACCTTTTATGTTTAATGCTGAGTATACAGTTTCAGTATGACTAATGAAGAATTTATAGAATGACAGTCCCCTGCTGTTAATTTTCAGATTATTCCCAAATGGCCTAACTTTACTATTTTATAATCATTCATTCATAGCCTTGCAAATGTAAAGTGGTTCTATTAATTTAAGAAAAGATAATTAAGCTGTTAAAATTGTTACTGTGAAATGAGAAGAACCAGGAAATCATTGTACATGGCAACAACATGATTATGTGATGATCAGTTCTGATAGACGTGGCTTTTTCAACAATGAGATGATTCAGACCAGTTCCAATGATCTTGTGATGAAGAGAGTCATTTATACCCAGAGAGCAGACTGTGAGAACTGAGTTTAGTTCACATTTTCAGTTTTGTTGTTTGCTTACATTTTATTTTATTTCTCTTTTTTTTACTTGTTTGATTTGATTTTTCTTGTGCAGCAAGATAATTGCATAAATATGTATGCATATATTGGACTTAACATATTTCTACCATGTTTAATATATATTGGACTACTTTTCATCTAGGGGAGAGGGTGGGAGAAGGGAGAAAAATTGGAACACGAGGGTTTACAAGGATTAATGTTGAAAATTATCCATGCATATGTTTTGAAAATAAAAAGCTTTCATACAAAAAATTTTTTAAAAGAAATTTATTTTTCCCTGTATATGTTTAAGTATAATATGCAGTCAAAAGTTACTTCTTCCATAGAAATAGACATTAAGAAGAAAAAGTCTTTAATAATATGACTTAGAAAATTATTCATTCAGCTTTAATATTTGTTTTGTAATTAGAGTTGTGTTCATTTTGGGTAGGCTTTTTTTTTTTTTTTTTTTTTTTTTGAGATTGTGAAGATTAAAATATCCTATAGGTTTAGAAATACAGCATACTTTTTTTTTTCATTTTGAGGAAGTATAAATGTAAATGCAAATGTTTAAACTATACAAATCAGATAAATCTCAAGGTCTTTTCTTTGTTGTTCAGTCATATCCAACTTTTCATGACCAAGATCTTCCTGACTCTTAGCATTTTATCTATGGAGCCACCAAGTTATCTTTCAATAACTAAGTTTAGTCAGGCTAATAATTTTCTAGAGATAGCTAATATTGTGTAATAGTATTGAACGAGATGAAGTGAGATCTTTCAAGACAGTTGTGAAAATCAATTAAGGCTTCATCTACTTCAGAGTTTGAGTAGGCCTGAAGGACTTTAAGCATTGAGTCAAGGGCATACTTAAGTCCCCTTCCTGCTATCCTCCTATGACACCAGTGTCTCCCTGTTTCAGTCAAATATGGGCAACTATGTACTTACTGGTCAAGTTCAATTTCTTGGGTAGTTCCTGCATTTAGAATGTAAGCTCCTCAGCCAATAAGGATGAGGGTCAGTGGTGGGAGGGGGTATTTGCGTTAGGGATTAAAAGTGTTGCCCCTGCCCCCTACTATGCTTCCTCCCTGATTGTCTGCTCGATGGGTGGGACACCTGATTCTCCCGAGAATGTATAAAAAACTTTGCTTTGCTTCTAGAGATCTCTCCAGCTTTTTTATTAAAATGGTGACCCCTCACCATTTCTGAACCACACAGTATACTGCTACTAAATCTGACTTCTAAATCTGTCTTTAGGATTAGGTAGTAGGCTTCATTTTTTTAATGAAAATGATTATGTATTTTCATAATGAGAGAGTGCTTGATCAAGCACAAATGATGACTAGACTTTTTATTACTCTATCACTATATTTCAAGCTTTTGTGTCAGAAGTAACTTAAATCATTTGCTAGATTTTTAGTGCTAAGATATTTAACTATTTAAATCATTTGAAGATATCTTATAAAATTATAGTATGCATTTCTAGGTATATTTGGAGCTGAGCCTCTCATCTCAAGTTGAGTACTCAATGCACCAATGTATATATAGGTATTTCTCATCATTATTGTATATGTAGTATTTACTGATTATGCTGAAGAGTAGTACCCTTTTTTTTTTAATATTTTATTTCACTTTATTTAATAATAACTTTATTTTGACAGACTCCATGCCAGGGTAATTTTTTTTACAACATTATCCCTTGCACTCGTTTCTGTTCCGATTTTTCCCCTCCCTCTCTCCACCCCCTCCCCTAGATGGCAAGCAGTCCTATATATGTTAGATATGTTGCAGTATATCCTAGATACAATATATGTTTGCAGAACCGAACAGTTCTCTTGTTGCACAGGGAGAATTGGATTCAGAAGGTAAAAATAACCCGGGAAGAAAAACAAAGATGCAGATAGTTCGCATTCGTTTCCCAGTGTTCTTTCTTTGGGTGTAGTTGCTTCTGTCCATCATTTATCAATTGAAACTCAGTTAGGTCTCTTTGTCAAAGAAGTCCACTTCCATCAGAATACATCCTCATACAATATCGTTGTCGAAGTGTATAATGATCTCCTGGTTCTGCTCATCTCACTTAGCATCAGTCCATGTAGGTCTCTCCAAGCCTCTTTGTATTCATCCTGCTGGTCATTCCTTACAGAGCAATAATATTCCATAACATTCATATACCACAACTTACCCAGCCATTCTCCAATTGATGGGCATCCATTCAATTTCCAGTTTCTGGCCACTACAAACAGGGCTGCCACAAACATTTTGTCACATGCAGGTCCTTTTCCCTTCTTTAGTATTTCTTGGGGATATAAGCCCAATAAAAACAAAGAGTAGTACTCTTATGTACAATTATATACCTTCCCTTGCTGCTTTACATACACATAACCCCAACATATACACACGCTTATATACATGTGCTCATATACATACTCATATACACATGAACATGTGCACATTCAGACACCCAAAGTCACATTTTTATATTCCCATACATTGCATTTAGACACACACATTCATTTATACACAAAGGCACATACACAGAAAGACACAGATATACATTTACACATATACAGAACTCTTTCCCATTTGAATTTGGACTTTGCTACTAAATTACCTATTTGTAACGGTTCAAAGCACTTAACCTCTTTGGAATTCCATTTCCTTATCTGTAAAGTAAAGGGATTTGTTTAATCTCTAAAATCCCTTCTAGATCTAAATGTATTCTCTGAGCCTTTATTTCTCTCCTGAATATAGGAAGAGAGCACAAATACTCTCTTGAAAATGTAGAAGTGGTGGATATTAGGGAGGAAGTAGTTAATTCTTGGTGGATCAGTGATCTAAAGTCTTCAAAGAGATTAAGACAGAAATTTAGTGTGACAGCATATCATATTTTCTAAAGCCTATAATTTAAGTACAAAGTTCTTTGAATAAATTTTTCTGTGCCTAGTTAAAACCTTATCTTCGATCATATATGCAGTTTTTAAAAAATTTTCTTACTATAGAGATGTGTCTTAAGGATAGATTCCTCAGATTGAGGCATTAAACTACTTATTATTAGAATTTTTATTAAATTTTCAATAGCATGGAGAGTAGTATAGTATGGTGAAAAGAGCAGTAAACTTGTAACTAGTACATTGGCTCCATCTTGGCCATTCACCAGCTATAGGAGATTGGATAACATTTAGATGATCTCTTAGATCTTGTGCAGTTTTGAATACTATGAAGACATCAGGGTTTTCCTCGGAAGTGCTTCTAAATGAAAAGTATAATCGATGTAGAGCTGGAAGGCAGGGATTCAAAACCCATTCCTCACTGACAGTGTAACCCGGGGCAAAAAATTTCATCTCTCTGCACCCCTAAACAAGACTCAGAGAATATTAATGGCTGAATAGTTGGGTATAAATCCTGGGAGTTTCCTAAAGATAAATTCCCTATGTTTGTGATATCACTTTCTTGTCTGAACTCAGTGCCTCCCTGTATTTGAATGCAAGTGGTTTGTCCTTATTTAATCCCTTATCATTTTTTCCTGTTTATCTTTCTTTGTTTCTCTTTATTACTCTTGTGTTTTAACTCCCAGGTTTCTAAGTAGCTCTAGTCTTTTCATCAGGAAAGCTTGCAAGTCTTCCAAAAAAAAAAAAAAAAAAAAAGCTTCAAAAACACAGTCCTTGTTCTTTGGTCATAGAAAAGGAAGGAAAGACAAAAGGTAAGAGGGGATGGCAATGAGAGAGGTTGTTATTCCTTCCCCTATCCTGTGCACTGACTGCTCCTTCTACTTTAGATCTTTTATGTTAGAGCTTCTTTTAGAGGCACCTTCTGCTCTTGCTACCTCAGGTGCCCTTGTGCCTGGGCAGAGGGCAGCAAAGGTAAGAGCCATGCCCAAGCATTACTACAGTAACTATGTGATCATCAAAGGGACAGGAGAGAACTGGAATTATTATGATGGTAAGACCAGCAGCACCAAACTGCCTAACACTGTAGAAAATAAAAAAGTGGCCAAGGTAGATGCAGCCGGCATGGGCAGCAAACCCTAGGTCCTACCCCATGCATCTCTGCTTCCACTGTGCCCCTTCACCCAAGCAGTGCCCATACTATAAAGAGGCAGGACACTTGGTTGACTGCAAATAACATTCTGCACTGAGGACATCTTGGAGGCAAAAGAAAGGATTCAAGGCCACTGTATAGCAGGAACATGCTTCAGGCTGATGTTCCCCTAAGTTAGCCGTGTTTGTTTGCCTCTTTGCCTATAGCATCACAGGAATCTCTTGTAGGCATTGATCAGCACCTGTGAGGTGAAGGCTACACACTGGTACCTACTGCTGAGGATATTGGAAAGGCTGGCCCAGGAGTATTGGTACAGAATGTTCCATACTGGGGAAGGGGTGTGTTTACAGAGCAAGTACGACCAGTCATTGTTAGCATCAGCACTTTGGTGCATCAGCACCAGAACTGGGAGTGTCCAAGTGTTGTATCTGCAGACACATGGTTTCATGTCATTGCTTTCTCTCAGAGTTCATACCACTTCAGGTGTGATATCTGAAGCTCCTCAGTACATAAAAGCAGCATCAGGGTCTGAGTACAGGTGGTTCTATAACCTCTGAGCAGGTCACTGCTGGGGGCTGATCAATTTAATAACCTTCCTTCATTCCAGAGGAGTAAAGATGAAACATGTTGCTGCCTACCTCCTGAGAGAGAGGTAATGGAATGGACTCCAGAAACGGGACAAAAAATTCTTTGGACATTATCATTGTGATAAAATATTTTGCTTGACTGTATTTGTAATGGGTTTTGTTTTTTTTTTTTGTTTTTCATTTGAAGGGTAAGAAATGTTGATATAAGGGAATGAATGAAAAGGTAGGTTTTTGCTCATAGAAAAACTATTTTTTTTGGGAAAAAAATGCATTGAGTTGGGAGATAGAGTGTTTTATTTGGGTAACAAGTAGGCATCAGTGGACTGCACTTGTTTCTGAGGGAATGCTGCAATGGTTTGGAGAAGCCTTTTTGGTTAGTGGATTAGTGAGTTAATTAGGGAGGTGTAAAAGGTCTTGCTGCAATGAGGGCCCAGTTGAGATTATGTAACATAAATTTGTAGTGCACCTAGTCTGCAGGGTTTTGTGATTTTTTTTCCAACTTTTTTCAGTAGCTTATAAATAGGAGTGATGGCAGAGGATGATGGGAGTCATCTAGGGCTGAGGTTCAGCAATGCAAGGTCAGCAATAGGGCAAGGGGGCAAAGGATTTAAGAGAAGAGTGCTCAAACTTCCTTATCCCCTACGTCTATCCAGTTTGTTGCCCAATTCTCCAAGTTCCACTTCTACAGTATCTCATATATGCCTTTCTTGCGCAGTCCTACTTGCCCCTCTCTTCCTACTTTAGATCTTAATTACTTCCAAGCTGAATCATTGCAATATTTTTTTTAGCCTTCTTGTCTCCAAGACGTTTCCTAGTTTACAATTTTGATTATATCATTCCTTTTACTTACAATTATTCTAAAGTTCAAACTTAAACCATCATTTAAGAGGTTTCATGCTCTGACCTCAACCAGTTTTTCTAGCTTTATCTCTCAGTATTATTCCTCCATAGGTATGTATATTCTAGTTAGATGAGGCTGTTCATTTTTCAGATCATTCCTCACATTTGTTCATATTCTTTCAGGCTAAAGTATGCCCTCCAAATTCTATTTAAATTTTGTAGAAGGAATAGTTAAAATATTACATTTCTCATGAAGTATTCCTTGGGATTATTCTACTGGTGATAATCTCTCTGCCTTAAAACTCCACAGTCATATTTTTTTCCACTTTGAAAGTATTTTAAGCCTTATATAAGGGTATTCAAATCCATCCCATTTAAAGTAAATGATAATATGACCAATGAATCTTTGAAAGGTTTTAGAGGAACTTCAGAAAAGCCTTCATACTGGAATTATACTGCACAAGAATTTTTGAGAGAGTCCAGAAAATTTGGCCACAAAGCAAAGATTCCTTATAAATTATCAAATGAGTTCAGAAGAAATTCATTCTAGGAATTGAAATGAACATGATTTTCTAGTAAAACCTCCTAAGAAGCAACATGGCAGGATGGAAGGATGAAAGAATCTTCAACCAAGTCTGCTTCTCTTTCTTCCGCTTTGGTCAGAGGACTTTGTGAGCTGCAAAAGATTTAAAGGATGCTAGACCTATCATCATCTATGTCCTAATGCTATCCCTTACAACAGTACTTGCATTGGGAGCCAAGGACAAACTGGACACACACTCACCATGCTTAAGACAAACTTCTTGAGTACCTCATGATTGAGAGAAAAAGGACTTCCAATAACCAGGAGCTATGAGTTACTATCACTTTGCCACATGAGCCCTCTGAGACTGGATCCACTTTGCACTATCTGCCATCTTATAAATGTTATTGAGTTGTTTCAGTTGTGTCCAGTTTTCTGTGACTAAATTTTTAGGGTTTTCTTGGCAAAGATATCGGAGTAGTTTTTCATTTCTTTCCCTAGCTCATTTTACAGATAAGGAATGAAAGCAGATAATCGGGTTAAATGACTTGCCCAGGACTACACAATTAGTAAATATCTGAAGCTGAATTAGAACTTATATCCACCTGACTCTAGGACCAGTGCTCTGTTCACTCTATTACCTAGCTGCCTATTTTAGTAAATACCTCTTTCTAAAAACTACTTAAGGTTGACTGACTAAAGTAATTCTCAGCTGATAATATTAAGGGGAAGCACAGTGGTATGGGTTTATACTGATAATATTAGAGAATCACCTCTGAAGCAGCACTCAAAGAAAGAACACTGGGAAATGAATATAAACTGCTTGCATTTCTGTTTTTCTTCTCGGGTTATTTATACCTTCTGAATCCAATTCTCCCTGTTCAACAAGAGAACTGTTCTGTTCTGCACATATATATTGTATCTAGGATATACTGCAACCTATTCAACATATAAAGGACTGCTTGCCATCTGGGGAAGGGGGTAGAGAGAGGGAGGGGAAAAATCGGAACAGAAGTGAGTGCAAGGGATAATGCTGTAAAAAATTACCTTGGCATGGGTTCTGTCAATAAAAAGTTTAAAAAAAAAAAAGAGAGAGAATCACCTCTGACCCCTTAGGAATACATCTAGAACTTTGAGGTAGAAATGTATTCTTCTATGATCCAAGACTTAAATGTAAGAGTGAGAATTTGGGATTAGGATTTTCAGTTTATGTAGGCTTTACCTGTAATATAGTTATTTATATACTTACTTTCTTCCTCCATCCCATTAGTAGATTATAAGGTTGTTGAAGCCCAGGAATTTTTTCTTTTTAATTGTATCACTTAACAGACATTTGTTGAGTTTGTGATTTATAATCCCTGGTTTTAAAAAAAAAAAAAAAAAAGTAAAAATTGAATATAAATTTTCTCACTTGTATTAGTACAAGTGAGTTTCAAGAGAATGATCATTTCTCTCAAGATGATAGAAATCTTGGAATTTCTTTAAGGAAATTCCTTAAAAGGAAGTCATAATCATTATTCCAATTCATTTAATATTTTGTACATCTTATCTTTACTTAGATATTTATCATTATTTAACTCTCAAACTGTATTGCTGATTCAACTTTTTTTTCCAGTTTCTTAACAAGAAAACAGACTATATATCATACACAGAGTATATTATTATATTTCAAGTTCTTGTTTACTAAAAATGTAAGATGTATAACAGTAGGTGTTCAAATTTGTTGGGAAGTATTGGACTTTGTGGGCTGGTGGAGGGTGAAATCTCTTTATAACGTGTCCTTAGAATTCTTACTAACTTTTACCATCTTATTTACATAGCTAAGATTGACTTACAAAGTTAATTCATGTGTAATTTATTTTTATTTACTTTTTAAATTTTGCTACTAAAACTATTGTTTAGTCCTTAAATGTTGTGGGATTCTGAGGCTTTTTGTGATACTTGGTATAATGTTACAAAATGCTGACAAGATGATTTATAAAGAAAGATCATAACATCATAGAGCTAGAAATGAACGCATCTTAGAGGTAACTCCAAAATTTATATTGTGTTAATCTTACAAGGAATTAACATTGTGATTTTTTTATGTTTTTAGACTCAGACGACATTTTGCAATCTAATAAACAAGCATTTATTAAATTCCTACTGAGTGCCAGGCATGCTGATAGGCACTGGAGAGATAACATGTATAAAGAATGAAATGATCTCTACTCACAAACAGTTTATATCTCTAGTGGAAAAAACAATATATAATATGTATACATACAAGTACATATATACATATGTATGTGTATATATAGCACAAATATAAAGTAAATAAATATAAATTTACAAAAAGTATTTAAATACAGGGTAGTTTTCAAAGAAGGACACTTATAAAATAGGAATCTGGTATCATGTTGATGGTAGTACTTGAGCTGTGTCTTAAAGGAAGAGAAGAACTCTATGAGGCAGATATGAAAGGAGAATACATTTTAGGCATGGCTATCTAGGAGGTGGCAAATTGAAATTTTGGACATGGGAGAAGGTAAGTCATGTATGAAGAATGGAGAGCTCAAGGCCAGTTTATGAGGAATATGCAGTAACATACAATGAAGATAGATAAGGCTTTAAAAACCAAATAGAGGGTTTTTTAAAAAAAAAATTTTAAAATTATTATATATTTTTACTTATAAAACATATTCATGGGTAGTTTTTTCAACATTGACCCTTGCAAAACCTTCTGTTCCAAATTTTTCCCTCCTTCTCCCCACTCCCCTAAATGGCAGGTAGTCCAATACATGTTAAATATGTTAAATTATATGTTAAATCCAATATATGTATACATATTTATACAGTTATCTTGCTGCACAAGAAAAATTATATCTAAAAAGAAAAAAAAAAAAAACCTGAGAAGGAAAACAAAAATGCAGACAAACAGTAACAGGAAGAGGGAAAATGCTGTGTTGTGGTCCACATTCAGTTCCCATAGTTCTCTTTCTGGGTGTAGATGGTTCTCTTCATTACTGGACAATTGGAACTGGTTTGAATCATTCCATTGTTGAAGATGGCCACATCCATCAGAATTGATCATCATATAGTCTTGTTGCCGTGTACAATGATCTCCTAGTTCTGCTCATTTCACTCAGCATCAGTTCATGTAGGTCTCTCCAGGCCTTTCTGAAATCATCCTGCTGGTCATTTCTTACAGAACAATAATATTCCATAACATTCATATACCATAACTCATTCTCCAATTGATGGGCATCCATTCAGTTTCCAGTTTCTAGCCACAAATATTTTTGCATATGTGGGTCTAGAAGGGTTTATTTTTAGGAAAAAAAGTCATTGGAGTTGATCAAATAGGGAAATAATATAACCAAATATATGTTTAAAAAAATTACTTTGGTATCAGTGTCAGTCCAGGCTCTATGGTAAGTACTAGGGCTACAAAAAAAAACAAGAAATAATTTCTACTTTCAAGAGTTTTACAGTTTAATGGAGGGAAAATATAAGTAAAATTGAAAGGCCAATAGATTGAACATGAGGGAATAAAAAAGAATGAGGAATCAAAGAATGCAAGGGGTTGCTGGTGCCTTTAACAGAAATAGGGATGTTTGAAAAGAGGGAGAGTTTAAGGGGACATAATTAGTTAAAGTTTTATTCATGTTGAGTTCAAAATGTCTATGGAATGATATCATACTCAAATAGAAACCTATGCTTGTGGGCTACATGTTGACTTAGAAAACGAAAATTAATGTTATCTCTTTTGGTTTACTTCTTAAATTTATTTTGTTGTACATTTCCCAATTACACTGTAACATGGTTCTGACCCCTCTTGGGAATTTTGTTAACCCTGAATTTGACATCTTGATCTATAATTCAAGATGG
Organism: Antechinus flavipes; assembly: GCF_016432865.1. Taxonomy (NCBI): domain Eukaryota; kingdom Metazoa; phylum Chordata; class Mammalia; order Dasyuromorphia; family Dasyuridae; genus Antechinus; species Antechinus flavipes. Next base: position 548,355,269 of record NC_067398.1, read on the forward strand.
TTAATAAGCAGTTGTAGATGGGACAGAGTTAGATATCAGCAGAGGATGGGACTAAAAGTAAAATTGAAAATCATTAGAGGGAAAGACTTACATGAACTGATGCAAAATGAAGTGAACAAAACCAGGACAACAGTATAAAAAGTAATAGCAATATTGTACAATGAAAAATTGTGAATTACTTAGCTGTTCTCAGCAAAACAATGATCCAAGACAATCCCAAAGGACTCATGATGAAGTATACTATCTGCCTCCAGAGAAAGAATTAATATCGTTGAAATATAGACTAAAGCATGCTATTTTCACTCCCTTCTTTTATTTGAGTATTCTTGTAGTATATAAAATGACTAATAGAAATGTTTTATATGATTGCAATGTATAATGTATCTGATTGCCATCTCAAGAAGAGAAAAAAAAGAATTTGGAACTCAGAATTTTTTTAAAAAGATTAAAATTGGGGGACAGCTAGTTGGTGCTATAGATAGAGCACCAGCCCTGAAGTCAGGAGGTTCTGAGTTCAAATCTAGCCTCAAACACTTAACATTTCCTGGCTGTGTGACCCTGGGCAAGTCACTTAATCCCAGTTGCCTCAGCCAAAAAAAAAAAGAGTTTAAAATTTTGTTTCAACATATAATTGGGGGAAAGATGGAAACAAGATGGTACCACCCAGATGGTGAAGAGAAGCCAGGCAGTTGCTTGAGCTCTGCCTAGCTTCCTTAGTGAAACAATATGAAACAGATTCTGTAATGACAGAACCTAAAAAAAGACTGAATGAAAATTTTCCAACTCAAGATTGCTTGATAAAACTTCGGGAAACATTATTCTCACTTGGGTTAAAGGGCAGCTCAACACAAAGGTGGGTGGGAAATCCCGCGGGAGAGCTTAGCCAAAGCACATATCAACAACTAAGACTTCCCCAGTCCTGGCTCAATAAAACATTTGCACTGCAGACTACTGGTAAAAGCTTCCAGTCCTAAAGAATAAGGCATACTGATAAACACAAGGGATCCCTGAGCTTAAAGCAGCACAAGAAGCTTGGGACAGCTTCCAATACTCCAGGAGCAAAGCTCTACTTTAAAAACCAGGAAAATGGGAAGGGGGGGTGGGGAAGAAGGGAGAGAGGGAGGAAGGAAGAAAGGAAATAAAGAAGGAAGGAGGGAGGGAAGAAGAGAGGAATGAAGGAGAGGGACAAAAAAAGAACTTTGACCATAGAAAGCTACTTAGAAAAGGACAAAATGCCTACATGCAGAACCTCAGAGCACTATATGAATTGATTTCAAGCCGAAAGAGCCTTCTTAAAACAGCTCATAAAAGATTTTAAAGATAAATAAATGAAGTGAAAAAAAGTTGGGGAAAGAAATGAGAGGTAGACAAGAGAGAGTCAATAGCTTAGAAAAGGAAGAATGAAAATTGACTGAAGAAAACATCTTCAAAAATAGAACTAGCCAAATGGAAGAGGAGGTACAAATGCTAACTGAAGAAAATCATACATTCAAAACTAGAATTGGGCAAATGGAAGCTATTGATTCTATGAGACATTAAGAATCAGTCAAACAAACTAAAAGGAATGAAAAAATAAAGAAAATTTAAAATACCTTACTGGAAAAGCAAACAACCTGGAAAATATATTCAGAAAAAACAGTTTTTAAGCATTATTGAACTACTTGAAAGCCATCAAAAAAGGGCTTGGACAACGTCTTTCAGGAAATCAGAGAAAACTGCCTGATATACTAGAATCAAAGAGCAAAATAATCATTGAAAGAATCCAGGGAATTTCTCAGGAAAACTCCAAGAAATTTTGTAGCTAAATTCCTTAATAATCAGGTATCAAAAAAACACTGTCAGGATTAACCAGGACTAAGCAGCTTCTACAATAAAGCATCTTCTATACTAAATCAGAGAGGTCTAGAATACCATATTCTGTAGAGCAGAGGAGTTTGGTTTACAACGAACAATAAACTATCTAGCAAGATTGAGCATAATCTGTCAGGGGAAAAGATGGATCTTCAACAATGAAGGGAACTTTCAATCATTTCTGATGAAAAGGCCAAAACTAAACACAAAATTGAATCTTCAAATACAATACTCTAGAGAAGCATAAAAAGGTAAACAGTGAATGTGAATGGGATGAACTCTCCCATAAAATGGAAGCAGATAGTAGAGTGGATTAAAAACCAGAGTCCTACAATATGTTGTTTACAGGAAACATGTAATTGGGGGGGAGTGGGGAAGGGAATAAAAAAAAAATGCAATTTTTTTTTAAAAAAAGAGAATCACAAGGAAGAGATGATAATTGATTCTATGGAAGCTGATGAAATCATTAAATGAAATAACATATAGAAAGAAGAAAAGCCCAGAACAGAGCCCATGAGACAACCATGTTTTGTACCCTTCACCCAACAGCCATTCTCCTTTTCCCCTCCCTTTCCTTCTCTAAGTTTGAAGGGGTGGGTCAGTTCTCTGAAAGCCCCTGCACTTGAGAATCAGAAAACACTTGAAGGAATTGCAAATCAGTCTTTACTGACCCAGATGTTACTTGTGAATTGGGAATGAAAGAAATTAGAGGCAAGAGAGAAGAAGAGAGAGGTCAGAGAATGCAACTGCCTCTCAGTTTCCTTGTATTATCATCCTCTCACATGAAGGGATTTATTTTGCTGGTCAGAATTAGCCCAGCAGCCACTAGCAGGTTGATCCCATAATACCCTCTCCTGCCTTTCTCTCCCTTTTCCTCTTCTTCTTCTCCCTCTCTCTTTCCCATCTTTTTCCCTTCATATCCAGTGATTTACAAAGTCCTAAAGATCCTTTCTAATATTTCTTGAATATAACCTTTTCTCTCTTTGTTCAGTTTTCTCTAATTCAAGAAATAGTTGCTAGGTAAAGCATTTCTGTAGAGATCAGGAATCTCGTGAGAAAGCCCAGAGAAAGTCTGTTGCTTATTTTAACCAATATAGATCAAATGATAAAATTTCTGTTAAAAATTACAGAATCAGTGTTTAATTCTAATTTTTACGGAATCAAATCATGTTCAATTCTAATTTTAACTTAATATCAGTGATAAGGATGTGTTTTAAATGTTTAAAAACTTAATTTGCTTCCAGGGTCTGTGTTTAAATTATTTAGAATATTTATTGTTATATCTTCTCATCAAGTGTTCATCTGCCACCTATGGACTTGCAGATGTAATGGGTCAGAATTCTGTATTATAAAAACCTAGAAACAGTAGCAATATTTATCATTAGTTTCCTCAAAAAAAAAGTTTTTCCTAATTATTGGAGTAAAATCCCTTTTTTTTTTTTTAGTGTAGCCTTTGATTAAATATATGTGTGTATTGATAAAATGTGGACAAGAAAAAAATTCCTACTTTGAATTGGTTTGAAATGAAATATTATTTCTTGATTGACAGTATTGACTTGAAATTCCCAGAATGTTCCTGAAATTATTTGGTTAACTTTACCTGCTGATTTCCAAGGTAACATGGATTTTTTTAGGGATATTTTTCCAGCTTTTCTATCTATTCATTCTTTTGCTGTAGCACAATAAACTCACAAAATTGTGGTTCCTTTGTATGTGATTTCAGTAACTCTAAAATAAAAATATTAGAAACATTTAACAGTCCAAAAGATGCTATTTTCTTTGATTGCAATGACAGATTCCTTACTTTACTCAAATTCTTTTATGCAAAATTCTGGTGTAATTGCCAGTTCTATTTTTAATATATATTTTGAATTGATTTCTATCTTTAATAATTTCTTTAACTTATCAATTAGTTCTCTTTAGTTGTCACCAACTTCTTCCAGTAGAATTATCATCATTATTTTTGTAGGTAATAAGTAGAATAGCCACAGATTGTATTTTCTTTTGATTAGTTGAAATCATTTATGTAGAGATATGTCTGTACATACACATATGCATGTATATGTTTGATAGCATTGTTTTTCTCACTTCTACAGTCCTTTAGTTTCTATTGTACTAAACAGAATCCCTAAAATACAGGTGTTTTGTTTGGTTTTTGCCATGCTTTACATAAACCAGCTTGATTTCCCCATAGCATCTTCCTTAAGGTCTATTACTATATCCTCATTTCCCTGATTTATACCCATTCTATGAGATTTCTTATAACAGTGAATTTATTAAATAAAGTTAACAATGCAGTCACCTCATCTGAATGTGCATGCAATAGTCCACATCCCTAGCACTCCTATATTTCCCTTTTTTAATTAACAGAAATTTATTTTCTTTCTTTCCCACCCCAACTCCATCAGAAAAGAAAAACACATTCCTTAGTATTTTATTTTTCCAAATACATTAAAGATAGTTTTTAACATACATTTTTGTAAAAGTTTATATTCTAATTTTTTCTCCCTCCGGTACCTTGCCTCACCCCAAGATAGATCAGAGAGGCCAAAGAAGATGAAGGCTGAAAAAAAGTCTTTGAATTTGGTCACAAAAGAGTTTATTTGACTTTGGAGAAAGGAATTTGAGTAGACGGATAATAACAGAATGCAAGTTTCTTTAACTAAACTTTTTAGCAAGAATTAATTGAAAACTAATCAAGAAACTCTTTTTACCTTTTCAATTAACAAGCAGGTCTGGAAGTTGGAAAGGTATAAACAGATAGTCTTTTGAGCATACTAGGAGTATAAGAGGAAAACTGATAGAAGAAAAAGGGACACCAAAGACAAATTTTGGATAGAAGGAATACATTGTTGCATTCTCTGATTTGACATTTTTTTACTCTGCTTTCTTAAAAAAATTTTAAGAATGTATTTATTTAAAATTTAAATACAAAACACACAAAAAAAGAAAATAGAAAAGGAAAGAAAAAGAAAAAAATGTCATGCACACGCTTGTCTTTTAAATTTAAAATATGCTACAATCTTAGTGTAATACAAAATCTACATACAAAATGATACAGGTTAAGTATCATACTACTAGGACGATGGTTTTGTTGAGGTTTTAAAGGATTTAAAATTTTAAGCATGAGAAAAAACCTGAGGACAAACCATGAAAAAGAGGGATGACATGGGCTATTAATTGTAGACAATTAGTTGGTCAATTGACACTTATATAATACCTGTCATATGCCAGCACTGAGGTAAGTTCTGGGGGACACAAAAAAAGGCCCTTAATTTTTTTAAAGAAACTTACAGTCTAATGGGAGAAATAATGGTCATCTGGTTTGGGGGTTTTTTTCCCCACCTGTTGAATTTCTACTCAATATTTAAAGACCGATTCAAATGCCACCTGTATCTTTTTATATAGTATTTTATTTTGTAACATATTTATCTGGATATATTTTTGAGGTCTTATCCATACCGCAATTAAACTATAAGTTCCTTGAGAACAGAGAACTCTTATCGTATCTCAGTTTTGAATTACCTTTAATATCTAGCATAATGGTCTGCATATAAAAATCATTTTAAAAAAGTTTGTATTGTCATATTGCTAAACAATGTAACTTCCCTGAAGAGTAGTGTTCCCTTGGGGACAGGAAAAACCAGGCTCGAAAAGTAAAGTGATACTAGTGGAGGGCCTTGAATGATGTGTTATGGAGAATGAATTTTATTCAGTGCGTGATGGGAAATTATTAAAGGGTTTTAAGTAGAGGAATGTAGCAAGAACAGATCTGTGTATGACTTATTCTAGTAGGAGTGTGAAAAATGTTTCTGCGTCCAGTACCATACATGGTGACTTCACCCATCTCCCTGGGAATGTGTGCAAAAATCACACACACACACACACACACACACAGTTTGAAAGTAATAACAGAACCCCTATATGTTAAATGGATACTTCCTACTATATACTAATATAGACACTATATAAGTGATTCTACCTTAAAATAACCTTTTTAATCTGTTCCTCTCTTCAACTGCTTTCTAGCCTTCTCAAAAGTGTTCTGCCTACAAATCTGTGTGGCACTGAATGCAGAAAGAGTGCAGAAGAATTAAAAAAGATAACTAATGCATTCCATCTCTCATTTCTCCCATTTTTATTATCTTGATTACTATATTGCATTTTTTGCTTCTGCTCCTAACAATTATTAAAAAAAAAAAAAAAAAAAAATTTGAACTTCCTGAATCTCTTTCTCCAAACTTAAAATGGGAAAAATACCAGTACATAATACTGCTATTATAAACAAGCATGTTATAAAAATAAACTAGCAGTTGTCAAATGGTTGCCTGTCCCTAGAGGAAAAAAGGATTATAGGTATGTAAATTATTAATAGTTAATAAAAATTTAAACATAGGATCTAGCTTTTAAATATTTTTCTTTTGTGGTAAAAAGCTGTCAGATTTGAGTACAGTTCCTATACACAGTTTCGCACAATTTTTGCCGTTGTAACTGCATTGTAGAGAATGATCTAACCTTTTCCTTCAAATTATTTGAAGTTTATTTCATTCAGTGTCTTGTTTTGTAGGTTAATGCTCTAGTTTAGTTTTTGGAGGCAGATTTAGTTTGTGGTTTGTTTCTAAAGTGTAAATCAAGCTCATATTACTATTAAAGAGAAATTCCTTTCTCTTTGGGTTGTTAAATAACTTCAGAAACGTGCCTACTAAGGAACAAGTAGTGAGTACACAGTAAAGGAAGGTGGTAGAATAACAGTGAAAGAGTCAAATTAGTGAATAGAAGGAAGGAACCTTTTTTTTTTTTAAATGATAAACTGATTAAAATTATTTAACCTATTAAAATAGACTGATTTGAAATTATAAAGTGATGTGCAAGTGCTTGTGTCAGTACAGTTGTAACAGCAGGATTTGGTCAGTGACATTTCTTTTCATCTATATTCACTTTTTTGATTTAGTATTCATAACTGAAAATGCTCAGAAATAAGAACTGCTACTCTGCTAAATGTTCACACAGAATTTAGCATAATCCCAGAATGGGCAATCAGATGAAGTGGAAGCAGTTATTGAATTGAATTAAAGTGTTGTATGAGTTTATATTAACATAAAAGCTTTGTTTTCAGCAGAATATTGAACTCCCCCGCTCCCCCAATTCCTTTCCCCCATTTCCCCTCATTCTTTCCTGTGAAATTAGTTTAACTTTGGCAGAATTCAAAACCTTCCTATGCTTGGTCTTTTTTTTTTTTTCCTTAAGAAAAACGAAAAAAGTTATCATTACTAACAATTAAAGCTGCTTGGTTTCATTTGCACAGATAAATACACTATTTTAAGAATGCTAAAGTATACAGGAGTTCACTTTTAAGGTATTAGAATTTAGGGAAGAGAAAGAGGATTTTTGTTCTTCTATCTCATGTTTTCAGGGAAGAAGCTTCCAGTGTCCTAAACAGAAAAATTAGTAGAGAAATAAAAAAATGAGGAGGGGTCTTTCTAATTTTAGGAACCTGACCCCGAGAGGTAAAGATGATTAATTAAGCATTTTATTAAGCAATTGTTACTAATCTGGCTGTGTACTAAATACTTTTACAAAGAAAAACCTAATACTTTCACTGCTTGGAACTTCCCCTGCCTGAAGGCAAAAGGCTTAGGAGGATTTAGGAAAACAAGAAAGAAGAGTGTCTAAAGGCCATATGATTTCTTTGTCCAGCATTGTGGTTTGGGGAAATAGATGTAATAAAGTGTGAAGTATACTGCAGTTTTAGTAATTTACAGATAAGAGGAATTGACCTAGTAATAAATTTGTATCCAGGGATAGTGGGAATTGTAGAAATCAAGTAGGTGATCTGTCAGATGAAAAGGAAGAGAAAGTAAGAAAAAAGAGACCTCATTTTCTGGCTAAGATTGAATCTTAGCATAGACTTAAAGAGATAGCAATAAACTTTGTAACTTTTCCCTCTTGATTTGTGTTCTCTCCAATTCCAAATGTTTCACTATAATATTTGATAGTAAAACTTTTAAAACACCTCAAGGAAAACTGAATGCTCTTTTTAGAAGCAGAGGAAGAAAATAACTTTTGTCCTCTCTGACTAATCAAACTAGATGTAGGGAAGAGAATCTAGGGAGGAGAGAGAATAATGGGCATCTAGAGAGCTCCCCTACTAGCTGCCAGAGAACCAGGTTCAGGGATTTGTTGGCAAAAGAGATGGTGATTCCAAAGGTATAGGCATTTGTTATCTGTCAAGACAAAAAGTATCTACTAATAGTTCCCCAGTTATGAATGAATTTTACTGTAGTATGTAACCTACAAAGCAGTTGTATAACAACAATATTATAGTATTTTTAACTCTGTTTTTAACAACATTTAACATTTGCAAAAGCGCTTTATGGATATCTCAATTGATCCTCCAAACAACATTAAAAGGGAAATGCTATTATTATTCTCATTTTACAGATAGGGAAATTGAGACTGAGAGAAGAATACTGCCTTAAAAACTCAGAATTAATAACAAATGAGACTAGTCTTTGCCAGAGTACTACTTAGTACTCTCTTTTTGTTTTGTTTTGTTTTGTTTTTGTTTTTGTGTGGCTTCTCAAAAAACAAGACCCCTTTTGATTCCTTGTTAGAACTACATAATTCAGAGGCAACCTTGGTTCAGTGTGAGCATTTGCACCTTATAAATTATAGATCAGGTCTTGTTTTTATAATTTTGATGCTTATGTAGAATTAAGGAAGTCATAGAGAAAATGTCAGTAATACAGATTAAACTTAAAAGTACATCCTGAAAATACATTTATATTGGAGAGCTGGTTGTGTCATGGATACCTTTGCAGTCTGGTGAAGCCTTTGTATTCTTTTTCAGAGTATTTTAAAATGCATTAAATAAAATATGTAGGATTATAAAAGGAACCAATTATATTGAAATCAAAATGCAACTTTTTTTCCAAGTTCATAGATCTCTACAAATCTATCTTTGAAGCCCTTTGAATTTGTTAAGGTTAAGAACCCCTGAGCGAGAATAACAATTAAAGGGTAGGGCCCTGGGAGAGATCCTTAGAAAGATACCATCGTGTTCATAGACTGTTTAAATGGGAATTTAAAAAATAATAAAAATAATATTTAAATCAAAATAGCTTCACTTAAATACCCCAACTTTTTAATGACTCCTACCAATATAAGTAAGACCGTCAAAAAATGCTGATACAAGTAATGTTAATATTTAAGTCTCATATCAAATACTGCTTAAAAGCAAGGTTTTATATAAGCCTTTGCATAAATCTATTACTTTAAAGTCTGCTGCTGTCTTTATAGTCTGGTGGGAAACGTGAGATATGAAAATAGGCCAAAGAATAGGATAACATGCTACCATTAATGATAATTTTTTAATGTTTTCCCACATTGCTTGTTTTGCACAAAGTGCCCTCTATCAACAAGTCATTGTATAGTTTTTAAAAAAGAGAAAGGAGTTGAAAACTTGGTGGTGTTAAACTAGAAATCCCAGCAAGTTAGAATTTGAGGAGCCCCAAAGGCATTCTAGTCCAACCCCTCCCTGAAAGAAAGCCCCATTTCAATGTGCCCAACCAGTTGATAATCCAGCCTCTGCCTGAAGACCTCCGGGACTGGGGTGGAGGGTGAGGAGCCATAATTGTAGGCAAACCCCTCTATTCCATTCCTGACATCCAGCCTAAAGGTATCTCTTTACATTGTCCACTTATTGCTCCTGGCTCCTCTCTTTGCATCTTAACAGAACATGTCTAATCAATATTATACATGAAAACTTCCCAGCAACTTGAAAGTAGCTGGGATCTTCTTTTCCCTGGATCTTCTTTTATCCAGATTTAATATCCCTAGGTCTCAAGCAATCTTCATTAGACATATCTTCACCCTCCTAAGCTCCTTCCTGAAAAATCAGACACAGTTTGCTTAAGGGAATTCTTCAGATTTCTAAACCTTAGCTGTAACTTTGATGCTGGTGAAATGTGACTGACCACTCCTGAAAACTATATAGTCTGAAGATAGTCCCCAGTTAGCCAATGTATCCAAGGAGTTTGTATCCAACCATTCTTTAAACAATGAAATAATCAAGATGCTTTTGCAAATAAAACTATTAACAGATGCATGAAGCTTTTCTACTTTAAAATTTTAAGTGGTATTTTGCTAATGCTTAAAGTAAGTCACTTTAAAAATATTCAAAGGAAGTTTAGAGGTTCTAAGTACCTGGTTTGCTAGTCACTTCATCTAACTAACCATAGATGTACAAATTATTGAATAGTCCCTCTCTATCCTAATCATGTATAAATGTTACTTCTTACTCATGAGGAAACTGAGTCCCAAAAAGGTTACATGACTTAGATAAAATCATAAATAATATCAGCCCAAAGATGATCTTTTCATTTAGTGTAACGTTTGTGTCCACCATGAGCTGTAATAAAAATGGGTGTATTTTATCCTATAAAATAGTGTTTTAAATTAAACTTGATCTTTGGACTTTATAGTGATACCTTGTTTTTATATTTCTGTGGAGCATATTTTGTTAACTTTAAAATAGTGGTCATTTCCTTCAAAGTAATTGAGGGAAATTAGAAAAGTCGACCGGAAGCTTGACACTAGAGTAGAGTTTCCTGCAATGTACTGGGAAGCAGATCTTCCACCAGCTGCTCACAGGGCCTGAAATTTCTAAGACTGCAGAGGAATTGTTATGAGTTGTTTTTTGTGTGAGGTAGTTATTCATTCAGACTTTACAAAAGCTGCCATTTCTAATATCATATTCTAGGTAAGTATATTTCCTTCGTAACTGCTTATAAATGAAATAGAATGATCTGTTAAGTTGATAGGGTTTTTTCAGTGTAGGCTTTTTTTTTATAAAGGAATATTGACTTTTTCTTTCAAAAACGTTAACTCTTGCATTCACATATTGTTCCTATAAATCAGAGCCATTACATTTTCAAGCTCCTATTTTGGAATTTTAAAAAATATAGAAGTTTTTTTTTTTTTAAATTATTATGAAAACTATTAGAAACATCTTGATGTTAAACAGCAGTGCAAAAACTAAAATACCTACGGAAATTCTAATTACAAAATTTGATATAACAATTACAGATAGCTAATAATGTTTATGAATGAGCTTTCTCTAATTTGGTACAGAGCAAATTGTGTTCAATTGTTAGGCTGGGCAGTGGGCTGGGATGAGATATTAAAGAAATAACTTTACATACTTTGTTTTATTTTTACATGTCTTATTTTAAAAAGTAAAAAATAATAGATCTATAAAACAATTGATAGGTAGGCTTGGCTTTATTGAGTCACAGAAAATATTAGAAGGGATCTTTGAAAGCTTCTTGTGCTGTTTAATTCTGTTATATGGTGCTTTAAGTTCCTCACTAATATTTTTCTTCAACTTTTTTTTTTTTTAAGGATAAGAGAAAAGGGAGTGGGGGGAAGAGTAAGAAGTGATTTAAGGAAATAAAAATTATCTTACGCTTTGTTTTTTAGTTTTAAGATAATTATTCTAAAGGACATATTCTAAAATGAGACTGTCAGAATTCTGCAGTTCTAATTCCTGATCGGCAAATCTGTATTTAATAGATTAATAGAAAATTTTTGCTTTGTTATCCTTGTGGAAAATTTTTCATATTTCACTTTCCATGTTGATCAATGTCTCTATCATTAGGAATACCTGAAGCAGAACTTCGATTTTTTTTTCCCTCTTTATTTCTGTTATTTACTAAATGTTAAATCATTAATATTTAAAGCTGGAAATTAAATCTCCCTGGCAATTGAGTCAATTTAGTGCTGAAATAATCTATCATTTTTCTTGTTTTAAAATCTTTTTCATTAAATGAATTTTGTCCAATTCTATTAAAATCATAACTTTAAGTCCCATTTGTTAATTACTTTTGCTATTTTAGGATTCCTCCTTTTCTCTCCTGCTCTCTGATTTTGGAACATTTTTTGGTTGATCATACTTTACCAGAGAATAAGAAGCCAGAATAGGGAGAACAAACTCAGTACATTCTCCTTTTCTACTTAGCAGTTGTGCAAAAAGGTTTGCTGGTAGAATAGGTTGAAAGTGTTAATGAAAATGACTTTATTGGATTTTCTGTGGATTTCCTATATCTCTGTTATCCCGATGTTCCATTACAACAGATAATTGAGAATTGATTCTACCACCTTCTATGTGTAATAGGGTTTTTGTTGAGTTGTTATCTATTTGGAATGGCTACTGGTGGCTACAGGGACAGTTGGAAACAGATAAAACTTGAGTGATGACCTAAAAGTTGAAATAAGAGAAAAGGACCTAAGCTACATAATCGAATTAAAGGACTCTCTGAAAACTGAAAACATTTAATCTTTCTGTTTCAGTTTTTTCTGCTTTTTACAAGAGTCTCAATAAATAGTGTTGTTTCTGACTTATCAACTCTTAACTTACAATATAAAGTTATGAATTCGGGGCATCTTTTACTTGACAAATTAAACCTCACAGTTAAAATATCTAAAATATAAGAGTTTGGAAACCCTTTCCTCTAGTTTGCCCAAATGCAAGATCAGCTAATTTTTCAATTAGTTTAATTAAAATTTCCCTTCATCATACATAATCTGTTGATGCTCTTTCTTTTGAGTAAAAAGCTAAACATCATTAGACACAATGTATAATTAGCTAGTATAACTGTATCATTTGCATCAGTAAAGCTAGTATAATACTAGCTCACATGCATATGTGTGTATATATATACACACATATATATATTTGCCGTATGTTATACATGTAGATATATAAGCATTATGTTTTATATATACATATGTACATACATATATTTGTTTATTTATTCATTTATTTATTTATTAAGATTTCCAAAGGGATTTTCTTATGAAAACTTAGAGATAAGTTTTTCTATAGAGATAAGATAACTTCTCCCTGTTTATGGATGAAGAAATCAGGGTTCATAGAAGGAAGTGACTTACTCACAGTCACACAGCTACTAATTATTAGATCTGGGATTCAAATCCAAGGCTCCCTTCTACCTCCAGTAATTTTTTTTCTTGTCAGTCTTTCTGTCAAAGAATTTTGGCAATCATATTTCCACACAAATCCTCTTATTTTGACCTTAGCGACCAAAACGCACAGGCAGACATTTTGGATTTTATTTTTAAATTCATATATTATGAGACTTTGAATAGCTATTGTTATTTTGAAAGATTAGCAAAAAAATTTTAAATATCTTGTTGAACTGTGGTTAGATTTTCTGTCAGCATAGGAAGATGAGTAATATATATTAATCACTATTTTCCACTAATCATATTAGGAGCTCTCTTAAAAACAAACCAACCATCCCTTCTCCCCTGAGTCACTGGACAAAAAAAAAAAAATTGAAGGAGAAGCAAGAGGTTCTATGGAGAAGAAAAAGCACTTTCTGCAAATTATTGCCTCTGTTTCACTTGGAACAGGATGGTTGTTCTTTAATTAATACTCCTTCATGGCACTGCCTACATTGATCTGTGTTTCTGAGCAGCTAATTCTGGAATGACTAAAAAAGAAAACAGATTAACCAAACTCTCTCTGAAGTGCTTGAAACATATTTAATATATTTAGGCATTTAGTTTCAACTCATTCCAGTATCTTTGCAGTCATGAAGAATTTGAGCAGTTACTTTGACAGCTGAACTGAAAATGAGAAGACATCCCCAAATAGTTCACTGATTTTTTTTTTCTTTTTAAAGCTTGTGTGCTGAATTGCTTGCAGGCTATATAAAGGAGATGAACATTTCTGATGCTTCTGATTCATTGGCGCCAAGGGTGATTTTCAGTGTTACTGTCAATCCTGGTGTCTGTTTCACTGTTCTTCTCCCCTCATCTCCTTACCCCTTTTCAAATGTTTGTTCTTTCATGTTCTTTGCTATTGAGAGCTGGTGCCAGGAGTAAAATTCAGATGCAGAATTTCAAGAAAGGCAGCCATGGTAGAAATTATCCAAATCATAGGACAATGATGAACTAATTTAGCTTTAATTCTAAAATGAATCATGAATATGGTTTTTTCTCTTACAGATTTATATTCCTTTATAGTTTTGCTTCAGTGCTAATAAATGTTATTCAGCTTCCTTTGGTTCACACTGACTGCATTGCCAGGAATGGAGAACAGAATATGTTGGGGATAAAGTGGGTTCAAGATTAAGAAGGTGTTATTTTACTGTATTTTATCTTTTTTGTCATGAATAAATGAAAATTCACTTATCACTAGAGCCTGATACATTCAGCACATAAGTGTTGGCAGCTAGATGGCATAGTGTGTGGAGCTGGTCCTGAAGTCAACAAGAGTTCAAATCCAGCTCAGATACTTGTTGTCTGTGTAAACCTGGGCAAGACATCAAAACTGTGGAAATAATAATAATAGTATCTGCCTCTCGGGTTACTGTGAAGTTCAAATAAGATATTAATTATAAAGTACCTTGCAAACCTTAAAATGCTATATAACAATTTCTTGTTTTTATGTTGTTATATATATATATATTAAAAAATCACTATATATATATATTAAAAAATCACTAGCCCTGGGGTGCAAATGCAAAAGAGAAGACAGATCCTGCTTTCAAGAAGGCAAATTCAAAATAGAATTTAGTGAGGACTTTTAAGGATAGGAAGGAGTTGTTTGTGAGAATGAGGGAAGAAGCCAGTAGACAGATTGAAGATTGGACAGAAAGTAGGGATGAGAAGGATAGAAATCTGATGGAGGAGGAGAGGGGATCAAGGGTTTACATGAGGGACCTCAGCAAACAAAAGGACCCTTAGAGACTGGAATAAAGGAGGAGATGGTAAAGGTCCATATAAGAGGAATGTGAGATGATGAAAGAAATGAGGCAGTAAATGTCCTCAGTGAAATAAGAGGCAGATTTTTAGCAGGAAGAGCAGGGGGAAAGAATGTATTTGGGGGCTTGGGGACAATATGAGGTTTGAAACGGCCATTGTGGTTAGTTGGTAGAGAATCAATTAAGGAGGAGGGGGTCACCTTCCATAATGAGAACCCAGCTGAGATTAGCTAGATCAGCTTAGTCACAGTTTGGCGATTTCCTCTAATTCCATGAAGGAGGAGCAGGGAAGGCAGATGGTCAAAGTACCCCTAGGGCTGAGGATTGGCATGGCATAAATGTCAGCCAATACATATTTATTAAAAGGCTTGCTACGGGTAACATGTAAGAAATACATTAATGATAGGGCAAGGGAATAAGATAGTAGTAAAAAACAGTGGTTCCTTAAGTTGGTTGGGACAGGAGGAGACCGAATCATTGTAGAGATGAAGAATAGATTTAGGAGAAATGAAGCTTATGGAGAGACAGAAAAGTAAAATATTGTAATAAGATAAAGAAAATTCAGTGTTATTGATCAAATATAGGACCATCCCTGTGTGTAAGTGAGTTGGAGGGGAAAGCGATTTATGGGATTTGAGGAACTGGGAAATTAGAATATGAAGCAGGAATATCAATTTGCATATTGAAGTCTCCTTTAATGAAGGAAAGAGTAAAAATAGAAAGGAGAACCAAGAGTTAGTTACCGAATCTCTTGAAAGGAAAAGACATGCCCTGGGTTGATTTGTAATTAAATTTGGATTGAATAAACCTTAAAGGAGGAGTGGTAACTGAGAGATTGTGATAGGAAAACTTGGAAGTGGTAGTGGAGGCCCGGGGAAAGGGGGAAGCTGGGGCGGGTTTAGAGTGTTCAAACTCATTTTCGACTTCCCAACCAGTGAGTTAGGAGTATGAGCGAAAGCTCAATCAGTATTAGCAAGAGGGGACGAGGATGCAGTGTCATTAAAAGGAAGTCAGGTCTCATTGAGAGCCAGAAGAGAGGAGGAGTGAGAAAGAAAAAGATTTAAGATGAAAATAAGTTTCTTGATTAGGGAACAGGTGCTCCAGAGAGCTTGTAGAAGGAGAGAATTTTGAGTAGGGCATTGAGAAGAGGGTAGGGTTCAGGAGGATGGGAATGAGGGAGTGGACTGACAGCTGAATTGGTGAAAGAAGATTTTGTTTATTAGCAGTGGGGGCTGGGGGCTTAATAGCCAAAGACTAGGAATAGCTTAAGGGAGGTAAGGGTATGCTATGCTATTTGTTTTTTTATTTGTTTGTTTTGATAAAGTTTGTTTATTTTCGAAATACATACACAGATAGTTTTATTCATTCACCCTTGCAAAACTTTGTGTTCCAAAATTGTTTTTCTCTTTCCCTTCCACTCCTTCCCCTGGAGGACAAATATATGTTAAACATGTGCAATTCTTCTGTACTATGCTAAGCTATTTGAAAATGAATCCAAACAGAATAACAGCTCAGGTGAGGAAGGCAGGTAAGGTTCAAAGTACATTTTGACACACAGATTCAAATTTCCCAAGGTACTCTAATAATGTGAATTGGGATCAAGTTGAAAATGTTGTGGTCCTTGGGGAGGAAGGAAGTAGTTTGTTCCAACCCTGCCTCACCAGCCAGCTACACAAGATTGAGCAGGCATGGATGGACTGCCATCTGAATTATTGAAGGGAACACCTCAATCTGTGATCACAGATCCATTTGAGTTTTAGAGTATAATTTTGTGGATGATCTTTTTTCATTAATTGAGAATATTGGCTTCTTTGAAATATGAAAATCAATCCCTGAATATCTTTAAAATTGTCATTTTAAGTACATATTTTCTCTATATATTTTTTCTGAGATCCAGATGAGATTCCCAACTTAATCGCTAGTACAATTTCTGCTTCCTCATCTGACACACTGGGTGTTATTGGGTATTACAATCCAGTGTTCCACTATTATCATAATGAGAGTAGGCTACCATAGAAGTTTTCTAGCTGTTTTACATTTGTTCATTATCTTGACAATTTCACCTGTAATTAAATGTCTTTGTAATGATTTGCTATCACTGGGTCACACCCAAACTTTTCTGCAAGCTTGTTTCCCCTCCCACTGCTTACTTCAATTGCTCACAATCCTCTGTCATTCCCCTTAGAGGATTCTCCACATCATTAAATTAGCCAAATATTTAATGTGGAAAATAATTAATTTTATTCTGACTTGTATCCTTTAAAAAAAAAAAACCTGCAAATTTATAGAATCTTAGAATTTTATCTTAGAGGACATCTAGTTCAATTTGGACTCAAACTGTGAATCTCCTAAACCCATGAATCTTTTAAAAGTGATCATCCAGTCTGTGCTTTGAAAACTTCTAAATAATATGGAACTCAACTAACTCCTAATACTACCATTTCACTTTAGAGAAGCTCTAATTCTTAGAAAATTTTTCCTAGATAGAGCTGAAATTTGCTTTTATGTAACTTCCCTCTACAATTTCTAAGTTTTCCTTCTAGGTGAAATAGTCTTTATATATATTTTTTTATGTTACTCATCCTTTTGTTAAGCTAGAGAACCCTTTTTCAGAATACTTGGACAATACAGAGAATTACAAAGGAAACCATTTATATTAAAATAGTTAATCGAGATTAGAAAAACAAGTTCATGGTGGCTTTTTTTCAACAATGAGATGATTCAAACGAGTTCCATTTGTTCATTGTTGAAGAGAGCCAGAGAGAGGACTGTGGGAACTGAATATGGTTCACAACATAGTATTTTCACTCTTTCTATTGTTTTGCTTGAATTTTATTTTGCTTTTTTTTTTCCTGATTTGATTTGATTTTTCTTGTGTAGCAAGATAATTGTATAAATATATATACATATTATATATTGGATTTAACATAAATTTTAACATGTTTAATATTGTGTCCTGCTTTATAGAACCCCCAAGTTGGGGTGATTAAAATATACCTTCCTAGTGGAGAAGTCTTGAGGAGGGTGAAAAAATGGAGTGTTGTTTATTTCAAAGACTTTCCCCTTTTTATAATGTAACAAAAACAACACTGAGCACATGGGACCACATAAACAACTTGCTATTGTAGTAGTTTGCCACCTGGTATTGATGCGGGAAAGATTCCTTTCTAGATTCCCACCCTCTCCTGGTTAATAATGTAAATTGCCCTTTAACTCACAAATCCTGATTCCTTTGAATTCCAACAGAAGATCGGGACCTGTCCCAACCCCACCCAGGTCTGAGCCAACTTTGGGGCTACACCCAAAAGCCCCTTGAGCTAAGTCTCCTATTATAAAAAGGCCACACTGGGAATCCCTCTTTGCAGAGATTCCAAACATGGTAGCCATGTGAGGACCTTCTGTCTACTGGACCCTCTGTCCACTGGACCCTCTGTCCAGGGCCCTGCTTATCTCTATCTTCACCTATCTCCTTACTTCCAAACTCAATAATAAACCTCTTTTTATCAATCTAGCTCTCGGGCCAATAAATGCTTTTATTGGGGACTCGCGCCGCTACTAGACCCCATTTACTGCCGTATCCTTGCGCCGAATCCGAGGGGGTTGCAGGGGAGCTTTGCTTGACTCCCTGTACCCCAAACTAGACCTCAACTAAACCCTAATTTCATTTAGGTATCCCAAATCTAGACCTCAACAGTATCACTGCTTCATTCTCAACACAGGTTGTCACCACCCCCTGACTTCTCTGGAAGGCCAAGAGCCCTTAGGGGAGATGGGGAGGCAAACCAAACATTGTTAGCAGGTTCCTTCTGGGCTGAAAGGTCTTATATCTTACCCAGAGTTTCCCCACTGATTGTGACCCTGTACAGTTTAACATATATTGGACTACTTGCCATATAGGGGAGGGCGTGAGGGAAGGAGACGAAATTGAAACACAAGTTTTTGCAAGGGCTAATGTCCATGCATATGTTTAAAAAAATGAAAAGTTTTAATAAAGAAAAAAAAAGTTCATGCACCTTACATTAAGACCCTTGTTGAAGGATTAAGACCCTTGTTGAAGGATAAGCCGTAGTAGATAAATCCCTCTTCTGCAAGACAGCTCTTCAAAAATTGGAAGATAACCATCAGATAACCATCATAATCTTGTTTTCTGTAAGTTAAACATCCCTAAATATATACTTGAGATTGCATTGACCTGTATTCAACTGAAATGTTATTTTTAAAATTGTTTTTAAATTTTTTTCCATTAAGAAAACATAACATACAGTTATTTGCCACTATTAATTTAATCTAATAAGGTAACAAATGTTTATAATGACTGTGATTCTTGTCTTAAGTCTTGGCTATTTTAGATTGCTAAATATACATTCCCTACTAAAGCTCACCTTAGGTGCTACCTTCTGCTGTAGAATTGACCTCCTAAGTACTTGGGATACCAGTTGAGCTCCTGTCCTCTAAACTGGAAAGATTTTGAGTATAAATTGATGACAGATTATGTCTGTCTCCAAATACAAGCTCACTAAATTTGGAGAAACTCATCACCAGAAGGTTGGCTATCACTTGACAACTTTTTCATCCTAGCAACTCATGAAGGACCATCTGCTTCGGTGTGGAAGATTAGCAATCTGGGTGGGTGGAGAGAGAGAAGTGCCATTGAAAGCACAGAGACCTGAAGTACCGAAGCACAAACTTATTTGCTGGTATTTTTAATACATGTTATTCTAAATATATATAATTTTAAAGTATCCACAGTATCTGACCAAATGAAAAAATATATAGTTCAAAGAGCATTGGCAATTGGACTTAGCTGCTATTTTATCACCAAATACAACTCTATTCTGTAATATTACTGGAAGACCCACATTAAACAAATTAGTGTTTGTTCCCTTTACGACGAAATTAGCCAAAAGGTCCCTTTAAGAGGACAGAATTCTTTTTGCAATAAAATATCATTTAAACACAGCTTTTCAGAAACACTCCTATTATATATAGTAAGGTGTATGTGAACTTGTACAAGTTTAGGGTGTTGTACTAGATGAACAATATGTAGCTACCAAAGGATTGTTTCTCAGATTGAAAATTGATACTCCTTGGGGAAGCAGAAGGAATTCCAAGAGTTTTCTAGATAACTGAGTTTCACAGTTCTTAACAGCTGCTTAAGCTGAATAGAGGCAGAATAGTGCCTGAGGAAGGTTATTATTAAGTAAAAAGCAATTAAATGTAAGCCTAAGTCATGTTTAGTAAGCTAGGGGACATGGAGTTCTAAAGATGAACTTTGTTGGGCATGAAGTATATTTCAAGAGACCTTGGGAGAGGAAAGATTGTTTAGTGTAATCATTGGATAAAATAGTTTCCTGTCTTCTAATAGAGATTTAGGTGCCAGCTCTTTTCATTGGCAATAATACATTGTAGTGTTTAAGTCTTGTAGCAATGGCCACAATCTTGTTATTTCCAAACATAAACACAAAAAAGTAATCAGTTATGCATTCTAGACAATTTCATCTAGCCAATATACCTATGTTTTAGTATACTTTTCTTGCCATATCAAGTTATATGTATGTGTGTATATACATGAATATCCATATATGTATAAATCTATAAATCTGCGGGCACAGGCATTCATGTGCACACATACTGTCTTGAATCATCTATTTGGCACTGTTGGAATCTTCTCAACAGCTGGTGAGAAGCTGAATTTTTTTGAAATCCTATTAATATGGTAATAATCAGTTTCTCTTCTAAATGCATCTTTACTCCTATTATAAACATGAAATTTTAAATATATTTGATCTTAATGTATTTTAAAACATTCTAAGAGGGAGCTCATAAGGTTCAACAGCCTTCCAGAAGGTTCCATGACACCAAAAAAAGGTTAAGAATTTCTGTAGAATAAACTAAATTGGAGTATAAATTTTGGGATGCTATGATTTTAAAGCAATATAAAAATATCAACTTGCCTGGTATGAGCAGTGATATATGCTAGCTAGTGAATCATAAGAAATAGTTTTATTCATTTTCTTTACTTTATATCCCTTAGGGAAAAGATTAAATGAACATAAAGTATTTATAGGCTAGAAAAGCAGTTTGGCCAGTGGATAGAGGATCCAGAGGATCAGAAAGACCTGTGTTTATGACCCCTCTCTATTGAATGCTGGCTGTGTGATCCTGGGGGAGTCATGAACCTCTTAGTGGAGTAGCCTTCTGAAGGATTGTTATTTGTAGAACATTTGCTTATCTACATTAGTCTAGGGAATTTATTGACTGAGAAATTCCCTATCATGATGCAATCATAGGCCTTGAATACTAACCTTCCTCCCCCAAAAAAACAACAAACAAAACAACTTATAAGGTTGGTTTAAAAACCACTAAAAGGGCCCATCAGATATCCCTAGTCACCTTTAAATTTAGAGGGTACATTAGTCAAGAGAATGTTTGTTGTAGATTCTAAAAAGATAATGCAGACCCTGGCTCTGAATCTCACTTTCCTCATCTTCCTCAAAACTCTTAGACGCCGTCATCTCTTAAGGTTCTCTTCAGTTGTAAATTCTATGATCCTACAATCCCGATTCTGAAGTGGGACCATAAGATTTCATCCCTCTCTGGTCTCTCTTTTGCCCCATATAATAAATATAAGTCTTTAAGTCATTTCTGTCTTTATATCTGTAGCACCTTGCATGGAGCCTAGTACGTACTTGTTGTGGGAGCACTAATGAGGAAAGACTCCTAGAGAGAGCTGAATCCATAAAGTGGGAAGGTCCCGGGTTCCTGGCGCTCCCTGGCTCCTACCCAGGCCCATTGGAGCCAGTGACTGAGACAAGGCTAAGTGCCCTGAGACTGGCTGCCTCTGCCTGTGTCTATTTTCCATGGTCTTCAGTCTTAGGGAGCATTTTCAGGTGATTGGGATGGAAGGCCGTTTAGGGTTGGTATGTAAGAACATCACTAGCACCACCACTGAGAGCATAGATGGGCTATCTTAGAAGGTTTCATCCACCACATCTGCCATATCTGCCATTAAATATTTTCTGCTTGATATTCCGTCTTTGCTAAAGTCTTTCTGAAGTTGTATTTTTTCTCTTCTCAGCTGAGCTAGATGCAGAGCATACCCAAAAGGTGCTAGATATGGAACACAGCCAACAGCTGAAACTAAAGGAACGCCAGAAATTCTTCGAAGAAGCCTTCCAGCAGGACATGGAACAGTACCTTTCCACGGGCTATCTGCAGATAGCTGAACGACGAGGCAAGTTTGGACAGGTTTTCATCTGCTAGACTGTATCTTTATGGGTCTCCTGCTACTGACTCACTCAGGGTAGGATTGGGAACAGAGCTGTTTAATAGCTGAGTCTGTTATTGGACATATATTACTCAAATAGTCCTCTTACTACCCTAGAGGTACTTTCTGGCAGTGTTCCCTTTGTCCTTAGGCTTTAGGAAGTGGGAGAAAAATGTAACTGTCAGGTGGAGCTTTGAAGATACCTTCATCTCTCCTTGGCATCTGAAATTTACTTTTAAGTACCTGCGCCACTCCCACCCCCGTGTTAAGAATAATAATAGATGAGAGTATAATTAGTTCAATTCAAAACTAGTTGAATGACTGGACTTAAAGAATAATTGTTAACAGTTTAACATGGCAAGAGGTTTGTAGCAGAGTGCCCGGGGGATCCCTAGTGGCCCTATGCAGTTAAGCATTTTTATCAGTGACTTGGAGAAAAGCATAGATGATACAGAGCTGGGAGAAATGGCTAACATACTGAAGAACAGCATCAGGATCCCGAAAGGGCTCAATAGGCTGGAATCACCGAGTTGGGTAAGCTAATAAAATAAAATTCAGTAGAGATAAAGGTAAAATTTCAAAAAATAAACTTCACAAACACTGGGTTGGGAAGGTATGATGAGACAGTACTTTGAAGATCTGAGGGTCAGTGGACTGTGAAGTCCGTGTGAATTGCTAGTGTGATGTACCAGCCAAAAGAGTAAATGTTTCAGGCTCACTAGGGGAGGCATCTCTTCCAAGAACAAGGAGTGATGGCCTTTTGTGTTTTCTGCCCTTGTCAGACCCCAGCTGCAGCACCGTTTAGAGAATGCTGATAAGCTGACATGTCCAGAGGAGAGCAGCCAAGAGAGTGAAGGGCACAGGCCCTGTCAGAGCGGAACTGGTTAAAGGAATTTAGGAGGTCGCGCCTGGTGAGATCACTTCAGGGACAGATGATAATTACAATCCAGTATTTGAAGGCTCGTCATAAGACATTAGAATTTTTCAGTTTGACCTCAGCGGGAAGAATCAGGAACAGTGTCTGAAAGTTGCAAAAGCAAATTTAAGCTAGGACATGAGGGAAAACTACCTAAGAACCAGAGCTGCCCAGGGACCCAAGAAATTGCCTGAGAAAAGGAAGTCTCCAAACAGAGCTGATGGTGATGACAACTTATTTTTCAGACGTGTTATAGTGAGAATTCTTTTTAATTATAGAATAGACAGGATGGTTGTTGAAGAGCCTACCAACACTAATATTCTTTGATTCTATCATTTTGAAATTTAGAGAAAAGATTCATAATTGTTGTAAGAAATGGCAACAGGTTAAGAAAGTATAATACTCCCTTTTCAGTTCTACTGACTTAAAGAAAAACACTCTCCCTTCTCTGCTTCTGTCATTTCTTATATTTTGTTCTTTTCTACCTTTTTATTGCATCTCTTTCATTGTATCTCTATCATCTTACTTTACCTCCTTACTCAAGGGAGATATCTGGGGGAAAATAGGAACAAAAGGTGGAGAAGGAAAGGGATATAGAAGAAACCAAATCATTTAATAATATCTAAGTATCTGCAACATGATAAATCAATGCAAATGATTATATAACTTCTCCCACTCTGACCATGTGATGTGTACTTTACTTTTTAACACTTTGTTTCTTTTTTTGTTTTGTTTTGTTTAATTAGTGCTGGTCTTGAGATATAAAATTTCAGAGAGGAGACAGAGTAAAAAAACTACAGTACAGAGAAATGAAGTATTCTAACATTTTGAGAAATGGTCTCATTCTGTTTTTACCAGATTTTGCAACTTGAGTAATTATCATGATCTGCTTATATAAGGGTACTTGTTGCCAAGGTATAGAAATCTTTTCTTTGTATTTAACATCCAAAGTAAAGCTAATCTGATTTTTAGCAGAAAGTCATTTTTGTCAACAGCTAGTTTGTTTTTGTTTTAATTGGAGGGTGAGATAGAATGGAAATTTAACTGGCTAAGTGCCTAAACTTTCTACATCATCACTTTATCTTCATAGATATTGTTTAGATATGAAATTTATTTTTTCATCACAGTGTATCCAAGAATACTTGGGAGAAGACTACTTCCAGAAAGGGAAGAGCATCATGCAAAAAATGGTTCATGACATGGAACCCGCTGCTTTGTTTTTACACAAGAGGCACTCCAAATATGAGATTTATGTAATTCACTTATAAAAGATTTAAATACTTTTGTGCCAAAAGCACTGCATTAGGGGCTGAAATGTAAAATTTAAGGAAGACATAGACCTTTTTTTCTTGGAGCTTATATTCTTCCACATTAGATCATAAAGTTGTCACTTTAGAAAAGATGAGCTTTATTTATTGATGTTAATGGTAGAGTTTCATGTTTTGCTGAAGAAAAACCAAAATAGAATTTCCAAAATAGAATTATCAGAAAATGTTTTTTTCATGTAGGAAGGAAAGATTTTCATTATTTACCATAAGATGTCATGTAAAAATGCCGTATTTTTCCACCTCTCTGGTGGTGTTGCTTCTAAAGTCTCAGACTGCTTTTTATTCCACGCATTTTAATTTGCATGGACTCTTCTTATGTTACTAAAAAATTTTGTTTTATTTTTGTCTCTTGGTTAACAGCTTCAACCACTTGGAATGAATGTAACTTAGGGAATTTTACACATGTAACATCATGATCTCTATGATTTCCTCTTCCACATATGTGCAAACAGCTGAAATAGCCCCTGCCAAATCCACTGTGAGATACATAACTTTTTTTGAGGATGCAGCCCTTGGCTCTCCTTTTCCTAAAGACTTTTAGCTTAAATTAGCTGCCCTGGTCAGATAGTAGTGACAGTGAGGCCCAGAAGCGGTGCCAGTCAGCACGGTGCCCTGACGAACCGCAGCTCTTGCCACGGTCTGCCCTCTTGCAGATAAGTCGCAGAGGAGGCTGGACAAGAGGGTGTGAATTAGTGCAATCCATCCAGGCCGTCGGGGACACCATTCCGAGGTGGCCTCCTAACTGTGGCCAGAGCCTCTTTCATGTAGGAAGGAAAGTAAACACAGACAGCCATGGGCGTTAACACGGCTTTAATAGTTTGATGTCGCACACAGAAAGATAAATGACGCCCCTGCAGTGTGCAGGCAGCCTCTCTGTAAATAGTCTGGTTTGCTTTGAAATACAGAAGTCAAGAAAACAAATTAGCCCTTTCATGTTGAGGGAAATTGTGTTCTGCAGCCATGCACGGCAGTGTTGCTGTTAAATGGTCATTTGGTAAAATTTTAAAGGTTCCTCCCTCCTGTCTGATCAATCACCTGGCATCTACTAAATACTACAACGTGTCAGACACTGTGCTGGGAGACAAAGATTCAATAAGCTCCCACTTTGAGGACTTAATAGTCTATGAAGAAGACACGAACATAAATGTTTAAAATATACATATGAAAAATAAATATGATATGAATTTTTGGAGGGGAAGACACTAGCAGGTGGAGGAACCAAGAAAGGTGTCACATTCTAATGTATCATTTCCATTATATACTCAATGTGGCTAGAACCAGATTTTATACAGTTACCGTGTTCTGGTTTCCTTAGGTTCTATGCTGAGTGTTCTTTTTTTTTTTTTTTTTTTTTTTTTTTTTTTTTTTTTTTTTTCATTATGAAGAATTTTATTAAGTAGTGAATCCTATCAACCCTGAATAACTCTGTAATTATTATTTTATCACTTATCATTTACTGATGTGACTTCATGCAATTCACCTTTTTTTTTCAGCCTCAGTTTTCCTCTCTATTAAAATGAGGCAGTCGGATTTCCTGAATTCTAAGGTCACTTTGATCTCTTTTTTTTTTTTTTTTTTTTTAATAATAAATTTTATTTTATTTAATAATAACTTCGCATTGACAGAATCCATGCCAGGATAATTTCTACACGACATTATCCCTTGCAATCACTTATGTTTCGTTTTTTCCCCTCCCTCCCTCCTCCCCCCCCCCAGGATGGCAAGCAGTCCTATATATGCTAAACATGTTGCAGTATATCCTAGATACAATACATATTTGCAGAACCAAACAGTTCTCTTGTTTATGCTGAGTGTTCTTAAGAGTCTGTCCTGGTGAGGCTAGTTGGTTCCTTAAGAGAAATGATAATAGTTGTATTGGCCAAGAAGTAAACTTGAGGGGCCTTGTATGTGGTCACCTCTAGATCCTGGGTAGAGGCCAAAACACATGCAGAATTTGAGTTTGAGGAAACAATAGGAAAAGGTGAGAGATTTTAGTCTCATATTGTACAGTTGTATAACAACTGACTCAGAAAAAGGCGAACAGAGATATGTCAGCTCTTTGCAGTGTAACTCTATATTGATGCCTTTACAAACTTGATTTTTGGCAATTCCAGCTCTTGCTGGTATGATCTTCTCAAATGTCAAATAGGTTTGGTCAGTGTATCTCAGCATAGACAACATCTTTTAGTTTAGAGAATTGGTTTTGTTTTGTTTAGAAGAATTAGAGAAAAAAAATAATTTGAATAATTTGTCTCACTGACTCTGGACCCATAACTCTTTCCACTGCATTACCAGCTGCCTCTTGAGCTTTTCAGTTTTGTCTCTAGTTAGGTCAGTTCTTAATTGAGAAACAGTAACAAATAAATGAGTCTCTCTAAAAAATCAGCTTGCAACTATTCTTTAAATGTCCTCTGACAGTACAGGCTTCCCTTTTTGGGGGAAAAGTCATTTACAAATTAGTTTTAATTAGGAATAGTCCAAAAATATATCATCACATCAAATAAGACATTTTAGTTATATATCATTAACTGAAAAGTAAGCTGAATTTGTCCCTGCCCCCCATTTTCATATTGAAATTGAGACAAGGAAAATTATATTTGGAAGATAACTATTTCTAGAACCTTCTATATTTACTGAGAAAAGAAGGAAAGGGTGTAAAGATCATTGGGCCATAGCAAAAGCTAGGCTAGTCGGTTCACAGAATAAGAATCAGCCTCATATGCTCTCATGTGATTTGTTACTATGTGAATAGAGAAGGAAGAGGACAATTTTGAGGGGATGGAAAATCAGTTATTTTCTAAGCACCTGCTCTGTGTTTTGTCCTATACAAGGTTTAGCAATCCCTCAGAATTGGGTGTTTGAATTATAAAAAACAAGTACTCCA
This sequence comes from Antechinus flavipes, assembly GCF_016432865.1. NCBI lineage: Eukaryota > Metazoa > Chordata > Mammalia > Dasyuromorphia > Dasyuridae > Antechinus > Antechinus flavipes. The sequence goes on from NC_067398.1 coordinate 548,382,303, forward strand.
AGGGCAAGGATCAGATCTTGCCGAAATTCCATTCTCCCAACATTTACTCAAACTGACTCCTAGACATGTAGCTTTAAAAACAATTGGTGTGTAAGGAGGGTTACAAGAATATGCTGAGGTTAGTTAGATGCTGCTGAAGATTTGGGGGGGACATGAGATTTTTTTTTCAGCACTATTAATTTTAAAGCTGAGATCCTATGATCTTTCTCCCTTACTTTGCAAATAATGAAACTTGGACTCAGAGATATAGTGCCTTATGCAAATTGTAATTAGTTGGCAGCTGAGGTAAAACCTAAGGTCTAGTCCTGTCATTCAGAGCTCTTTTCCACAATAATATACCAATAATTTTATTTTTATACATATTATAGAAAGTCATCAAAAGATGTTGATTATTCACCTGTTAAGATGACTCAATGTTAAAAGAATGACAAAATAAATAGACTTAAATCATCCTAACATGTTACAATACAATTTAATTTACTGAAATATTCTAGCTGTTACAAAAAGTTTTTAATCTATTTCACATGCTCAGTCTACTGAAAAAGGTAATGGGTTGGTTGATAGGTAGAATGGAATATGAGAATTGGGTAATTGTAGAATATAGTTGGTACTTAAGTGAATTCTTATTTAAATCAAAGAATCTGAAAGTGATTGGTAAAATCTCTAAAGCATTCATTTAAATACAATTTAGAGAATTTTTGAAGTGCCTTTGGATTACTAATGAGTTTCTTATATAAACTGCCAAAACTTAATTTGTTCTCTTTAAACTGTTCACTTATTCAGCTCAATACTCATTTATTGAGCGTCTCTATGACACAGAACTAGAAAAGAAAAAGATGATAAATAATGCTTGTTCTCAAGGAGCTTAAATTTTGGTAGGAAAAACAACATAGACAAAAGTAAATGAATCCAATATAAAAACGAATTAATTTTCAGAGAGGTGGATAACTGAGAAGAGATCTGTGCAAGAGATATAACTTTCCCTAGGCCTGGAAGAGCTAGGAATCCCAAGAGACAGGAGAGGGGATTTGGAGCCTGGGAGCCAGTCTGCACAAAGGCCTCATCAATGAGCATTAACTGCTTCCTCGATGCTAGGAAATGTTTTAAATGCTTTACGAGTTACAGAGAAAGGTAAAAAATATTCCCTGCCCTTAAGGAGCTTAGAGTCTAACGGAAGAGATGACAAGCAAATAACTATAGAAACTAGAACATACAAACATCCCCATAGGATAAATTAGGGGTAGTTTCAGAGGGAAATGCTTCCGACTACATGAGAGAGCCTATAAAGGCAGAACTGAGAGGATCAGACAGCTTTGGGGTAGGAATGAGAGCGAGATGCTGAGGGTAACATTCAGGTTGTGAGCCCTGGTAACTGGAAAGTTGGGAGAGGAGAATTTGAGGGGGAAATTGGTGTAATGTTTGGTTTTGAATGTGCTGAGATTTTTATGAGACTTCCATTTTGAGATACCTACTAGACAATTAGAGAGGAAAGATCAAAGATTAGGGCCATGCCAGGAGAGGTGAAAGTCATCCACATGAAACTGCGGGTGCTAGTAAGACTATCAAATGAATAGTATAGAGGGAAAAGAAAAGAGGACCCAGGACAGAGCACTGGGAAGCCCATGATGAGCAGTCATAATGTTGCTCACATTCTAGGGAAGGGAAATTGGCCAAGTTGGCCAGAATAAGGGAATTCCAATTAGGAGGCTCCTGCACAAGTCCAGATAAAAGCTAGAGTTGTGGCTGTATCATTGGAGAGGAGACAAATGCAAGCTATATTACAAAGAAAGACTCAATAGAACTTAGCAACTGTTTGGATAGGAGGCTTAAGGAAGAGTGATGTTGATGAAAACCTGTAGGTTCTAAAAGAGTGTAACCGCAATAGTGCTTTTGACAAGAATAGGTAATATGGGAAGATGTTTTATGGGGAGGAGGTAGGTTCCATTTTGAATGTGTTGGATTTGAGAACTCTGACAGACAGGACTTTAGTTCCACAGAGAGTTGCAAAGGCTGGATGTTGGGAATAATCTATGTAGAGGTGACAGTTGAAACATGAGTGGAGAGTCCGAGGCAGAGCCATGGTGGACACCCCCCGACCCGAGCAAGTAGGAGAAAAGAGTACCATTAGAAATCCAGCTGAGATGGTCAGCAGTATCAAATGCTTCAGAGAAGCCGGGGCTCCGGATTGAGAAAGGTCATTTGGTCTGACAGTTGCAATCGTGCTCAGGGTATCCTTGGTAAGAGCACATCTAGTGAGTGGGTCTGGAGCCAATGGGAGGCAACAAGTAGAAATGGTTTTTTCCCCTAGGACTTTAAATGTGAACGGGTAGAAGGATATAGGAAAAGCACTTAATGAGCAGGGAGGCCCATTTTTTTCAGGTTGAAGGAGCTCAGTCTGTCTGTAAGTAGTAATCATGGAGCTGGAGATGGAGAGAGAGGGATGTCCAAAGGGATGCACGGCAGAAACACAGGAGACCTTGGCCAGGCACTGAAGCAAAGTAAACAACGTGAATTGGGTTTTGTTGTAAAGATTATTGAAGGTGTAGATCTGTTATGATTTCCAATCCAGTATTAATAACAATTTATTTACTACCATATTAAAGAGGGAAGGAAAACTGGAGAGCCACGATTAGTCAGCAAGCATAAATGTCTGACATGATAAATAGGGAACAAGGATTATATCATATATATCATCACAATTGAACCTGGATAACTTGAGACTTTAACCTTAACTTCCCTGGGTCTGTGTTTTTGTCTGTAAAATGAGAGGGTTAATCTCCATGATCACAATCACAAAGTGAAATCTGTGACCCAGGCTTTGCTTTGATTTCTCTGGTCCAGCACCCAGCAGCAGCTGTTTTGCATCTAGAGACAGTGCTTGGATTCAGGTTATCCTGCTCCAGGATTGGAGGTCTTGCCTGGGTTTCACAACAAATATCAGTGCATATCGCCACTATCTCCAAAACTTTAATGGGCATGGCAGTTGCTAAATTGTATGTATAGAGTTAATTTCTTTTACTGAGGAAACCACAGGTTCAAAGCAATAAAGAAAAACAAGAGAAAAAAGTTCTAAAGAGTTTTCTAGTAAAGACTTGTCTTCGTGGCAAATGTTGTCATTGAGATTGAGCCCCTACTTTAAATGGCTGTCTTATAATTACAATACACACACACACATACTCTAATAAAACAAATCATTTACTTGATAGGCAGTAATAATTGTAGTAAATTAGGCTTCAAATCAATGAGATGGTGAGGGTTGATGATAGAAATATAAACCCTATTAATGATTTAATAGTATTTTGGCAGATTCTGGCCCAAAGACACTCAGTATCCTCCCTCAAAATGTCCAGTTCTCAAAAAAAAACCCCAAAAAACAAAAAAAACCCAACACTTAAAATAATTTCTAATAGATGACCCTGGAGGGATGTGTCACTGTGAATATTCACTGTGCTCTTATTTTTTTCAGAATTATATTTAACCTTCCAATCTCTTCTGAATGTGCTTTTTAAATCCTCAGATGCAGTGGGAGTACTTCTCTATTTCCCATGTCTTGGTTCAAATGAATGGAACCAATGCCTCATGATCTTTTATCATAGCCCTTTCTTCAGAATGTTTTAAAATGCATAAAATACATATAATTACAAAGGAAATCAATTGTGTTAAAACTTTTATACACACACACACACACACACACACACAAAGGAAATATATATTGGGGGGGGGGGGCGGAAAAGGTGGGGGGGGGGGGGGAAAGAAATACAAGTTCATAGACCCAGGTTAAGAAATCCTCTGATTTAGGCATTTTCCCACATCCCCAGTTTTAACTTCAAGGGCCATCATAACTTGCCAGATTTTATTATTTTTTAATTTGACATCTAAGCCAAACCAGGAGGATGTTAGAAGTGAAAACTAGGTTCTTTTATGTAGGTTATTATCTAAGAAAATCCTAAATACAAGTTAAAAAGTTTGAAGGGAACATATGAAAAGAATATGACCAGAAACCCTTCTCCAGTCTAGAAAAAACATTTGGGAGAAAGCCAGGAAGAGGTTCTACATGGCCCCGTTCTTCCTGCATTTAAAAAACAAAACACTATAAGCTGAGAATTCCATGGATCTACTCATTATTTTGTGCTGATTACTTTTGGGAGACATCAGAGAGGGTAAGGGTCCTTGTAATTTAGCTTGTCTTTCCACTTCTTTTGTATAATAGAGATCCTAGTGTTGTTTATTGGCTGGCCATTTTGACCAGGATTGTTCAAGCTACAAAGTACCTGACCTAGTAGAAGAGAGACCATCTGACGTAAAGACTTCTGCCCCAAAAATACTAGCTGTGCTTTCTGCAGAGAGCTCTCCAGCACTCATTAACCTGGCCAAAAATATGTGCAAACTCAAGCTTCATGGCTGTGATATTTTGCTTCAATGAATTGGAAAAACAAAAAACTAGTTCTGCAAGAAATAAATGAGATTCTTTTTTGAAAGAGAATGATGACAAGGATTGGTCATTTGAAATAACATCTCAGCTACTTTGCTTTGGAGGAAGGCCAATGCAGCACAAACCATTTGCCTTCAAATAGTCACTTTGGTTAATTCATTGTTTGTTGTTTACAGAGCCCATAGGCAGTATGTCATCCATGGAAGTAAATGTAGATATGCTAGAACAGATGGATCTGATGGATATGTCTGATCAAGAGGCCCTGGATGTCTTTTTGAACTCTGGAGGAGAAGACAACGTACTATCTCCTGGATTGGGTACGAGCAAGACATTGGAGGGTTGAGTGGATGGCACTCATTCCTTGCCTAAATGAAACTGGATTAAGTTTAATTGCTGGCATTTATACTTTTTCTTTTTTTTTTTTTTTTTTTTTGGGGGGGGGAGGGTAGTTTTCCCTGCAGAGGGACTCGGAGCTTAGTTAAGTCTATCTAGACCCTACCCTGTCCATATCTAAAAGCCCTGCTTTGGAGCCCCATTTCTTTATAGTGGATCTTCCCTTTCTTATTAGTCTGCTGAAGACATTTGTCATTCTTCCCCTTCCCCCGCCCCTAAAATCCAGTTCTTAAATCTGGTATTTTTTTTCTGCTCCTTAAAAAAACAGTAGCCAGGTAAGTGGTGGGAGTTAGGTTCTTTTTTCAATTTTTTAATATCAGGAGGAACCTCAGGTAATCATTGTCTTAACATCCTCCTAGTGAGGGAGTGATAGGGAAGCTGAACTGTGTTAACTTACCTGAGAGACTTAGTGTTTCCCGCTTCGTTCTGGTTCTGGCACGGTCCGTTTTGTTCCTGCCCACAAGATGCTGTCACCAGAAGTGACTCTTAATTCCTCATGTTAAGCCAGGAAATGAAGGCAAAGCCAGGGCAGCTCTTGCCTCCCAGTCCCACCTAGGCCCGTGCACTTAGTCTGCATAAAGGTCTGGTCTGCAGATTTTAACCCCCTTGTGCACATCTGCCTTGGACCGTTACTTGTGAGCACGACCTAAAAAACGAGTATCCCTTATTCCTTGCCTGGACTGAAGGTCCTTAGTAAATGGGACACAAGCTTGAAAGAATAGAATAAACTTCCAGCTATTGAGAAGCGGGCAGCTAAGGACTAATTGGGGATTGTAGATTTTCAGGCTCCCACCTTTCTATTTCTTGGGCCATTCCTAACTTGCTGAGCTGGCATGAGGCAACTTTTTGTTCAGATTCAAAGCTGAAAGGGAAAAGAAAAAACAGCCCGAGTGTTCTTTGTAGTAGAATGCTAAGCCTTGAGTTCAAAAGAATGGGGACCCTTCCCTTGGCTACTTACTAGCTGTGCGGCCAATGAGAAATACTTCCAGCTACAAACTTGGAAAACATGGATAGTCCTGCTTCTACTGCCAGTACTGAAGATCCAATGAGATGAACAGAATATAAACATAATTACCACCACTACATACACTCCAGCTGTCATGGCTAAGTGCCCAGGGGTGACCAGAAGTCAGGGTAGCAGGGATAATGATGAGCAGGAGTGACCCCTGCCTCCAGCCCACAAACCTGTGCACACGGCCAGAGCCCGATTACCTTTAGTAACTCCATTCAGCTTAAACCCCAGTACAACCCCCAAAATAGATCATCTTCCCTCTGTGGAACTTAATCTTTTTTCTGTTTTAGGGCCTGATTCCAGTCCCTGTCAGAATGAACTCAACCTCGAGGTTCCCAACCATTCTGCATCTCGAAGCCAACTGCCTTCTTCATCCTCAGTCTGCACGGACTCTGCCCCCCAGGAGAACAGTGAAAGTGGGGAGTCCCCTCTTGTTCAGTCTGACGAGGAAGAAGTCCAAGTAGACACTGCCCTGGCCACTCTCAAGGCCAGGTCAGATGTTAGTGATGAAAGTGACTCTTAAAATTCCCTCCAGCCTTCCCTTCTTTCTCTTGACTACACAGTATTTTGGTGAAGACAGTTCAAGTTTTGGCCAGATAGGCTGCCTGAAGTTGTTTTGTTTTATGGGGATACTAGATTTTTTAAAATTGCCAATAATGAGTAGTTGCCTAAAAGCACAGTTTTCTCTAACAAACAATAACATTTGAGAACTTTGAGCATTATTAAACTTTGTACAGCAAATAAATTCTAAAGCTCTTAGTGCTGTTTTTCTGTGTATTTCTTATACATCAATCAGTCAGAAATTGGAACAAACATATAATGGCTTGAAGACATTGTTCCTTTCGGGAAATCTGAAGGTATTACACTGAAAGGAAAATGAATGGCACCCAATACTGGCCAATCAATGTAAGGCAACTTCTGAAACACAGGTGTCATTTCTGCCTTCATCACTTTGTTTACTCACTCAAGATGGCTGTGACGTGTCCCCATCCTTTCTCTTCTACCAAACTGTACAAACAGTGGGAAAAATTGCCTCTAAGGAGCAGAGTTAAGCCTAAAGCCGATATCCCTGTCAACCCCCCCTCTCCCCCATATCCTTGACGAAAAAAAAGGTAGAGAGAAAGCAATCCCTGGATGGACACACGGATGGTCGCTGAGAGCGTGGTGCTTCTAGAAGCACCGATTCAGGATTCGATTCCGAGACCCAAGCCCTGGGAGAGGCGGGTGCTCCAGCTCCGCCATTCTGGGGGAGGAGGGGAGATAGTGGCTTCCTGCTAGGGCCTAGGACAAGGAGGGGAAAGAGTGACTGGGTTTCCAACCCCCACGAACCAGCAGCTAGAGGAGACGACTGGAGAAAAGGGAGCGGCCCCGTCCATCAGGAATCTTGGAGGGAAGAATGTCAGGGATGAGACAGTGCCCCGTCAGTCAGGCAAGAAAGAGCTCATTCCCCCCACTCATCTTCCACAAGACAGACAAATGTCCAAAAAACTTTTTATTATTAAACCTTGTAGTACAAACCTGAAAAGTAAACAAAAAAAAAAAAAAAACTGGCAATAAACAACAATGAAGTCTTTCCTTCCAAGGAAAGAGAGCAGAGCAGCGCTAATAAATTAAATGTCCAACTGTAAGCCATAGTCAGAAGTTTACTGTCAGAAAGAGGGGAAAAGTACACAGCAAGGCCATAAAAACTGGACAACCACATTGGAAAACACTCGACTTTGTTTATGTTATTGTTCAATATTCCAAAAACAGTTCAGTCTTCTGCAACAACAACCAACAAATTGTATTCTAGGACTTCCCTGACAAGTCCCCACTGGCAAGCTCAGTGTGAGGTGGGTAGCTACGATCTTGTTGAACTCAATTATGAAACAGAGGACAGCTTGTGAAAAGTTTCCCTTCTTTATTCCACACAGACTGTACACACAACCAGAAGAGGGCGACAGCTACTCCATTATGATTTTTCGTTGTTGTTCAGTGACGTAAGCAGCACTTATATAAATGTTACAAGAAAAACCCTGTAAGCATCCAGTCCAATCCAACCGATGAAGAAACGGAAACGTAAGGCTTTTCTTCATCTTGTCCCTTTGCCGCCCTTCCCACCCTCCCCACCAAGAAAAAAGGCTCAAGTATTTAAAACAATTTACAGGCATATGTACAAAAAGGGATGGGATTTCTTGTGTGTGTATGTGTGTGTGTTTGTGTGTTTTGTTCTGTTTTGTTACAACATACAGGAAAAAAATAGACAAGATGAGCGCAGATGCATTTTCACATTCAAAAACAACTATGCAAACCTCCTAGTGGCTCTAAATGTGATCACAGAAATGAAACAAATTTAGAAAAGAAAGGATTAATGCTGACTTTTGTGTAAAGATGTGAAACAACGACAGCCATGGGATGAAAATGGAATGTCAGAAAGATTGCACGTCTATGACAAAGAAGCACTTCGGGCTTCAATCATTTTTTTCCTTTTTTTTTTTTCTTGTAAGGATGCTATTGAAGGGTTGTTTTTTTATTTTTATTTTTTTGTGGGTTTTTTTTTTTTTGATAAAGTAGCCAACAGCACCAAAAAAATAACAGAATGGATTTCCTAATGAAATCAGGCACAGTTTTCCCTCACATGACCCCTCCAAGGTAGGCAGTCTTTCTCTCTCTCTTCTCTTTCCCCTTAAACAGATGCATAGTGATGTGCTGGTAAAAGAACCTCGTCACTCCAAATCTCATCATTTTGCCTATGGTTAGGAAATAAAGTCCACCTTCAGCTGCCATAACCTCCCCCCAAAAAGAATGGACATCTTCCAATTAAGAAAAAAATTACAAAACTCATCTTGCACATGACAGAAGAAAAAACAGCCAAAGTAAAGCAACTTCTTCTTTCAAGTTTTCTTGTCTCCTATCCCCCTTCTCTCTAGAAAATCTGCTCACATGACTGGAGAACAAATTATAAAATACAACAAACTTCAACCTATTAAAAATGGGTTAAAAGTCTTTCCCCCACAGTTATGGAAAACAAAAATAAAATCCCCACCAAAAAAATGAAATAAAATAAACACAACCCCACCAAAAAAAAAAAAAAAAATCAAAACTTTCAAAAAAACAAACCAATCCAACAACAACAAAAAACAAACAAAAAAAGGCTTTTGCTTAGCCAAAGGGGTGATACAAATTAATATCTCGGCCCCTTGAGAGTTTTAAAACAGTGAATGTACAGCAGTTTCCAAAAATCCAACTGCCGTATCTAACTACCTAAGTACAAAAAAAATTTCAACAATTTAATGCTAAAACAAAATTAGTTCTCTAAAACCAGAAGAAAATCTTCTTTAGAGCTAGTGCAAAGACAGCTTGTATTCTACAGCAAGTACTCCAAACTAGGATATAATAATTACAAAAAAATATATATAAATCGACAATGAGTGTTGGCATCTTCAGGATGAACTTGAAGCACTTTTGGATGAACTGGAGGATGAAAGCCTTGATGATGGCACGTCCACTGTTGCTCTCTTACGGGGTCCTCTTTTTGGTGTAGGCTTGCTGATACAGTTCTCAATGCTGCCATTTTTCCCAGACACTTTCCCACAGATCTGATTCACCAGACTGATAATTTGTTCCTGTTTGGAAGAAAAAGAGAGAATGAAACTCTTCCCCCCTCACTCCTGGGCACACACATCACCCAAAATCGGGTAGCAAAGGCAGGAAGAGAACCAAAGCATCGATTGGGGGGGAGGGGGAGGGCCCTCCAGGTGGGTGGGCCCAGGGCCAGGCCCAACTGCTCACAGACAGAAACAGGGATGGGAACGCTGCCCAAGGGAGGCAGATGGGAACGCTGAAATGACTCACCAACCACAAGGTCACTCAAGCTTTACTCAAAGCAGGACAAAAATGGATGGCAATCCTCTTCTTGAACTCTTGAATAAAGTCAAAAAGAGACCCCAAAGACTGCATGATACTAATTCACTTTGGTTGGATGGGACTGAAACTGTGAGATATTTTAGCCAAAACTTTGTATGTATTTCATGACTAGGAGACATTTTAGGAGACAACTGTTTAGCTTGGGAATCAAGACCAGCCTTAACTTGGTCTTCTTGATAATGAATGTTTAAAGTTAAAAGTTAAATCAGGTTTTCTTGGCTTTAATTTTTAGTGTATGGCTAGGTTTACACAGCTCATCTAACTAGCAATATCTAAACACCAACTTAATTCAAAAAGAGAAGGTAGAGCTTTTGTCTCCAAACAATTCTCAATTTATGAAGAACAATGGCCTACAAAACCTTTCCCAAACCTCACATATATCAGCTGTGCTCCCATCCCATTACCTTTAACCCCAAAGAGTAAAGGCAATGGAATGAAGCAAACTGATGTTCTCTCTCTCAACCAGTCAAAGGCAGCTATTTGCAGGATAAATTAACTTTTTCATACATATTCAGTTAAAAGAGAAGAGTCAAAAGTAAGTAAATTCAATTTAATACAACAAATATTGACTAATCGCTGTAGACACAAATTTCTAAGAATCAAAAGCTAGCTACAGCTACACGTCAGTAGGACTGGTTTCAGGATCCTTGGAATGTGGAATGATGGTTTCTTTCCTAATTTTTAACCTATCAAAAACAACCTTAATCTTCTTTCCTATGACCAAATTGTCACAGGAAACAGTTCCTTAGGCCTCTGCTCTGTGAGTGCCCTGGATGGAATAAGTGAGAGTATGTTGCCAGCGGAGGCCAAGGCCCTTCCTCCTTTCATAATCACTGGAGCCCCAGTTGGGGCAGCTCCTTCTGAAGTCTTCTGCTCTTAAATATAACAGACACACACACACTGTATATACAAAAAAATTCTACCCTCTCTCCCCCAAGAAAAACATCAAATCCTCAGCTCTATTTAATGTCCCGCTCCTAGGCCTCCTGCTGTGGTCAAGGCCTGAGGGCTGCTCCCCAACACATCACCTTGGGAGGCAGCGCCCCAGGCTCAAGTCCCTGGGACCAGAACCCCAGCCACGCACCCCGCCAAGTTCCCTCCCTGCTTCAGCACTTGGAGAAGAAAAGGGTTAATATTGTCAATGACTTCTTAAGAGTCAAGATAAGAGCTCAGTCTTACAAGATCTGCCCCTCAGCTACTCGGTGTCGGCCCCTTTTACTCCCCTGGGCCAGCTCCTGGCTGCTGTCTGCCAGTGCACAAATCACCCCCACCACAATTACGCCCAGCTTCGTACCAGAGTAAGATCTACTATTCCCGGATGTTTGCTATTTAAAACACCTTAATAAGCATGTTGGCCATCTTCTCAGATGCACAAGACTCTCAGTTCACCAACATCCTTACCTCCCATGACCTCTATCTTTACTCCACCTACGGAGAATAAAGCATAATGTCTCATTTATTAATATATAAGCATATGGAGTGTTCATATGCAAAAATGTTTGTAGCAGACTTTATGTAGGGCAAAGAATAGGAAATCGGGTGGGTGCCCTTCAGTCAGAAATCAGCTGAACAAGTTATAGTATATGAATGTTATGGAATATTATTGTTCTTGTGCAGGATGAATTCAGAGAGGACTGGCGAGACTTACGTGAACTGATGCTAAGTAAAATGAGCAGAACCAGGAGATCATTGTACATGCCAACAAGATTAAACAATGAACAATTATGATGGATTCTTGAACAATGAGCCTCCAGAAAGAGGACTATGGGGACTGAATGTGAATCACAACACAGTATTTTCATCTTTTTTTATTGTTGTATGCTTACTTTTCCCACCTCATTTTTCTTCCTTTTTGTTCCGATTTTTCTTGTATAGCATACTAATTGTGGAAATCTGTTTAGAAGAATTGCACATGTTCAATGTATATTGGATAACTTGCTGTCTATGGGAGGAGATGGGGAGAAAGGAAGGAGAAAAATTTGGAGCACAAGATTTTTGAGAATGAATGTTGAAACTATCTTTGCATGTATTTTGAAAATAAAAAGCTATTATTTAAATAAATATATTCATTCCACTACATTCATATGCAAAAATGTGTTCACCCAAAAGAAAGGAAATTTTTAACAAACAAATTTTTGTTGGGCACCACTATGTTCTAGTTTCTAGAAAACTGCCATAAATATTTTTGTACATAGAGGATGTTTTCCTCGTTCTTTGAGATACAGACTATAGGAATGGTATCACTGGGGTCAAAGAATATACAGAGTTTAATAAAGAGTTTATACAGAACATACAGGGTTTAATAAAGGGGCATAGTTCTAAACTGCTTTCCAGAATGGCTAGACCAATCCATAGGTTTTCCAAAAGTAAAACAATGTGGTTTGGTTTGCATTTTGCCAAAACTCAATTTTATTAACCTCCCCTCTCCTCAAAGTATCTTCAAATATGGGTGTATGTTGACAAAAGCCATTACAAACATATTCCTTCCCCAATATCTAAAACACGCTTAGGTTTGTTCCATCTTTAAACAACTTCCCTTGATCCCACAGACTATCAACCAGTTGTTTTTCTCCTTTCACAGCCAGTTTCCTAGAAAAAAGTCATCTTCATCTATGGTCCTGACCTCCTCACAATCACAATTCCACAAGGTGATTAAAGCCGCTCTCTCCATGATCACCGCGGACCACTTCTCCCATCACCCCAAGGGGCTTCATGCTAGCTTCAGTTTTCTGAGGCTTTCCACAATACCACAGATTCCTCCTCTTATCTGACGTCTCAGCCTCATCATCCCTTCCAAGTATCCAACAAGTCTACAAGTCTCCGTTTGCCTTGCGGACATCGCGGGGCTGGACTGACATTTCCCTTAGCTCTTACTATCCCCTTTGTGTGCTGGCTCTGCCCCCTCCTCTCCCACCAGGTACCCCCCACTGCCCTCGAGCCCCCTTCCTAATTCTTGCCCTCCTTGGATCGTTTCTCTGAAGGGCACGTCCTGGCAGGCCCGCAAGCAGGCACCCTGCAGGGCACACCTGGAGCTGCTGCCAGTCAGCATTTCTCAGCCCACCCGCCCCGGGGGCCGAGCCCAGCCCTGCCTGCTGGGGCCACAGCCGGGGCCGCCGAGGACCGGCCGTGGAGTCACAGGTACAATCTGACCTTGGATACTTTCTGGGTAAAACTGAGCAAGTCACGTGATCCTCACCTGTAAAAGGAAGAAAAGGGCCACTACTCAAGTACCCTTAAGAAAGTCCCAAACGGCCTCACGCAGAATCAGACACCAGTGTGAGGAATGGATGGATGGCCCAGTATCTGGAGGCAAAAGCTGGACTTCTGCAGCAGAAGGAACATGGGTCTCCTACAGCCACTCTCCTCTGGGGAACAAGGCCAGGGGACTGTCCCCACTCCACCCGCCCCCAGGCCCACAAGCCTCAGGCCGCCTTCTTCCTGTGCTAGGAATCGCCCCCATATCAGCCTGATGAAGCCACTTGGGTGCAGCAGGACCGTCCTTCATGGCGGCTGGCAACCTCACAGAGGTGTCCCAACCAAGTCTCTCACCGCACAGAGAATCAAGAGCTCTACCAACCTGCCGATCCAAATTTCAGGAGGCCGAAGCCACTGGCAATCATAATTTACTTCTCAATAATCCAAGGACACTTTAATTCTCATTAAATCAAATGACATCCATTTCTTTCCCTCGTTTTTTTATATTTTTTTAGCAATAAAACACAGACCCCTGACTTGCCAGACTCCTGTTACTTAGGGACTTATTCAATCTTTCTGGGGTTTTGTTACATTAAAGGCTTATAAAAATTTAATCAGTGCCAAGAGGTTGGTAAAATTCTGGGCTTATGCTTCGCAGACCTTGCTTCAGTGTGTTCTCAGGAAGACATCCATCTCTCTCTGGTTAATCAAGAAATACAAGGAGAATAGCTTTGATGAATATCTTTTAAGTTTTATTTTTAACCATATTCTGGCATTTGCTCTTTAAGTAAAAGAAATAGAAGAGACAAAGTGGTTGTTGCCTTCACTGAACATGTTTTTAAAAAAACAAAAGAGATGCAAATAAGGCTATTTCAAGCTTTCCAATCTTGTAATTTAGCCAAAAGCCGAGCAATTCTGACCCATTCTATTTGGACATGCAACCTACTGCCTTTGCCAACTCTGCTTATGGTTTACCTTCAGATCTTTTGCCATCAACAATAAACAATTTGCCTCGAATGAGAGAAGAAAACTGATCAATGGTTTCTAAATTGAGCATGGAGGACTCAGTAAAAACTCATTGTGGCTGAGGTGCTATTCAAATCACACAGATTCCCATCTGTAAAGTGGGAAGTCCATCAAATGCCCCAGGAAGCTCATTCTTGGAAAAATCTCATCATTCTGCAAGATGTCAGCAAGCCTGGTTTCCTTCTGCCTCATCAGCACTCGCTGGCCCTCCCTCTGAGGGGAGCCACAACCCCCCCAACCTCCAGCTGAGGAGGAAGCTGAGCTCGGGGAACCTCATGTCTGTCCTGACCACACCACTGTGGCCTGAGAGCTCAGGGAGACACCCTCCCCACCCCCACCCCCGCCCAGGCCTTTTGCATGTCCTCCTCCCTCATTGGAACGGGACTTGAGGGCAGAGACACAACAAGGCCAGGCCCACAATAGCAGGAAAATGTTTCTTGAGTGACCTCTCGGCCATTTCTGGGTGGCAGGTAAAAAAGTAGCAGAGACGACAAGAGGTCTTCTACCAGGACTCCTCGGGGTTATAAAGGACACTGAATGTCATTAAAGCTCTTCTCGGCATCCCTGGTCGGCCCACTCCTTGCTAGAGCGCTCCCCTGGCACCCCTTCTGCACCTCCTCAGAGTTGGACCCCAAGGGCGCCTGGCAGGATGGCTAAAGCCTGAGTCAGCAAGACCCGGGTTACCTCTTACTTTGGACTCTCACTAGCACTGACAAAGGGGAACCACCCCCCCTTGGCTGTGGGATCCTCATGGGTTAAATGTGGATAAAACTACCTACACCTAATTGTGGAGATCAACTGAGAAAACATAAGTACAGGTCTTTGCAAATCTTAAAGTGCCACATAATTGCCAGTTATTAACATTATTGTTGTTAAAGTATTTGTTGTTGTGTATTTTATGTTATTTGTGCACACCTTTATTGTTCATTTGTTTCCATATACCATTTGGGGTGTTTCTTGGCAAAGAAACAGGAATGGTTTGCTATTTTCTTCCCTATCCATTTTACAGATGATGAAACTGAGGCAAGCAGGATTAAGGGACCTAACTAGGATGTTTGGGTCTGCATCTAAATGTAGGTCTTCCTACTGCTAGTCCTGGTGCTCTGTGCATCTCAGCTGCCCTCTGTGTGTATCTACTAAATTTACATTCTCTCACTCAGATTCATGAGTACAGAGATGATTGACAGCCAAGGTGAATGGACAGATTTGGCAGAAGAAAAGGGAATAAGAGCTAAATAAAAGCCCTGATACACAGTTCCATCTTCCTTTCATGTACTTTATACATGATCCACTCTCCCATTGGAAGCTCACTAAGATGCAGAGATCTTGTCAGAGAGCCCTTAAACTTTTTGTTCTTAAAAAAATGAAGATTCCTCCCCAAAGCTTTTGTTCATGTGAGCTTTATCAATACACAGCATACTAGCAATTAAAACATCTTATTATGAAGACAGTGTTGAACTTGTGGATCCCCTGAAAGGTTTTCAACCAGCCCTCCCCCGTCCCACCGCCAGTTCTCATTTCATCTTTTGGGAACACTGCTAAGTCGGACCCCTTCGTTTTGCAGAGGCTTAGACTTGTCTGTAACAGGGAGACCTCCTACTACCCATTTTAGTGCTCAACAAGTCTAGACAAACAGATCATGAATGCATTCGGGTGGGAGAGAGAAGGTGAGGAGGAAGAGGTCTGTAATGATCATTTCCCAACAGGGGCATCACGGCACATGCCAGAAGGCAGCAACGAGCCATGTCAGTAAGCAGGACGTATCGAGAGCAAAACGTTTCTCCAGCAGGGAAGTCCTTGACCTGATTAAGTGTGCCCTCAATATGTGCTGGGTGCAGCAGATAAGAGACAAGCCCTGACACATTATTGACCACAGGGGTCAGAGTGAGAGGTCTCTGTTCTATCTCGCTTAGCCTGTCAAGGACATACAAGATTAAAAATTTAAAAAGCTCTTCAGAACTGGGAGATGAGAGACTCCTTTGGAAAGAAATCCAATTTTAGGATGTGGATATCATTCTCTTAGGAATGACTTCCCATTAGTGAGAATTCACTAAGTCAGCACACTGTTGAGTTTTGCTAAGATACCAGTGTTGCTATACAAGCCCTTCAATGACCAAAACATTCTTCTTCTACTGAATGACAAATAGCAATAAGTAAGTATGCCAGATGCTTATAATAAAAAAAAAAAAAAAGACAACAAACCCACTTCTCTGAGAATATCACTTATTTTTCACTGCCAGGCTACCTGGTTCCCTTCTAACACATCTCTCTAATAAGTACAATTTGATATAGCATGGAGTCTTAGGTATTTTTAAGATCGGAGAGGCTTTTTACAAAAGGACTGTATTCTGTTCCATGGGAGTCTAGAGGAAAAGAAAAATTTATTAACAATAAAATAAAAACTGCAACTGCTATGTAACAGACTAGAATATGGTTTGGATAATCGAATGTTCACAGCTGGCTTGGGCATTACATGGCACAGAAGGGCCAACAGTTCCCATCAGAATCCTTACTCACAATCCGTCAAAGGGGATCACTGATTCTGGGGTGCAAGAGGGAGTGTTAAATTTATTTCTAAATCATGTGACTCATTGGGTTCATGGGCAGCTTAAGCATGATTCATGGCCTTTTCTTCTGCAAAACAATTGGGGCCCTAAAATCAAAATACATGCAGGATACCCAATTTGGAACTGGGAGTAACTCCCCAGAACTCAGTCACACTGTGACCAGGATACGTCTCTTCCATCTTACCATTTGGGAGAGCTCCCTCAGAGCCAGATGCAGAGGAGCCCATCGGCTCCTCTCCTAGGAGCTCCCCGTCCTCAGCCCACACAGGGAGCACAGGGGCTGTGATCTCAGATCCAACACACTCTTACTATTTGTAAAGCTTAAAGGGTAGGAAACGTGGGAGCTGTGTCCCTAATAACCACTCTCCGTTCTGGCAGCTACAACATCTATTTACTGAGTCTGCTTCCTGCCTCCATAGCCTGGTGGGAGGCAAGAAAGGAGAAGAGAGAAGGGCCCTAACCTCTCTTGCTGGTCAGCCTCTGAATCCATCACTTCCCGCCTTGGCCATGGGGCTCACGGACAAACCTCGGATGCTTCTCGCCATGTCCTGGTCCTGGCCCGGCCCTGGCCCATCTTCCCGCATTGGAGCAGGAAGCCTGACTGCTCTTCTCACTCAGGTGGACGCTCAGCCAACTTGACAAGACATCTGCAGTGTCGGGAGCCACCCACGTAGAGAATGCAACCAAATCCCCTGTAAATTAAACCCATGGCTGCCAAGAATACAGAGTTATTCTAGAGATTTCAAATGGAAAGAAGCTGAACTTGCCAGTAGTTTCTCCATTGGCAAGAGCAATGAGAACTGTACAAGACTGGACCTTCTTCTCCAAGTGAGGAAAAGGTTCTGAAGAGGGTCCCAAATGTTGAGTATTGTGGCCTCTGTAAGACCAACTGTCTACACAACTCATTGAGGGATGCTGCTCACAGAGACTGCACAGAGTATGTAAGTCCCCGATTTCTTCAAATTCTTCCTCCAGGAAAAACTTGAAGCTGCTCACATGAAGCCAAAGCGAATGACTCTGTAAAAGCAGAGGGGTCAGAAAGCCAACAAAGCTGGAAAATGGCCAGAAAGTTACCAAGTGGCAGGAAAAACACCAATGGAGTTATGGGGGTGGCGAGCCAAACAATTTGTTGGCATATATCTTCTGGGGAGAGGGAAGGAACACTATCACGGGACCCAAGGAATTCATTTCTTAGCACAATCAAAATGGTTGTCGCTCAGGTGCTTCTTGTTTTTACCTGGCTCCATCTCCCCCAGAAATTAGTTTCTTAGACAAGTGTAGTGACCCTGAAAACATTTCCAACAGTGTTTAAACCAGGGCAACAAAAACAATCAATAGTTATCTTCCTCTCAACTCGCGCCCAAATGTCTCAATTCCTGACTTAGCCTTTTGTACAAAATTCTAAATAAACAGCTTTGTTTATAATCCAGTATAGCAAAGGAAAAGAAATGCACAGTGGGTTGGAGATCAGAGAAGGAGGACTGGAATTCTCACCTATATTTCTATTAAGAATGTTTAAATGAAATTCTTACTTCCCACTGAGAACATTAAAAAAAAAAAAAAAAAAAAAAAAAACAGCAGCCCCTGAGAGACCTAACCAAAAGCTCAGGAGGCAGTTTTGGCTACAAGAGGGCTCCTGTATTTTTCCACTAATTAAGAGAAAAGGGAATGGAGTTCTGTATAAGGGCTGTAACTTCAAAGCACATTCCTGAATTCTACCCAAAACCTAAACTAACAGGGAGAAATAAGAGAAGGAAAAAGGAAAAGAGAGAAGAAAAGGAGGAGGAGAAAGAAAAATATTCCAAATATTAGAACTGCCATGCTTTTACATATGGTGTCTATATTTGCCTTAAATGTAAAAAATTTCTGGACAGGAAGCTCTGGACTGGCTAGGCTCTAGTGCTGAAAACCCCACTTTGGTGGCTGAATTAATAAACATATAGGGATATTTGTTCCTTGGCCAGAGTAAACAGAAAGCTTTTTATTCAAACCCTCTCATCCCCCACTCTCCCTTCTTCCAAGTGATCTGTGCTCACTGGCAGTGCTCTGCAATGTTGGCCTGTTGAGAGCTACAGTGTGCTTCCCCCACGTGTGTCTGCCTCAGTTGAGGGATTCAAACACCTCTGCCCCAGACAGTTCCCTAATTATCTCCCAAGAGTGAGGACTTGAAAGGCAGCTTGACCTCTCAAAGCCCGCTGGCTGCACACGGGAAGGCCCTGCGTCCTCCCTAGGCGCATCAGGTCTTAAGTGAAGCATCCGCAAGCGAAAGCCTGAACTCAGCTGGCTGCTGAATTAACAGTGGCTCTGCAGCTTTGGGGGAAAGAGTGACCATTTACAAAGGAAAATGACAAAGTTGGAATGTGAGGCAGAAATCCCAGCGTTTTTTCAGGTTTCTTCATGGAGAATGTGTGCACAACAAGCACGAAGGACTGTGCTAAAGGCAGCCTAAATCAGTCATGTAGACATAAAGTTTCAGTTTGACTGAAAAGCACAATTAGGTGGGACAGGACAGGGTTCTTTAAATAACAGCCTGCCGTGCAAAAAGAGCAGCCTCGTTCTGTGGCTTGAAACAGTAATTATTAATGACAGGAAAAGGACATGGTTCAATGCTCAATTAAGAGTTATGCAGTAAATGAAATGGGCAAACCCTGTGAGGTACTGAGTATCCCAAAAGAAAAAGTATCCCAGCAAAGACTGAAATCATCTGTTTCGAGGTTCCCTAGTCTGTGATTCTGGCCCCCTATGCAAACGAAGCCGAGAAGCCAGCCCGGCCATTAAGGGGCAGTTAGAACCAGAACCCGATGCGCGTGCTTTGGTACCATGGGCCCTCTCCACCAGGGATGGCGGCCGGGACCTCCCGCCACAAAGGCAGAGAGACACACAGAGTGGACAAGGCCCTTGGTCCAAAGGGCGCTAAAGGTCAGGAGACCAAGGCTCTGGGGCAGGGCGGCACCTGGCAAGGGCACGTTGCCCAAGCCAGAGGCTGCGGCCTCCTTCTCACACCAGGCTAGACAGGTGCTCCCTAGACAGACAAGTCCATGAAGTCCCGTCCTGGTTGAGCCCCCGCTATGGCGGAGGGACCTGAGGGCGAGCTGCTGGAGCTCCTCCCCCTTCCCAGACACGCCCTCCCACCCTGACGGCCCACCCCGGTGCCGCCCTGACCTCGTCATAGCGGTACATCAACTTCAGTCCCCGACAGGATTTCTGCTTCTCCACATGGCGAAGGGCACACTCCAGGCAGAAGACGACGTTTTCATTTTCTTGTACAACCTGAAAGGTGGGAGAGAAGTGGATCAGCGTGGAAGAAAAGGCGAAGGGCCACGAAGGGCTGTCAGGAGTCTGGGGGCACCGGCCACCTAAGGAACACCGATAATCCTGCTAAAGCACCTGGGCTTCCATAAACTGTATGGAGTCATCCAAGAGAGGGACAAGGTGAGCAGAAGAGGAGGAGAACCACGGTCAGAGAAGCTAAGCTGATTGCCCACGCCTGCAAAATGGCAGCTGTGGGGCTGGGTGAGAACTTCCCACACCGGCAGCCCTACGGGCTCACCGACCATGGCCTGTGGTACACCTGGCGTCTGAAAGCCCTGGATTCAGAGCGTCCTCTGACACTGGCTGCGGACTGGCCGATGGGGAAGTCTCTAAGCGCCCTGTCCATTCTACATCTATGATCCTATCCCTCATGGCACGATGGCTTGTGGTTCCCTTCCCTGTCCACTCCTCTCAAGTCCACTCTTAAACCATTCCCCCTTCTCAGGAAGTTTCGGGACAAACGAGTGTAGCGCATTCGCAAGGAGAAGAATGTGGGAGTTAAACCTCCCCAGAAGCGTGATTGCCAATTTACTTTCTGCTTGTTTTCTATCCATTCCCATCATCACACACACACACACACACACACACACACACACACTCACACTCACTCTCTTCTCCTCCCCCCAGTTAATAAATCATTATTGAGCATCTACTACGTGCAGATCACTGTAGTGGGTGCCAAATTATCTTCAAGTTCGGTTCAATTCCAAATGAAAAGTGTTAATACATAGGAATTACTTTAAACTGGAAAAACATCAATTTCTTCTGCTGATCTGAGCACTATCTCCAGAGGACTGAAATGGTAGCCCACAGGTGCTTGGGCATCAACTCTTTTGAGGAAAACAATGCAACTTTTATATTTCATCATAGGAGACAATGATAATCCTGGGAAAACTGATGCCTTTTGTCCATGAAAGTTCATGTGCAACCAGGATATTTTTTTACAAGATGCCGTGTATGTATGTTCTGGCATTGTTGGAGTCACCATTTTAAATCAATGATTTTGGAGATATTAAAGAAATGTCAAATTTACAGATGAAATGGAAGACAAATAACATTGTGAGTAACAACTAGAACTCCTAAAAAAAAAGTTAGAAAAATGGACCACAGAATCTACTAAGATAAAACTATATACGGATAATTATAAAATCTTACATCTAGGTTCAAGGGGAAAAAAACCTCAGCTGCAACAGAGGAAAGCCTGTTTAAAAATGACATATATTTGGGGGGGGGGGGGGGGGGGGGGGGGGGGGAGAGGAGAAGAACTGACTTCTGAGTGGACTACACTCATTTCTATAAAGCACGTGTTAAAAATTATGACTATCCCAAAACAATAATACAATCTGAAGATGTATTAACAGGCAGGAAGAGGCAGACCCACCAAATTCAGCCTAGACCAGGATACATCAGCAACATCAGTATCAATCCCAAGCACTGCCTTTTAGAAAAGAGCAGTGATGAACTGCTTGCACATTCAAAAGGATATCATGGTGTTTAAAGATTGGTTGACAAACTGGACATTTAGCCCAGAAAAGTTTATTAAGAAAACTCATGAACAATCCTCAAAAATTTGAAAGATCGTCATATGGAAGAAGCATTAGCCTTGTTGCTAGAATTGACAGATGAAAGTTTCTAAAAGGTGAATCTATGTGTATATAAGGACAAAAATTCCAAACAATAAGAACTGGTAGTTTGGGCTGCTTTAGAAAGCCATAAGCTATTCCAGATTTGAAGCAGAGACCTGATGAACCCATGTGGATATAATAGAAGGGGAGTACTGCTTAGATCTGGATCAGCTTAAATGACTATCTGTGGTTCCCTTCCAATTCTCAGATTCTAGGATCCTAGAAAGTTGACAGGGTTAAATTCTAGGTATGGGTTACCATCCTATAAGAAATTATGCCCTTTGCAATGATTTTAAAATAATCCATTTGTCACACTCACTTATACAGAGACACACAAAACAAACTTCTAAATAAACTAATGTGTTACGTTGCAGAAGTTCTATTATTAACACAAGCCACATGGAACCAGACTGAAATATGATTGGGAAATGTGCAACAAAATTGAAAATAATATTAACTTATGGTTTTCCAAGTCAATATGTGGCCAGTGGGATCTGTTTCTATTTGAATCTGATCTAGGTTTTATTGTTCAGAGAAGAGCCACAATGGGTTTTCCTACCCCTCAAGGGGCTTCTTAGATCAACTGAACCAGAAAGTCAAAGGATACAGTCCCATCAATTACCTGATATCACAAGCTTATCTCCAAGTCTCATCTGACTCTGCAGAGATAGACATTTGCTCTTTGTTAAGTCCCTATCTGGATATGGATTCATTTCAAATCACTAACTCCTCTCCATTTGTCCTAATGTTTCAACCTAGAAAACCTAAAAGAGATGTGGAGGGGAGATAAGGCATTTTCCCCTCATTTCTTCAGATGAGGGAATCCATTCCTAAATCGATTAGGCTAAAGTGTTAAAAGGCAAAGAGTACTGTACTAAAAAGATCACTGGTCTTATACAAGCCATAAGACCACTCTATTTACTCATTCTTTGCCCTCATAATTCACTTATTCCTTCTAAACCACAATTTCCATATTTGTATAAAAGTGATGCCAAGTTTGTCAACTACCTAACCTCCAGAGAAAAGCACTTATTTACATGTTGTGTAGAAAGCCCTTAGAAACACTATAGAAACGTGGGTTTACCATTATAAAGTGGAGCAGAGGCAGAATCAAACAAAGCTGATTGGCAAGTCTAAGAATGCCGAAGAACTGAAAATGCAAGCTATGGGAGTGTAGCTGGAAAAAAAGGCTAGTGCTCAAGATGTAGACTTGGCAATCATCTGTACGAAGTGTTAACAATATGTGACTAGCCGAGATCCCTGCCGGAGAAAGTATTGCTTGCACACACACATGCTGAGAGCTGACTCCTGAGCAACACCCTTAAAGAGGAAAAAAATGAAGAGAAACCAATATGGCAGAGAATAGAGAAGAGAAAGCCAAAAGAAAATGGTACTTTAGAAGCTAAAGGTAGTTAATATCAGATTCTACCAAGATTCAGGATGAACCTGAACTGAGAACAGGCCGTTATATTTACTGACTGGAGAAAATCACAAAGATCAACTTCTCAACTAATACAGAAATCTGCCATATGATGTCTCTGATAGGACCCCATGCACCTGCTGATTGAACATTTATAGGAAGGGAAGTTCACCATTTTTGTATGTCAAAGTCTTCCAATGTTATTGACAAAATAATTATTGAATTAACAGCAGTTTTTGTACAGGACTAGAAACAAACAAACTATAAGGAGTAAATGGCAGCAGGGGGAGGTTAGAAAGGAGATGGAGAGTGTAGAATCTTTCAAAAGTTTGTTGATAAAAAGAGCTAAAACAGAAATTAAAGGGGATTGATTGGGCATCAGGGAAAAGTGAGGATGGTTTTTAGCAGGCTCTTTTGGTTGTTGCTTTCTTAAAGAGTTAAGCATTTTTATAGGCAAAACGAAAAGCCCCATTAGAGAGGGGAGATCAGGATGTGCTCGCTAATGGCCTCACCATGGAAAGGTAGCACAGGTGCTGACAGATCTGACACCGCCTTTCAGATGTCTCTAACTGCAGCCACTTTCGAGGCTTTTTCTTCCCATCCGTCACAGAGCTGTTGCTATCGTGGCTACCATAGCGCGCCGACGAATGCAGGCCAGCTTCAAAAAGCTGCCTTCGTTGCCTTAGCTCTGTATCCCTGTCCAAAAACAAGAAAAAGTCAGATGTCATTTAGCAAATATCACTGAGTCAAGTGGCCCAGTTTTTCCCCCAGCTTTCAAAGTTAATGTGATAAACGTGATTGAATCTAATACAACATTTAACAAACAACATGTATGGACAGTTAGGGTTTTTGTTTTCCCCTTTCTCATTTTTTCACTTCATATCAATGCTTGGATTTAACAAACTATTTGTAGATTTCATCAGCAATTGTTCGACCGACACCTGTCCAAATCCATTGTCTACCGATCAGCACTAACCAGTTGTGTGTCTCCCCCTTGAGAGAGAGATAGCGGTGCTACATAGTAGGGGAAAAGAAAAAAGGGTTATACAGGAAGCCAACCAACACAGTCACACTCTCAATTGATTTATTCAGCTTAATTTTTGCCCACTGGATTCATTTAGTCTTAACTGTGCAACTCCAAAGTAAAGTCCTTATTGCACTGTGGGACAAAAAGCTCAGTCAGATGGATCACCAAGAGTTGGGATAAACACAAACCACGCAGAGTGGATTAACGCCAGTTCCCAGCATTTTGTAGCTATCCACAGAAGCATGAGGTCTGTTCACTTTGCCTAGGATCTCTCTACTTTGCACTGCACACAGACCGTGTTAAAACCAGGACAAGTTCCCAGCATTTTGTAGCCATCCACATAACCATGAAGTCTGTTTGCTCTCCTTAGGATCTCTCCACTTTCTACTGCATACAATTCCAAGCCCTTGATGCTATCATCTCTCTTCCTGCTCAGAAATAAGTCCATCATAAACTACCAGGGCCTAGTGATAGCAAGGGGTTACAGTCTAACATTCCATTCACTCCCTCACAAAGACTTAACATTCATTAAGCACCATCAGGAAATTCTGAGTCTTATCACCAAAGCAAACTGGAGAATAAGCTCCATCACAGCAAAAGTCTTTAACCATCTTGGACAAAGCTTAGCAAGGCCAAACCTGGTTCTATGACCTGTCTGGTGGTCTCACAAATGGGGGATTTTACCCAGGAAGGAAATCTGGCTTCCGGCCCTGCCACAGGAAGCCCAGCCCCTTGACAGCTCATGAGCTCTACGGGCAGAGCCTCTGGCCTCGAGTCCCACTCAGGGGCTCTAGACGTACATCTGGTTACCTGAGCTCATCCAGAAGGGCGGAGATGGTACTGAGGGTGGGACCATTTTCCTTTTTTGCTTCTGCTGTCGCAATCTGGTAGAGTAACTTCTCCATTGAGAATGGCTTGGCTATGTGGCGACGCTTCATTTCCTGAAAGGAACAACTGTGTTAATATGGGTCTGTAGTCAGTATGAGGGCTGGAGTTGTTGAGTGATATTGGAGTGTCATTTTTGAGAAAAAGGGTACGGAAAAATGGCAGAACAGGTTCAGGCACAATGGGACTTTTTATTTAAAGTGAATGAGGAGAAATTCAAACTAGAAGTAGAAATGGGGTTTAATGAAAAGAATTAAAAAGTGATAGCTATAATTTTTCAAATGAACACTCACAGTGGGAAAGAATATGACTTAAAAGTAATAGACCCATGCTTTAGGTAAAATCAAAATCACTGCAGAAGCCTACTACTTAATCCAAAAGATTAAAATATCAAACACAAAACAGATTTCCCACAGATTGTTTCTTGAGGATCAATTAATCACTAATCATTCATTAATCATCTACTTTAATTTATTAATCATCTACTATTAAATATCTACTCTGTGCTAAGTGCTAGAGATGCAAAATAGTCAAAAGATAGTCCCTGCTCTTAAGGAATTCACAAATATACACAATACAACACACACATACAACTAAAATAAAAAGGAAACTTTTAACAGAGAGAATTAAGAGGGATTAGGAAAGGTTTCCTATAAAAGATGGGATTTTAGCTGGACTGAAAGGAAGGTCCCTCAGCACAGAAGAGGACGGAGAGCATTCTAGCTAGGGAGAAGGCCTGGAGCAGACAGAGTATCTTCTTAGTGGGAGAGCCAGGCCAGAATCAGGGGATGCAAAGATACATGTTGGGGAGTAAGGTGTGAGAAGGATAGCAAGGAAAAAGGGGTTTGGGTTATAAAGAGCTTTGAATGCCAAGAAGATTACTCTGTTTTTGATCTTGGAGGTGATCTGGGTGAGTATCATATTATGATATTACATATTTTATATTATATGGTATATTATGTATTATATAATGTATTGTATTATTACATTATATTATCACATTATAACACTACAATCTCTCCAAATTACATGCTGATTAAGCAATACCAAGGATTTAGCCTTAAACCCAGAGAAGCCAGGATGAGGCATAAAGCAATCTTCCTTTGGTAGAATGGCTATTCTAGAGTCTTCCCCAGGGTCTGAGGGGCTACTGCATATAAATACACCCATGAAAAAGGGAAGAAAAATGAGGAACAGAAAAGAGAATCTGAGTCCACTACACAGTGTTATTCTGTACCTTGGCCGTTTCAAAACCCATACTTGTCCACTGGGTGGTAGCAAAGTGCACAGTTTCAGAAACACTGTAGCCACAGCACACTTTGGACACAAAGGAGCCCGGAAAACAGACAACAAACTGGCCGCTTTGCTGTACAGTACGGTGCACCTTGATCCCCTCCTTGCACAGCACCTCTGGGGAGATCTGGGAAGAAGCAAAGAGCAAAGAGGTGAAGATTTCTTCAGGAAGGAAGGAGAAAAGTGTAAGTCTCTGAAACAAAGTGACTTTCAGCAGGCCGGGCTAACAAAGCAAATACCAGCGTCAGGGGGGACTCTTCCGGGACATTTCTTTAAAATGCTTATGATGACTTTCAACCTTGAACAGGGAAGGAAAACCAAGGTGGCTCAGCTGTGAAATCTACTTCTCAGGAGGTCTTTTCAAATGGACCTATCTCATCTCCCCACGGGGTAATACAGAAAGTAGACCTTGCAGTTGACTCAAGAGAGCAAAGAGACCTGAAAGAACTTGTATCCCTTCCTAAGCCTCAATGGGTTATAGTTTAGAAAGAAGATTTTGCTTCTCTCAAAATGCCAAACAAGTTTTGCTGCTATAGGTTTAAGGATGGCAACAAAAACCTATCGACAATTATTAAGCAGCTCTGGGTCAAGGCACTATGGGATACATAAATATCTGCCCTTAAAGAGCTTACAATCAAAAGGGGAAGACAGCATGCAAGCAAATATATACAAAGCCAACTATGTGAGGATAAACAGGAGTTATCAAAGGAAAAACACTAGAAATTAAGAAGCCAATTCCATTCTACCTGTTAGAGTCTCTACAGTTTACATGTTTGTGGGTTTAATTCAGTTCACCAAACATCTAACACATATGAAGGGATGTCTAAATTTGACTGTATTTGGACCCTCATACTCCAAAAATCACTCTCTACCCCCCAATATTGCCTCTCCAGAATTCTCCTGTGTCTGGGGATCCGAAGATTTCCTCATCTATCAATTCCACTCTGATTTCAAGGGCCAGCCACACTGGCTCCCTACATGGAGAGCTGCATTGTCTGTGATGTGAACCATCCAGTCTCATTTTAAAACCTTTACTATGTTGTTGTTGTTTTCCCTCACACAGTAAGTATATAACAAAACCAAATGGTTTTTCTATACCAGAGCATGAACAAACCAGACTGGTCAAGTGGCTTTCTTGGAAAGGAGGTGGTAACTTTGGAGAACAAAGTAGGGATCTTTTCAGAATCCCCCATCTTGGAAAGGATCCCCCTCAAGAAGGAGGAAAAAAAGTTCAAGAAGCAACAAGCTGTCAGCAAAAACATAATCCCCTACTGCTTTCTGGAAATGGGTTAAAAGAGATAATAATAATCAGTCTCCTGGCATCTTTCTCTTTGCCCCCAAACTTGAATGCACCACTAGCACCTACAGCTCAAGTACCTAGGCATGACAGAGAGAACAAAAGAGAAGGGTGGATAGGAATTAAGTGCAATTCATGAGGCTGGTCAGAAAACCCACTCCTGAACAGCATTTAGAAAATGACCAAGTACTTTACCTGCCAAGATTTGCAAAATAGAAGAAATATGAAACCAAGAATCTTCAATCCCCAAGTTTTCAAAAAGAACCCTTTGACTTGGGACATGAGCCAATCTTTCCTTCTAGCGCAACAAGAGGGAAATCCTTCTGTTTGCTTATTTTTCCTTCAATTCCAAAGGAAACTTTGTTTTGGACCTCGAGGATTTAGCATAGGTTTGTTCTTTGATTTGTTTTTGAAACAGAAAAGTAAAATAAAACAAAATAAAAACTGTGAATCTAATACAAACTTAACATCTCCCCCAATACCAAAAACAGATAGCACATACCATCACATTACTTTCAAGCATTTCCAGCCCTGGTGTGCCATTAGCTTGCAACAGGGTATGTACCACATCTTCGAGTTTGTTTTCTTCCTCAGCAGGAATGCAATACCTGAGAGGAGGATGGGGAGAAAGGAAAAGAGAGAGAGAGAAAAGAGGAAAGATTTTACCAAAGCATTTAGCTGGCATTCCCAAACTTTTGACCCAAGGCTCAGGCTCATTTATTCTGTGCTGAATGAATAAACAAGAAATCAAAAACAAGTTCTTCTGGAAGGTTGCCTTAAAACACAGGGAATAAAGGGACTGTTTGGACACAACTCTACAGTCAGATGTATGACTTGAGCTACACATGAGCCACAAAATAAAGCATTCGGTAATTCATTCTTGTAGCTCCCAGGCCCATTTCACACAGCAATGCCATAAATTCCCATAGGACTATCTCAGTGGCTTCCACCAAGCACTCAGCCAAGCCACAACCCCACGAGTGATTCAAATTGCTCATCTTTTATGTATATCTGACCTACACTGCAAGCCAAAAAGCTTTCAAACACAAAACAGATGTTTAAAAACCCCCATAAATCAGAAACAGACACATCTGTAGGTTCAAGCAGCCTTTGGTAAAATTTCCAAATCTACCTCGTTCAGTTCTTGGCTAAGTCCCAGGTTCAGAGTCCTATGCTTTGCCTGCAATAGATGAGATCACAAACATTTAAGTGGGGCTGTCAAATATGGAACCTCAAGGTGCCTCGTCACCCCTTCCAGAATTAACTCCTGGGATCAACTCCAGTTAGATCTTAGACAAAGTTCTGAAATGTCATGAAGAGAGTTCTTGAAGACTATGACCACATCTACCTTACACAGTTATGACTTGCTCTTCTATGAATATCTCCTAAGGAAGTTTTGTCCAAAAGAAGGGAAAAAAATTCATATTAATACAATGCTTTTGAGTTTAACAACAAAAAAAAAGCCCCACCACTTTCCAGGCTTCCAATGATCTCACAATTTGAAAGGGACCATTTGCTGAGAGACAAGAGCTGTATCACAATTTTTCAAAGTTTTTCTTTTCTTTTTCTAAGTTTTAAAATTCACTTTCTTCTCCTAAAACTCTTCAAGATCGGTAAAAGGGATGAGCGTTATCAGAGAGATGTTCTAGGGAAAAATAAAGAAAACCCAAAAGAGAACAGTTTGTAAGATACATCTTTCTGGCAAAAGGGAGAAGGAACAAAACTGAACTCTCAAAATGTGTGTGGAGTGGGGGAAGGGAGGAATGGACCCCATAGTGTGTATCCTTTTTAAAACACTTGGTGTCAAAGTGCAATCTACACCAGTGGTGTAAAACTCACATACAAACAGATTCCTCAGGGTCCATATTGACTTAGAAAACCACAAATTAGAATTATGTTGTTGGGGTTTGTTTGACACTTCTGCTCTACACTTATATCTACATGGACAAGAGGCCTATAATCTATTTAGAGAAAAAGGAAAGACACATTAAAAGTAACCATAAACAATATGGTTGTGTCAAATTGGTGATGGACATAATGAAAATTATAGGCGCTTAAAGAAAGGAATGATTGTTATGGCTGGAGTGCCTGGGAAAGACTAAATGCTTGAAGAAGGGGAGTTTTAATTATAAATAGCATATCCAAAGATGTGAAGATAATTAAAAGATGAGGATAATGATGATTTTAACAGTATTTTATCCCCCTTTCAGGTTTGCAAAGCACTTTACAGATATCTCCTTTGATCCTCACATTTAGGTGCTATAATTAGCCCCATTTTACAGGTAAGGAAACTGAGGAAGACAGAAATTAAGTGATTTCCTTAGCTGCAAAGCTAGTAAGTGTCTAAGGCCTAACTTGAACTTAGTTCTTCCCAATTCCACAAATCCAGCACCTTATTCAGGACACCATCCCAACAGAATGCATATGGTACATTAATACACTGAAGATTTATATAAGGCAACAATGAAAGGAAAGGCTGCAAAGTCCTACTGCAGAGGGTCTTGAATGCTAGGTCAACGCTTCAATAATGAAGCTGTGAAACTTTAGGCAACAATGTCATTGAGCAACAATACACCACTCTGAATTAACTCCACTAAACCAGGAAGAAATAAATGCAAAGAGGTTATCAGTCAGAGACTTGTGCTAACAATTCAATCTCAGTATATTGATGCCCATTATGTTTACAAGGATGAACTAATCTCCAGGAGCCAGTCTCTAAATTGTTGCAAATTACCAGTGTAACTTTTTGCTTTGCAAATTCTGAACAAAACAAAAATGATCAAATCGAAAACCTCAAAACTTTCTAAGGCTTTGTTTGGAAAATATGGAACTGGTCCCTCTGCCCCCAAGAAGGCGAAGATAAGGAATGTTAACAAACCTCAAATAACATCACCACACCCAGAGACTATCTGCAGGAACATGCTGATGAGCCTTGGGGTACAAAGATCTATTTGCATTGGCTTCCAATGGGGAAGGGAAAAAGGTACCAACACAGGAAAAGAAACTGGGCTAGTGAGTTGTGCTTTTAGAAAGCAGACTAAGCCAATGCAAATGGAATCTGGGCCTGCAAAGCAGGGATGAAGTTCAGTAAGTCAATTTCCTTTCTCCTCAGGGTCCCTTTTAGGACACTCCTGACAGTTTCCCTTGACTCTGAGATCCAAAGAAGAATACACACAATGCTTACGAGTGTTTTGGATTCTTTTTCTTTTGACCCACTGGACAGTCTTTTTTTGACAGATTGCAAGTTTTAAAAAGGGCCTTATGGCAACCTGCCAACCAGGGTCACTCTTAGGTGCTTGTGATGACATCATTATAAATAAGGGTCATATTCAGTTTCATATTCAGTCATATTCATACTCCCTTGCCAAGTAAAGGGAGTATCAGTCATCATATTTAAATTTTTAAAAATGTTATTTTAACTACAACATTTTCTGTTACTGATTTGTGATTTTAAACCCCATGTTTCTAACCAAAATCATATGTTTCAAGCAAAACCACTCACCATAAAACACTGATCACATCTCCCCCCTCTAACTCTCCTTCTTAGTTATGAAAGGCCAAGAAGTTGTTCTATATTTTCCTCTAAAATGTCCCTGGCTCCCACTCCATCGAACTCTATTATTGATGTAAGTGCATGGGGAATAAAACAGAGTAGAACAATGGCCCTCCAAATGTCCCAGGGATGTGTCACAAAGAATGTAGAGCAGCCTTTCATTTTAAAACAGTATTTACCCAATCAGGCAGAACTCTAGCCGGCCAACCTAACATCCCCAATCTGGTCCTCCTTTAAGTCAGAAAAATCTGGCAGCCTACGCTTGCTAAGGACATCCTGCAGGAAAGCTCAAAACCATCTCTCTCAGTGGCTGGTAAAAACTTGGGACAATTACTAAATCAATTAACAATGAAACAAACCATAGGCATTCTGCATGAGCTCTCTTAAAAGTATCATCCATGTTTGTAAGGTATTGTCTACTACAACTTAACCACCTAGGAAGTAAAATTTAAAATGATCTCCTAGACGCACTAGTTCCTTGTAATAAATTTGGGTTTTTTGTTTGTTTGTTTTTAAAACACTGTTCAATCAATCAGCCCATTAAGCCTATAACATAGGGACTGTGGAATAATGTGTAGACTGGTCAACTGTAAGGATACAAGACAGCACACGGCATGTGCATATATTAAAATATCTCTCTGCAATGATTTCCCATCTGCCACTGATGAACAAACACAGAAGCAAAAGCCCAAACCTCCTCATCAGTATTCCTCATGGCAGATACTGAATGACAGCAGCCAGTGGTAGGCACAGAATGTGCAGCCACAGGACAGTTAGGTAGGCTGGTGGGACGATACTGGGAACACAAGCATCTCTCCCGAGGGAGAAGCGAGATTCCCCAGGACCAAAAACTGAGCAGTCTCTGTATCAGGGCTACAAAGAACTGGGCGCCTAAAATCCACCCTGAAAAATGGCTGCTAGTCCATTGCTACAAGGCAGCGACCATCTAGAGGACAAGGAGCCGGCAGGGGGGCGGTCTGGAAAGTGTTTTCATACTTCACGCTACTGCACCGCTAAAAGACAAAGAAAACTTGCTACTCCTGAAAACACAGCTCGGCCGGCTCTCCTTGGCTCGGCGCTCTTTGAAGACCAAGTAGCAGAAACAAAAGAAGGGCTCTTAGTCCAGGCTGGCCACTCTCGGCCCCACCAGATATACAGAGAATTAAAGGGGATTCATAACAGGCCCGGAAAGGCTGGCCCCCCAAACCCCAGCTCGGGCACGGGGAGTTGTCAGGAGGGAGGCTGGGACACCAGATCTGCTCCCTGGGAACCTCCTGCAGGGCCCTGGGGGGAGAGGGGCGAGAGCCGGTGCGGGGGCGGGGGACAGGCGTACTCACCAGATACAATCAGCACCAGTGTGTAAGTAGTCGATGTATGGAAGGTGATTTTGGTCTCGAGACCAGCATGAGGTAGAAAAGACCATGCCAATATTTAGCCAGGGAATTGTCACTCCTACAACAGAAGGGCAGCAGATAAATGGGCGGTTGTCACATTCTGCAGTTAAGTAAGGGGGGGGAGGGAGTACTGGGATGGAACACTGTATACTGCACCCCTATGGGGGAGGAAGCAAGAATCTGATGAGTAGTACATACTGGGAAAATAGCTTTCAATGCCTCAGTTTAGGAGATATCTACAGAATAATAACTTCACATTAGTCACTCAATTAGCTAATATATCTTTCAGGGGGCAGATGTAGAAAAGTCAGTGGTGATCAAAGTACACAAGCACAAAATTTTTAA
Organism: Antechinus flavipes; assembly: GCF_016432865.1. NCBI lineage: Eukaryota > Metazoa > Chordata > Mammalia > Dasyuromorphia > Dasyuridae > Antechinus > Antechinus flavipes. Next base: position 548,414,985 of record NC_067398.1, read on the forward strand.
CTTTTCTGAGCTGTAAAGGGAGGAAAATATTACTTTTGTTCTTAGATGCCACTTGTGAAAGGGAGAGAGAAGGCTTCCTGATGGGAAAGTGACAGGAATAAAAAGTGGTCCAATTGAACCAAAGTTCTGCCTGTGCACCAGGAAAAATTTCATCGAATTTCACAGTTGTACATCTCTACAGAAAAAGATCAATACTACTTGGTATTTCTTAACATTTTAAGGCTCTGCTTTCCAAGAACTAAAATTTTCTAGACGCTCTACCATCCAAGGGAAAAGAGATTGGACTTTTAGTACCTCATATATAACAATACACTATTTTGAGTTCATCTTAAAATGTCAATTGTAATCTTCAAAGCAAAAGTTCTCAAACTTTAAAAAAAAAAATCTATTTGGCAGTCTAGTTATAGCTAAGGATCCTTTTTAAGAACTTTTTTTTTAATTCAAAAAAGAAAAAGAAAACAAAGGAATCCAATTATAATTTAATATAATCAAGGGGAAAAGTAAACTGTTTTGAATTTGTTTTTAAATTAGTAGACACTACTTGATGCCTGCTTTAAAAAAAAAGAAAAAGCAAAAAACAAACCACAAAAATCCCCTTCCATTTTCCAACCTCCATGTTTCCAGACTTTTAGAATTTCAGGATTTGATAAACAATTTCAGGTACTACCTCCTATCCATATCTTATGCTTCATCACTTTATAAATTTTTTTCAAATCCCCCCTCCTCCAGATGTCAGCACAATCTATGGCAATACTTTTAAGGTCGGTTCTTTAAATGTTATCCCTCTAAACCTTTAATAATTTATTTAGATTGACCTTTGAATGGAATTCTCTCAGCTGTGGGAACACTTCTCTGCAGAAGCACAGCTGTGCTCCATATCGAGTCTCCTAACGCAGCCTGACAGTGCAAACAGCCCCAAAGAATAATGGGGAAGGAATGGAGCTTACCAGGAACAGCACCAAGATGACGCAGGATGGATCCTGTATTATTAGGAAGGACTGTGAGATTCCATCCGTGCCTGTACAAGGAAACCGCAAAGATTACATCCAATGTGTACACCAGGACTTTTGACAGAAACTTAAAGAGCTCAAGATGATCCATCCTTCTTCTAGAGCTAGTGACTGCAAAAGCTCAATGATAAGCATGGCCTATGAATCAGGCAACATAGCAAAGTGCTAAGATTCGGGGTTTGGTGTAAGCAGAAAAATAGAACTTCTTAGTTTCTATTTTCTGTTTACCAATAGTTCAACTATAGCGCACTTATGTGACACACCCTCAATAGGCTATCTGCATTGGCAGAAAGTTCCCACCAGTTCTTCTCAAGGTGCCACACTCAAGGCTGAAGACAAAAAGAGAAGGGGGAAAAAGCATTTCCCAGCCTCACGAAGTTTCGACTCTACTAGAGCACAAGAGAAGTGTTTCCTTTGGGACAAGCTTTAGTAACCAGAATAGTTAAAATTTCATCAGTTTGATAGGAAGAAAACTAACTGCACCTTGAAAATGGTTCTGATTTTCCCACTGGGAATCCACTTCCATGCGTGTTGGTATCCACTTTCCCACAATGCACTGCTACATGACATTCTTTTTGTTCCACTAACTTCCAGTACTCTTGCTGTAAGCAAAAAGAGAAACAGAGGGTATGGGAGTGGTGGAGGTGATGAGACACAAGAGTCTATTTAAGGTATAAATATCCCAAATGACAAAGACGGTCCATAGGAACAGATCCAGAGGATTTTTTTTCTTTATTATTATAAGACCATTTCTTTATAAGAGAACAGAAAAAGAGAGCTGAGTATTTGTGTTTTACAACTTGGTAGGTTTTTGGTTTTGACAAATAATACAAAATTAACATTTTACTTACAACATAGCCTTTGTATATCTGATTATCAGAGAACATACTATGATGTTCTCTGGTAGATGGTAAGTGACTGCGGACAGGAAAAATAAATGATAAATAAATGTGTTATGTTCACACACATAAATTTTTTTGGGGGGGTGGGGTGGGGTGGTGGTGGTAAGGCAATCGAGGTTAAGTGACTTGCCCAGGGTCCCACACCTAGGAAGTGTTAAGTGTCCTGACTCCAGGGCTGGTGTTCTATCCACTGAGCCACCTAGCTGCCCCATACACATACACTTTTATGTTATTTTTTACTTTGTGAAAGGGAAGCAAGAATGTATGATTTAATCCAGTCTTTTGCATGTAAAAGCTGCTTGATAAATGTTGGCTAAAGGTTGCGGGAGAGTCCATCAGTTATTCTGATAGTTAGAATAGAAATTACTTCAGGAAACCATTAATAACAAAATAAAAATAAAATAAAATATTTGGTTTCACTGATAGAAAGATATAAAAGGTTTCTAATGGGCCTGAAAATACTTTTCTACAAATCCCAGGCAACCAAGAGTCTGACTAATTTATCATGGTACCTACTACACATCCAGGGTAATCTTGCCAAGACCTGCTTAAGCAGAATTGCAATTCATCTGTCTACTTAGGAGTTCACATTTTACTATTATGATGGCACAGAGTTCCTCTGGAAAATCTCCCTGTTCCAACTTAGGCTCATATTCTACTTCCTTCACATACTTGACAAGGGCTGAATCAATTTCTTCTCATGATACGCAATGGCCCACGAAGTTCTCTGCCCTAGTGATCCTGTCCTGAGGTTTTACAGAAGATCCCATGAGATCCTTCTATAAATCTGACATAACTATAGTTCGTGTGTTTGCCTATGTGGGAAACCAACTACATGACACCATTTTTTTCTTCTGTGTGTCTCTGAAAGTTGAACAACTATTCTAGCTCCTAAATCCAAAGCAAAACTATCAAACCTTACTTTTTGGGCACACAATCTAAAAATACAGGTAGAGTCGTCCATTGATGATCACTCATAGGGCCTTAGATAACCATCTGTGAATAACACAGCACAACATGTATTCCATATATATATATATAGTGTGAAGCATTATCCTAATGGAGCAGAGACACTAGGCAAACTCTCTTGAGGCACATATTCAGCTTTCCCCAAATCATAGATTTTTTATTTGTTTGAAATTATCATAACAAGAGGTCCAAAAATACCTTCCATAAACTTGGCAAGATAAAATAGAATGAAAATATCAAACCCCTCTGCTAAGATGTTAATACCCATTTAAGGAAGTGAGTATAACACAAACTTACCAATATAATGCAAAATTGAGCTTAAAGTCATTTTTAATAGTAACAAATTTATGAATATTTTGTTAAAGAGAGGACAAAATATTTAGAGCAGCACTATCAATGGTAGCAAAGAAACCAAGTAAGTGCCCACTAATTAAGGGCTAAAAAATTAAGGTACATAAATGTAATGTAATATTACCATGCCTTAAGAAATGATGAATTAAATGAATGAAGAAAAGCCTGTAAAGGCTTGTGTGAATAAATGGAAAGTGAACTAAATAAAACCAAGAAAACATTATATACAATGATTACAATTATAAACAAAGAAAACAACAATTAAAAATGAATGCTGTGGAATGACATGACAAAATAAGCCTAAGAGGATAAAGATACTTCTTCCCTAATTCTTTGTAGAAGTGAAGGACTAGAGGTATTGCACACAATATTAGAACACGATATGTTAATTAGTTTTAGAGAAATTTGCAAGGGGATGTGTTGGGGAGAATAAGTTTAAAAGCTAGCAATACAATAGATAAAGATTTTAACACCAAAGTCAAAGTGTAAAATCATGTATTCTTTGGATTGGCAGCTTTCATGAAATTTCTTTTGTGGTAGGAAGGTCTGTGGGGTTATTTATTAAAGAGTATCTTTTATTTGGCAAAATAGACATCAGTTCTCTTAAGAAAAAAAGATCCAAATTCATGATGAAAGACATATAGAATATAGTAGAAATCTAGACTTGATTCAAACTGAATCAATTCTAATAATGGCTAGTTTCCTCAACCATTTTCCAATATTATAGCAAGAAGCAACAGACTATACACTGCTGGTGCAATATGTCCTCAAGTCTTACTACCGATATATCTGGGTGGGATAGGAAGAATGTGAAATCACTTAATGCTGTGCTTCAGAGGGGGGAAGAGACTGAATATAATCAACAATATTGTTTTATTCTGAACAGAATTTAGTGAATGGAGGCAGGGGATGAAGATTTTAGTCAGTGTTAAAACTGGTAGACATTGATTTATGGGTATGGAATATCATATATAACCATCAACACTACTGATAGGTTTTGCTTAATTTTCCCCCTCTTTATTACTTCTTTTTACTTTCTATTATAAATGGCACTCTGGGAAGGGGTAATGGGAAGAATAAAGGGGAAAATATAAGTGATACAAAAAGAAAAGTTATCAGTAAACATAAATTTTAAAAGCAGTAGACATCTATAGAAATGTAGAACCAAGAAAAAAACTTCAGAGTACCTAGGAAAGACAAGAGACACACAAGTTGAAAAGACCCAGGCTAAAACTATTTTCCAAGTGAAGTGGGCAGGAAAGAGAGAAAAAGCAAGGAGAATCACCCATAAGCCACCATTCTTAATTCTGAAGCATCAGTATTGTGGGTTGTAATGCAACTCCTCTTCCCTGAACAGCATTAAATGATTTCATCGTGATCCTATTCCACCTCCAACCTCTCAAACACAATGAATTACCACTTAAATTTGCAGTGCTAACAAATACTAATTAGTTCCCCACCCTGAGCCCAACATCAGCACCACAAATGCCACCTGAGATCTGAAAGCTGAGCGGTGATGGTGTTAACTCCCCTGATCTCACCAGCCATATGTGTTCCAGAATCAGGACTCAGTTGACAATTTGGTTGATGGGGCGTGAGGAAGCATAAACGCTAGTTCACTAACCAGAGCCGTATGGCACCCTCAGTTCCAAGAGTGGGAAACATGGATTTGTGTCTCAAGATACACACGTGGCCCAAAATGTGTGGTATTCAAAAGGCATTCTCATCACCTCAAGTGCATGTAAGGCCACTGTGGAAGGCACTCCAGCAGTATGGCAACAGGTGCCCAGTCTTAAATAACTGGCTGGACTCAAAATATTCAGTCAACATTTAAATAGATTTTCTTTGGCTATCTGGTTTTTTAAAGTGAATAATAAGCTGATGACTACATCATCCCTATGACAGAGATTTGAAACATCTAACATCATCTTAGCCAACATGGTTTTTTAAAATTAACCTCTGAAAAGCTTGTTTGTGGGAATAATTTTCAAGTTTTCATGAAGAAATCCTAAATTTAAATGCAGTGCCAAAGCAAAAAGTGGAAGAAACTTAATTCCTTCTTAATTTGGACTACCTCGGGTGGAAGATCATAAGAAGCAGATCTAGAAGTCACCACTTTCAAGAGTCTAGCCTTTTGGAGGATATCCACTTAACAGATGGAAGAAACAAACTAAAAAAGGTCAAGTGACTATCCCCAGAGTCACTCTCTGGGGAGTGTATAGCAGGCCCAAGGCTGGCAGGCAGACTGCCGAGCAGTCTCCAACCTAAACATGAAGGAGAAAGCTTCCATCTCCCCCTGGCATGATACACAATAAAAAGATATTGCTTAGCCTTTTCCACTTCTAGCAGAGACTGGGGACAAAATGAGCTCTAGAGCCTTGCTCGGTGCTTTCCATTAACTCTGCACTATTTGGGAGAGAGGCAAAATTCATCTGACCCCTCTTGACTGTAATGCAATTTCCCTTGGATGACTAATAAAATTAGCTGTAATATCCCAATACTAGTGTACTTTCCCATGATCAAAAGCATTACAAAGCACCTATATGTCACATCAGACACTCAGTGAAGTAAGGTAACACATGGTTTCTGTCCTTGAAGAGCTTAACACAGAAGCACCCTTCAGTGGTGTGAGCAAAGATTTCTTACTGTCTTTCAAAAATTTACACTAACTCGAAGAATAGATTTGGCTGATGCACAAAAACAGAAATCTGCCAGTTTCATAAAGTATGTATACACACACACACAAACCCCAAAGGGATTCAAACAATCTCTTGCATGATGCATTCTGAGAAGGGAATCTGGGGGAAAACTAAAAATGAAATTAAGAGTTGTAAGCCAGATGTGAGGGAAGCAGTTCTGTACCTCACATCAGCCTGTGATCTACACTTTCCCATTCCAAACAGTCAAGCATTTAATCTTAATGATTCCAAACTATGAATAAAAAACACAGACATTAATCAAACCGAATTCTGAATTTCAATATACCATGTTTGGCTCCCAGTTTTGGATCCCATTTGAGGTCAGGGGAAAAAGAGAACTTGTTTATCTGCAGACCTGCTTACATAAACACTGCTACCCAAGGTGGATCTGAAAAAGCATTCCTCTCAAGGTCATCCCGATTTTGGAGTCAGAGACAGATACAGTTTCCCCCATCACCCCCCAAACCTCTAGGGAGGCTACCATTCCCCTCACCTCAATTTCAGCTGCAGCAGGTTCTTTACCAAAACACATGTTCATGATGTTTCTTGCCGTTCGATAAAAGGTTGTTAAAGAAACCGACCTTCCCTAGACAAGGGGAAAAAAAAGAAACATACCAAAGAGGCTTAAAGACATGAAGCTTAAGAAAAAGCACACAAATGCATCCTCAACCCAGCCATGGCTTCTATGAGCCCACTGCTTTGTCTCTCAATCATCCCAAACTTCTCTGATTCAAAAACATCCTCTGAGAAGTCTTTGGTTGCCTGGCACTGAGGGTTCAAGAAGCTTAGTCCACTAGGCTTCCAAAGCACATCTGTCTCTTTCCCCAATTTAGAAGCAAAATCAATCTACTGTAATAATTGGGAATAAGCAATATCAACAATATGCGCCCAAACCTCTCTTCAAAAAGCACCATTAGTTTCAAAAGTCACCTGCCAAAAGATTTATAGCTATGTACACTTATATCCATGCTCAATAATTTTACATAAAAGAAGATTTCTATAAATGCAGGACAGTGACCCCACTCATTCCCGTAATGGGTGAGCTGGTGCTGCTGGAATGAAGGATGTGGGTACCAAGTGTCAGAACGTCCCAGCTCTTATTGTTCAGCCTTCTGCAGGCAAGCATTGTGTAAGGGACAGACGTAGCAGCCACCTCTCATGTGAAGAGGGTTCTACCCCCAGAATTAAAGCGGTAAGATTTGAAGCCCGTATTGGTGAAAAATCAACGGTATCACAGTTAAATTCTCAAGCACCTGGGAAAAGGGCAAAGACAAACCCACTGGTTTTCTGAAAGGAAAAAACAGTTTGGCTCTTTGCCTTTCCTCAGTGAAATTTTAGAAGTGAAGGACTGCTTCAGATTCTATCCGAGAATGCTTAGTACAAGTATCACTTTGTGACTGCATACCTCCCTGAGCCTGCTTTCTCACAATGGGTGTGTTTTCCAAAGTAACATGCCCTCAGCTCCCTTGTCCACTAACTACTGCATTTTATACCTGGTTAAAGTCAAAGGTCTGACTGCTTGATCCAATTTGGACCAGGATCTTTGGATGTTCAGATGTAACGAAAGTATTTTCCCTTTCTCAGATGTAATCAGACCATCTGCCCACTTCCTCCAAACAAACTTTACATTATGAGTTAACAAAAAGGACTCTTATTTCCCCTCATAAAATGCTCCTGCATTCCCCCCCTCAGACATTTTTAACTTTTGCCAACATGTGCCAAAATTTACTGACCTGAAAAGGGGAGGGGATCTAATACCAAAGAGCAAAACATAGCAAGTCTTCTATTTGGGTAGAAAATACAGCAGTAGCTTACACAGTAGAAAGGACAGCTAGGTGACAAAGTAGATAGAGTGCTGAGCTCGGAACAAGGAACTCATCTTCATGAGTCCAAATCTGGACACTAGCTTTATAATGCTTGGCAAGTCATTTGTTTGCCTCAGTTTCCTCATCAGTAAAATGAGCTGGAGAAGGAAATGACACACCCCTCCAGCATCTGTGCCAAGGAAAATCCAAATGGGTTCATGGACATTTAGATACAACTAAAAAGCAACTTAACAAACCCCCAAAAAGTTCAGCTCAAATACCACCTCGTCCTCATAGGAAGGGCAGCTAGATGGCAATAAATAGAGTACCATCTCAAGAGTCGGGAAGACCTGAGTTCAAATCCAACCACAGTTACTTACTAGATGTATGTTTCTGGGCAAGTCACTTTATTCTGTTTGCCTCAGTTTCCTCATCTGTAAAATGATATGGAAAAAGAAATGGCAAACCACTCGAGTATCTTTGCCAAGAAACTCTAAATGGGTTTATAAAGCAAAAAAAGATGTAAGGTTAATACGAAAAAATGTTGCCATACCTACTATTATACTGGTTCCTGAAAATGTCTGAGGTCAAATTAGAATTCAAAAAAAGGAGTCTTCCTGACTGCAGGACTGACGCGCTTTCCACTGTGCCATATGCCTGCCCTATGCAAACCACAATCTTTAAAAATCACCTTCAAAGAATGTGGATTAACAGGGAAGGGAAGAATGAGCTAACTGTGATAACAGAAGAAGCCTCCTTGAGTTAATTTAAAGATCCCACACTACCATCTTTTTTGTAACACCCAGGGATTCAAAACTTTGCCCCTTTTATGGCCTTGGTAAACGAACAGGGTGTGTGTATATATATATATATATATGTGTGTGTGTGTGTGTATATATATATATACACACACACACACAGGAAGAAAGCAAAAACAACTTCCCTGACCAAATGGCTCCAATGGCAAAAGCTATGATCCAAATAAGGAAGCTGTATTTTCTGAACAAAACGAATGGCAGCTTTCTTTCAAATGAGAACATTTGAAAACTGATGGCCATGGTATGTGGCACCTAGGAGACACTTAAGTGACCATTCACTGTGCCCTGCACTCCTCTTTCCCTCCACCAAAATGTACATGTGCCCCCATGTCGAAAGCCCCTCTGAATCTTCTCCTCCTTCAAGGCTAAGCTCCAGAATTACCTCTGCACAGTGTCCTCTGACTGCCCTCACTCCAAGGAAAAGTCATCCCTTCACAAACTCCCCTCTTTTGTCCAGATCTCTCCTTTCTGACTCTCAAATTCTACCATCTCTTTGTGAAGATTCACAGAATCATTTTTCATCCATTTCTGTTAAATTAAAATCCCCTTGAGAACAGGGGCTGTGTTCATTTTTGTATTCCCTAAGCCAGTACTTCTTAGAATCCCTTTAAAATGTCAAAAATTATTGAAGACCTCTCAAAGAAAATTTAAGAATATTTCAGTATTTATCGTATTTAAAATTAAAACCTCTTGATATTGTTATGAAAAGAGTTTTGATCTTGCAGAGGTTCCTGAAAAGGTCATGGGGAACCCCACAGGACTATAAGCCAAACACACTGCCATGAAAATCAAAGTTCTGGATTCAAATCTCTTTCAGGTGATTTATAACTGATTCTTAAGCTCCTTGTGCCTGGACTTCTTCATCTCTAATATGAGAAGAAGTTGACTCAATAATTTCTTTGAGGTCTTTTCCAACTGTAAATCTATTACACGATATTTGTATAAAATATATATTGAATACCTGGTGACATAGCTACAACTCAGAGAACAAATAAAGCTGTGAAAGGGGGAGGCCATCCATAAGAACTTTTGCTCCCCTTATTACAACCTGTCCTCCAACCTCCACCAAACCATGTAGTATAACCAATAGGGAAGGGGAAGGCACCACCTCTCTCACAAATTTTTACCAAATCTTTAAAGGAGATCTGAGAATATATGGAAGCAAATGCTCCATTTGCTATGCTAAATGCTATGAAGAATCTTATAAGGAGTTAGCTAAGAAGTCTGGAAGACTATATTTGTAAGCACCTCCAGCTGGGGGTTAGATCCCCAACATTTTAGATACCTCTTCCATAAGATGGATTTTAGGTGGCAGAAACTCAAGCAGTATCATTTTTTGCCATCAGGTCACTCCATATACCATGGAAGGACTTAATACTCTTGTAAAGTTTTACTTAACTACTACTCAGTACATATCAAATTCTCTGCTGCTCAGGCCAGAAATTAAGCTCACTGATGGGAAACCAGCCGGCTTACCCAAGAAGGATCTTGTGTATTTAATTCAGCAAAGATGCCGAGGAGTTGGGTTTTGTTTCATTTTGGGAGCAATGAATGGAAGAGAGATGAGCTCGCCATCCCATTTCACACTTCCCAGGTTTGGGGGGGGGGGGGGGGCGGCGCCTGGGTACACCGTTTCCCCGCAGCTTTGCTAGATCACTGAGCCTGACTCAAAAATTACACTCTTGGCCATGGTGCCAATTTGTGAGGAGGAGGGGTGACTGCCAAGCAGAGCTGGTGAGAGAGTCAACACCGCTCTGCAGATGAACACGCCTTCCTTCTTGGAGAAGTAAGTGTTCTCAGGATGGCTTGCACTTAAACAAGATTTGGCAGAAACGGAGAAAACATTGTACGTGTTTCAATTTCTGTTTTCTTCCACTCACACGTTAATGGTGAGATACGTTTTGATAGCTTTATCGGGGCCTGTTCTCTCTCTCTATAAAAGGACCTGGCAGAGCAACTAAGAGCTGGGTGGCAGGAAACTGTGTTGAATATAAATAGGGAGGGAAAGCAAAAAAAATATTTTTATGAAGTTAGGGTTGTGTACTAGAGGAAGAAGTGCAGAACTTCCTCATGGATCTTTGGCTGAGAATAGCTCTTTCCTAGGCAGCCGGCATCTATCAGCTGGGGGTTGGGGGAAGAAGAAATTGATTCCCATCATAAGGATTATTCAAGATGGAACTTTAACAGATCATATAGACAAACCTGGTTGTTTAACAGGTGGGGAAACCAAGGTACAGGGTGAGAAGTGATTTACCCAAGACTAGATAACTGACAGGAATGCCAAATTTGTCTATTGCAGGACTTTTACTTTTCAAAGTGATAAATAAAGGCTCAAATTCACAGAAACTAGCAAGATTAAGTTTCATAACTAGGACTCAAGTCTCTTAGTTCCCAAATCCTTTCCCTACCACACCAGCCCAGCTTCCTTCTAGGCTGTCTTTCAGGACTTGCAAGGCCAAGGCAGTCAGAGGAAGCCCCCAATGGCTCTGGGACCACCCCCAGAGAGGAAGCATTTCCCATGAAAAGCTCCTGGGTCATTCCAAAAGCAAGAAGGGAGAGAACAAAGGCTCTCCTACCTTATATATACACTTGTGGAAGTCATTGAGGACTCCTTTCTCCTCTTCCTCCTTTTCTTTGACAACCTCCTTTTCCTGAGCAAAGAGTCGCCGCCTACCAGTTTTGAGCTGGACCTGGTCCACCTCCTTCAGCTTGTTCCGGAAGCCATTCTTATGGACCACACCATGGATGAGGCCATTTTTGGGCTCAAACCGGGGCAGAGAGTGGAATTTGTGGTAGGCATTCTCAGAGTGGCCCTCCAGGGGGCCCTTCCGCTTCTCTAAGATCTCTTTCTCCAGCAGAACTTCCTTCTCCAGTCTACGGTGCTCCTCCGGGGAAAGGGAGTCGTAGGACAACAAGTACTGGCAGTAGGCCTCCTGCAACTTGGCCAGCCGATCCTGGGCAGTTTTGGGGATGCGCAGCATGTCGGCGAGTTTGTTCCATTTTTTGAGGTCAGTCACTTGCTGCATGCCACCCATCTCATTAATCAGCCGGAAAAAGCAGGCCAGGTCCAGCTCACAGCCTCCTGGAAAGGGGGCATATCATTTTTCGTTGGGGGAGGAGGAAAAAAACAGGAAATAATCAGATGGAAAGTCACCAATCAACATAGATTTCCCCCCAGAATTCTCTTCCCCAATTTTTAGGTTTTGTTCACTTTTATCTTAAAAAAAAAAATTTCTTGGATCATGCCTCGGAGGAAGGAAAGAAACAAGATCATAATAATCCCATTATACAGATGAGGAAAGAGAGGGCCAAAGCCTCAATTAAATGACTTGAGGCAAATAGGCAGAGATCTCTAAGGTACCCAGTCTACTAGATACATTAACTCAAAATTAGCTTTTGACTTGGTGCAGTTCTTCAGGATATGGTATTATATTATGTCAATCTTTTGAAGAAAACATTGTTCGATTCCCTATTAAACAGCAGGAGGAAGAGAGAGACAAAGAGAAGAGAGTATGGGCTTAGCGTGCATGTGGATGGGAAGGTTAAAGTGGGGAGGGAAAGAAAAATACTACTCTTTTCCTACTGAAACCACTGGATTCCGTTGCTAAAAAGTCAATATTTGAACATACACAATTTGAATATGTACACAATTAATTTTCTTGTTCTTTTCAGCAACCATAGGGTAATTTAGTTCTTATTCATCCTTACACGTTCAACTAGTTTAAGATTCCACAATCAAGAATTGTAAATAATGTCAAAAACTAAACAGATAAGTAGAGACAAAAATGGTCTAGGTTAAAGTCAAATCTTACCTTTCTAGATATTGTTGATGGAATGTGAACCAGAAAGATTTATCACGTTGAAAAAGTAAATATTGTGCAACCTCAACCCCTAATAGATCAACTTCTGGATGTTCTCATGTAAAACTTGATTTTAAAAAAAAATACCAAGCAACAAAGGGAAGGAAGAGAATGGGAGAGTATGTGCAAAATATAAAGATATTTGCATCCAACAGCAGGCAGATGAAAATTACACATGGATCAGAGGGCTCAGAAGATGAAAACCAAGTTAATTTTAAACGTAGGAATTCTTCATTTTCCAAAAGAACACTAAGGTCCAGAAAGTTTAAGTGATTTGTTCTCAGCCACAAAGGTGACAAGGGACACAGTGTCAAGATGAGAATCTCATCTCCCTGAAACCCAACCCAGTGCTCTCTTCATACTAAATCTTTCCCTCCCTCCCCTGCCTCTCCTCTCTTTTGCTCTGCCACTCTCCCATCTTATTTCTTCCATATCGTTCAGAGTCTATTATACATGGCAGAAATTTAAATGTTCAAATGGAACTCAACAAAAATATAGAAAATGAAGTCAGGGGCACAGCAACACTTAAGCTTCTCTAGTTAAGAAATCCTCAAAAAGGTCTGACAAAAATCACAATTTAGACATTATAATACGTATACTTTTATCATTTTATTCACTCCTACAAACAAATGCACAACTCTTCTCTGAAGTTTTAAAATCACGAGTTACTAAACTCATATTTATGCATGGACACACGCAACCTTGACAAGCATGTGTACATTTTTACTGAATTCCAGAGTGGTCATCAGAAATGACTAAATAACTTCACATTTTAAATATTTAAGCTGCCAATCTATTGGGTCTGGCCAAGACATCTAATCATGTCCCTGTACTTCCACTTCTAGTCAGAAACCTAGACATCCAAAATATCTAACCCAAGCAAACAAGAGTTTAAAAAACAAACATCAGACCTTTGAGGGGAAAGGGAGAGTTTCTAATTATAGGATCTCAATTTTGAGAGAACTCAGAAGCCATATAATCCAACCACCTTCATTTTACAAATGACAAAACTGAGACTCAAAGACATTAAGTAACACAAATAGTAACAGAAGCAATCATACAAATCCTTGGACTGCACATCTAACACACCACGCCATTGTACTATACAAGGTTAAAAATGGTAAAGTTAAAACAAAAAGGAGATTTCACCCATAACAAACTCGTTGGTTCTTCATTATCAGTGAAGTAAATGTAAGGGGTTAGCATCACCATTCCATTAAGCTCACTCAAAGCAAAAAAAGTTTCATCTTAAATGTCCCTAGGACCTTGCTGTCACTTGGTAACCACTGGGATCCTGAACACTCACTGTGTTGATGTCATACTCCAAGATGCTCATGCTAATACATGAGGCCTGCTTTGCCAACAGAGCCAGTCAGGGAGCACATTGAGAGATTTAAGAGGCTCTCGTTTCTACTTCAGTATGTGTGCATGTATACATACATCCCATGCATGCGTGTTCTCTTTGTCCTTTGTTAAGGTCCTATCACATATCATACTTGACACCAGACCATAAACCAAGAATTCTTTCAAATTAAGCGATTCTCACTCAGGCATTAGCCCTGGCAGCCCCCTGCTGAGAGGAATAATGAAACCTCCATTTTGCAATGAGCCACATTTTACTGCCTATTCCTGATACTCAAAGATTGCTAAATGTGTGCTTGTCGCTGAAAAATCTGTGATCGTCAGTATATGAGGCAGCCAACATGACAACTTTTGTAGCACTCCACCAGCTGAGGCCAAAGAACTACCTTTAGCTGGATCCCAAAGTGAAACTAATGCTGTCAAGAAAAGTGTCCCCATCTCCAAGGGGACAATTCAGTCTGAAGAACATGAAAAATACAATTGCGGACAGAGCAGGGTACATATTAACATTGAGGGGAAGTTTAAAAAAAGAAAAAGAAAAGAGGGGATGAAGGTTGGCTGCTGCTAGGGGGGAGAGGGGAGAAGAGAGAGACATGACAAAACAGCAATGCATCAGCCAGGATTAATGTATATTCAGTGGCTCTTGCGTATGCTGGACCCATCTGCACTGCACCTGGGCTGGCAGGAAATTCCCCAATCTAGTAGTCCAATGATGAATACAAGTTCATCCACAGACCAAGATCAAGTCACCAAGATTGCAGTTGTTAACCCTTCTATGGCAGCCCAAACTCCTGAAACCTCTCAGAATCATATTACTTCATGTCATAATATAGTAATCAATCGTAACAGAGAATAATAGAATATATCACATCACAATAGAATAGAGTATCATAATGGAATAAAATTATGTCAGAATAGAGCACATCACATGATATATTACACATAAAAGATAATAGATCAAAACATCAAATAATAAATATAAAACATTCATCACAAAATAAAATAGATAACAAACTAAATACATCAATATAATATATCCTACACAATATATCACAACATCTGAATAGAGTCAAATATATTCTAAGTAAGAGAATATATCCCAATATATCACATCATAACACACCGAAATAAATTGTATACCAAGAACATTATTATAGCATAGTATGGTATACTCCATGGTGGGTGGGTGGGTGTAATCCAAACACACATGCACAGTCTCACAGAGCCGTGCTTGGGTCAGATTCCCTGTTCCAGGACCACCTTGGACATAGCCTCATTTCCCAAAGCCCTTCCCAGAACCTGCTGCATCATCCTGCAGGAGGCGGGGGCACTGAGAAAAGCCCTGGCCTCCTGAGCCGCTGGGGACCAGCCGCCTCCTTCTCCTCCTCCTCCCCCTCCCCATTCTAGAAAAGGGCTGACAGTGGGGGTGGGGAGGCCTGGGCAGACACACAGAGAGGGGGCGCGGCTTACCTATGAGGGGGAGCTCATCCATGGTTATGCCCTGAGATTTGAGGTGCTTCTTGATGCAGGCCAGCCGCTGCACATTGGGCCCCCAACGCCGGCCCAGCTTGTGGATATGCTGGATCTGGGTCACGAAGCGCATCTCATCATTGAGCTTGCACTCAGGCCTCCAGTCCGGGGGCGGGATCACCCTGCACATGCCGTACTTCTCTACCTGAGCTCGGACTGACTCGATGTAGATGAGGGGGTCGTGAAACTCCTTGGCGGAGGGCCGCAGCGTGGGGATCTCGTGGGTGCCAGCCCAGCCCGGCCTGCCCCCACCACTGCTGCTGCCGCTGCCCCTCTCGTGCTTTCCCGCGGAGTCGGGGGGCTTGTGCAAGGACTCCGTGTGCGAGGTAGAACGATTTTCCCCGGCCGAGGCGGATGAGGCTGAGGCGGCAGCCTCCGCTCTGCCGTGTGCTTGTTTCCCGGGCAGGCTCCTGCCGGCCCCGGCCGCCGCCCGCTTGGGCCGGCTCCTCTCCAGACTCTTGTCGGGCACTTCCTTTCGGACGTGTCCATTCAGCAGAGGCTTCTTGTCGGCACCCGCCGCTGCCTTCTTGCTGGGGGCTTCGGCGGGGCCCTTCATCTTCTTGGGGGGAGGCTGCGCCTTTTCGGCTGGCGGGGCCTCTTCCAGCCGCCGCTTGGAAGTGCGCAGCCCCTCCCGCAGCTGCCTGCCTACCTCCTTATTAGTGCATGACTTTGGGTTCAACTTGCCATTGACCTTGACGCCGGGGGCAGCAGCCCGGGACGCCCCTCCGAGGGATAGCACCTGTTTGCGGGTTTTTGCATTGCTACTTTCAATTTTCCCTGAGATTGTGTGGTTGACGGCCGAACTGGGCTTGTGGTGATTGAGTTTGGTTTCTTTGACCAGTTCTCTCTTGGCTTTGGTGTATGTGACAGTCCCCTTTGTCACCGTTGCAGTGTACTTCACAGTTTTGGACGGTGAAGGTCTCACTTCTCGCATCTTTTTGGCACTGGCTGCACTCGCACCCAGAGAGGACATTCGAGTGATTCCATTTACTTTAGAAACCTGAGGGACAGTGGGGGAAAAAGAGGAAAGGGATGGGGGGAGAAAACATCATTAGTAACAAGCAGCTGGGATGCAAATCCACCCTCTAGAAAGCACCATCAGGGTCCCGGCAAACATGGCTGCAGCTACTTGGCCCATGATTGGGCAGGCCTGGAGCGACCCTGCTGGAAAGCCAGGGATCCATTTCTGAATGGAATCAGAGACCTTTCTGTCCTCTCTCATCACTTAATTGTCTTTTTAAAAAAACCATGAAACAGTTTTACTCTTAATAGACACATAAATTGATACGGATTCATCTCTGTGTAGATATCTATTGAAATCTGCCTATAATGATTTGTGTCTATATAACATAAATCCCTATACACATAGATATCTTTAAGGAGACCTCTATTCATAGAGATAAAGGCATATCTCTATATCAATATATCTATATATTTATGTCTAGATATCTATATCTAATGATAGACATCTATATATATATATAGATAGATAGATAGATGGGGGGGGGGGGGTGTTATAGATATAGATTGCTAGAACGATTTGGGTAATTTGTACCAGGATGTTGTGCTGAGTGTTTTAAAATGATTGTCTATCCCCATTTTTTTTCTTACATAAAATGTAGAGATTCATGATGTATCCAGCAGTTGCAGCTTAGATTACAATTTTCACATTATATGGTTTTCCCCACCATCCAAATAATAAGACTACATGCATGAAAGAAAAATTCTCTCATACATACAAAATTAAAAGATGTAAATGTAAAATCTCCATTTAAAATCTATTTTAAATGTCCATCACTGAAGTAATCTTCTGCCCTCTCTCTAAATATTGTATGTTTTCATCTTTAGGAAACTACTTCTCCATTGACTGGTAAGAAGAATCACTTTTTGTTAAATGTTCCAAGTTACTAAGGCATAGGGGTAAAGAAAAAAATTTTTAAATAATCTCCATCTTTAGGCTTAAAATATTCAAGGTGAACCAACCAAGCATAAGTTTGCCTGGGTAAGATGAAGGTCTGGAATAAGTTGGTGTGGAGGGCTCAAATTACCTTTGGGAGTAGAGACCTCATCCTCTGCAGGAAATGTAGGAGGTTAAGAATAGGGTAGCTAATAAAATGCTACACTATGAATCAAGATATCTAGGTTCTAGCAACAGCTGTTTTAGCAAATGACCCTTGGGCAAAACACTATAGTCTAATGGGCACCTAATGGCAGAGTGATTATAGCACCAGATTTAAGAGTGAAAGTTCCAAGTAGGAATCTTGCTTATCAGGATGAAATACTTAATCTTTCTCAATCTTGGCTATTTGTTAAGGTAGATGTTGGGAGAATCAAGGAAAGAATAGATGTAAAGCTTTTTAATATATCAATATTAGCTACAGTTTGTAAAAATTAAGTGGTTATACTAGATGATTTGTAAGAATCTTCAGCTCACCCTGGTTTCCCCAAAACCACATGCTATCTTGCCCTTTGGACCCGATAGAATCAACTATAGCAAAAGGGAAAGGAAATGCTGGTATACATGGTTTATATGGGTATTCCTTCCTGGCAAAAGACATTTGCTGCTGACATTTTTTTTTAAATGACAAGAAATGTGGCACTTTCATCTTTTATATAATTTACGAAAACTTGTCTCAGACATGCTTTTTTTACATAAAATTTTGAAATACTTTTTATCTACTTGGTATATAGAAATACTAGTGAATGTGTCTCTTTTTTTGTTACTTTCATTTAATCAAAACTGTATTTAAACAGAGGCCCCCCACACACAAACTTGTACATGCAAGCCAAGCTAGCAAACTTAAAAGACAAATTTGATTCCTGCCCCACCTCCTCTGTGTCATGTGGCTGACTAGAAAGAGGGATGAACTTGCATCATACTATACCCAAATTACAAGAGGACACACTTCATTTAATTAGACCCTTTTTCCTCTGCTCTGCCCCCCCAACATCAACTCACAAAGATTCCCAACAGATTCAGGGATACCACTAGCAATATATCACATCTACAAAGGAAATCTCCCCAACAACCTAGGCTGTACCCAGCATCCCTCAAAGGCAGGAGAAAATGGATCCAGGGGACATATGCCCATTTGGGGGGTAAAAATTGGGATCCATCTGGCTACTAAAGAAAAGAAAAAAAAGATACCTACTCCTTTGCCTGTAATTGTCTCTGAAGATCCAACATATCACCAGTACTAAAGAAAAACTAGTTTAAGAAGGCATTTTCTTACCTTGCCTCTGATGGTCTCCCCACCTCCACCCCAGCTATCATCTCAGACAACTGCCCTCCTCCCCCCACTCCCCTCCCATTCTTCTCTCCCCCCTCCCCCCCCTCCCGGATGTATTTCAGCTTAAGGAAGTGCACAGGTCATGGCCAGCTCACCACAGGGGGATCTGGTATCCCTTATCCACATCCAGAGGCAGTGCTTCTAGTGAGCACATGAGAGAGAAGGCATTTCAATTCATCTGAGAATTAGCATAAAACTGGCTAGGGCAAGAACCCTTCAGCACTCATTAAAACCAATCTTGGGGTGGACAACTGCGATAATCTTTTATGGAGTTACTCTCATTTCTGGAGCAAGATTGAGCTTGGCACACATTGGGTTTATTTATTTTTTTCTTCTTTTAACCTTGCTCTTCCAACCTAAACCTACAGACAGACCAGGACCAACTTAATGAAAAAATAGGTGTTTGTAAGATCTAAGGGGGGAAATCATTTCCTCATGCTTCAAGGAGTGTAAAAAGTTTCCAGGAAGGCTGCTCTGCCAGAGTCCAAGGGCAGAAAAAGGGGTAATTAAATCTACCAGAATTAAATTTAATTTCAGGTTCTTCCCAGAAGAATAACCATGAAGCTTCGGAACCCAAATCTTCCAAATATAATTTCCAAATAGAATTGTTAGCCCAGATCTGATCACTAGAATCTACTATGCCCATAAGCCCAAGCTCTAATAGCAAATTAAGAAAGCCAATGTATAAAAATCCTTTATAGATTCTAGTCTCATCTAAACATCTGTGTTATCACCTACAATTTCTGACTACAATCCTCTCAATCACACTAGTATGACAGATGTGCTGAAGTGACCATGAATTTAAAATTTCCTTCTTATATACAAGACTGAGATGAATATTGTTGGGATATAATATTTTCTCCTCAACATCATTCTGAGAGGTTTCTAAAAGCTGTGTTGAAGGGGATGTAACCAATACTTACAGTCTTGCAGTAAAACAATACCTTAATTTTCTTGAAGTGGGATTTAAGATGAAAACTATGAAATCCCTCAGGACATGAAGCCTCTCTTTGTTCCTTTTTTTTTCTTGATAATAGAATTTGCATTTAAAAAAAAAACCCCAACATATGGCAATGTGATTAGTTTGAGTACCTGACCTCTGTAACCCCTTCCAATTTTTATGTATAGTCAGTATAGGTTTGCAATTAATTATAGAAACACACATGTTCATAATTCTAAGTCTTTAAAAAGTACAATGAAGTTACATCTATAAGCTATTTTTGGCTAAGTAAATGGAAATTGTTTGATACTCTTAAGACTGCTGTAAGGCAGGTAGGCTAAAATAATTTGTACATTCTAAGAGAAGATTTTTATAATGCTTTCATATCCCACTAGAGGGAACCATTGAGCTGAATTTCTTCAACACTGCCCAAAAGAGAACCAGCAAGTGAATAAGCCAAAGAGTGAAAACATTTGGAGACCTGTGGTGCTTTACACCTTTATTTCCAATTTGGGTTTCTGTTCCTCACCCCACTCCAAAAAAATCGGAATTATTAGCTCTATTTTTCCCCCTAAGGTAGCCGCTTTTACCTTCAATCATCACAGAAAATCCCAAATGCAAGGATTGCTAAGTAAAGCATATGTGTAAGACTAAATAAATAACCCCTTCATGTGCAGCTGAGTTTTCTAAAATTGCATTCCTATATGTGCCTCTCAATCCTACTCTTTAGACACAAGGAAAAATAAAAATTACTTTTTGAAGGGAGGAACTAAGTCGCAAAACCAAAGTGAACAGGAAAATCTCTTCTACATTAACTTTAATCTTCCTGGAAAAAAAAATATATTTTCAACTTTTTAAAAAAGAGATCACTTCACCTTCTTCTGCAGTTTGTTCAGTCTGCTAAAGGGAAGACTGATAAAATTCCATTTTTTTTCCTGCCCAGTTTGGAAAGCTTCAAATGAAAACAGGGACCTCGCTGCCCAAGCAGAAATACCTATCAAATCTTTCACAATATAATTAATTGAAGGTGCCCACATTTTCATTTAGGTAAAAAGTCTATAATCCCACATATACATCTGTTCTTTCTTTCCAAATCTTTCCTAGGTGAAAAGCTCATTTGTTTTATCTTGCTGAAATTGTTACGGCACTTGAAATGAGGTGCTATTTTGGGCAACAGAAGGGAAAACATCATTAGTGCCATTGTGAACAACCTAGCACACCCAAAACACTGAAGAAAGGAAGTGTATACTGCATCAATGGCAATTAAAGCATTATTGTTATGACTAGCAGTATTAACTTGACTCTAACAAAATAAAATGTTAGTTCTTAGAAGAAGCAGAGGATGAGACAGGTTCCCTCCAAAGTAGAGAAGGAGAAATCCCACATTCCTGTAGCTGAGATTTATAGCTACTACGCCTCTAGAGCATATAAAACTCATCCCATACTCGGTTTTTTTAAGCTATCAGCAATCTATTTTAGTATTCTAGTTGATGAAATTTAGTAAATAGGGGCCTGACAGTTATTGCCTTCCTTCTAGAATCCTAAGATCATCTACCACCAAATATTATGATGTTGGGCAAATCTCCCTGTAATTCTGTGCTTCAACCCGTCATGCACCCACAACACACCCACATACACTACCTCCTTTATATCACAAAGGTTTGACTCCTAAAGGCCTATATCTGTAAATAGCTGACAGCTTAAATGGTCTTCATTTAGACCAGGGATTCAGTATGAGATAAGATATTTAAAGAGCTCTGCAAACATTAAAACACCACACAGATGTCATTTCTTCTTATTGTCATTGTTGTTATCAACAGCTTCCATCAGTACTGTGTTGGCAGAATGCTCACATGTTTTGTTTTAAGAATTATTTCTCACGTTCCAATTGAAAAGAAATAGGGAGACAGGATCACTTAAATATTCAAAGTGTCAGAGATTGGATTGCGAGATTAGGCTCCCTCTAACTTCTAGGGTTATCATTTAAAAAAAAAAAAACAATAAAAAAAATAAAATGAGAATAAAATCTCCTGCCTTCCACCACTGCAGATAACTATGGACTCCTTCCTTCTCTAAATGATTAAGAACAAAATGATTATAATGAAATACAACTATCAAGATTTAAAACACACAACCTCTCCCCTCCCCACCCCCCACCACCACCACACACACAACCCAAAGTTCATGGATGTCAGGAACCTGTTCTCTGGATTATCAAGCTTTATTTAATCTTTGCCCCCTGGGGATGGGAGGTGAAATGGGGAGAGATTGAGTAACACACAATCCATGATGAAATCTATATTGGTAATTGCTATCTTTGCCAGAATGATTTAAGGCATACTTTAACATTTCAAGCAACTCCACAAACATCACAACTAAAATCTGCTTCGCATACATAGTGAAAGCCCTTATTTTGCAGATGTTTGGGAAACCTGTGCCAGTGTTATAAATGCAATTCTGAAAGGACAACTCTGGCAATGAAGCTTGATATTAAGCAGAGATATAAGAGACAAAGGGAGGGAAGAAGAGAAAAGAAAGGGGACAGGAGAATGTATGTGAAAGAGAGTTGACCATAATGCCTACAATCCATAAAAATAAGATCTTCTATAGTATTACTATCTTCTTCTAAACCACTGGAGAATGAGCTATCAAATAACATTATTCTCCCTTCCCTGAGAAAAAATGATATGCAATCGTATCCCTTCACATTCTAGAAAACAGATTCTTTGAGATGAAGGAAGAACTTCATATCAAATGGAGCTATTAAGGGCAGTCCACCAAATCCACATGGCTCACTACATGTATAAAGGAATAGTAATCCTAGGACCTTAGGTCATTATTCTAATCTTGCTACTGAAATGCCTTATGTGTGGGTGACCTGGATAATCAGGCTTTGGGATCTATGTCCCAGAACATGAACTCACTTACTCTTCTCTCTTAGGATTAAGAGAATTGCTAGGATGAGGCTGGCCTCCAATTTTAATAATTGTGCTTATGACAGCTGTGAACAGCAACAACAGAAATGGCACTCTTAAAGAGACACCCCCATGGAAGTAGTAGGAACCCTAACCAAATTGGACAGGAAATAACCAAAAAGATCTTAGCTGTTGGCTGCCTTGAGTGGGTCAGGTAGTATGAATGAGCAAATCTTTATTTTTTCCCAGGAGTCTTATCCCCTACTGGTGGGCAAAGTTCAAAAATGCCCACACTTTGGCCTCATAGATCAGTACCCAAAGGCTTCCCTCGAACTTCTAGAAGACTTAGCAGTACTCCAGCAAATGAGAAATGCTCAGCAATCCATATGGCTCTAGAACGTTGAGAAGGAAGAGATGCTGGAGACCTGCTCCCCAAAAGTAGCTAGTTAGCTGGATTTAAAAACAACTATGCTGGGGCATAGATGTCATAATGATCAGCCTCTGTTTATACATAATCCAAACTACCTGTTCTGTATTTAAAATGAAGTGTCAGTAAGGAAGGAAATAAATTGGTTTCTCCATGCTCCCCAGGCCAGACTGGCCCTAAAGGATGAACCACATGGCAGTAACTCAGCCCTTGCTCATCTGTCCTGAGGGAGCACCGAGATGAAGTGCCATTGCTGCGCCCCGCTGGCCCGGCCTCCGTGCTTCCCCCAGAGATGACGGAAGTCTTCGGCTTCCCCAGAGATGACGGAAGTCTTCTTAGGGCCCATGAGCTGCTGTGACAGGACACTGAGCCCTGAGCTGGTGTAATGAAGGACACAGGCCTGCCTCCCATCGGCTATGTAAGGTTTCTCTCTGGGTCTCGAGTATCTCAAGAGTCAATCCCTGCACTGATTTTTCTGATTCTTTTTTTTACCCCAAAGGCTCAATTTCCAACTGCCCTTTAAAACAGACTGCTGAAGAGCAGAGCGGCCGCACATACCTTTGTCAGGGGCTACACGCCAAATGAGAGTCCTGGCAGTTACCTGTTTCCTTAAGTCCTGAGCCGATCTGTGGAGAGCGTGGTGGTGGCTGTTAGCAGCGAGCCCTTTAGCTGAGGAGCCCGTGTTTGTGGCCGGCGGATGGGGAGCAGCAGCCGCCTCCCTCCGGCTCTCAGTCCTGGGATCGCTGTTCTTCTCCTTTCCTGGCGTGGCCTCTTTGCTTCTGTGTTTTGAAGCAGGCTCCTTCTCCTTGGAGGATTTGCTGGACCCATTGAAAACTAAGAGAGAGGAACAGAGGACTATATGTTAAATACATCACACCTCCACATACACCAACTCAAATGATCCCTAATCCCAACCTAATGCAATTATCAGGTACCTTAATGCTCAAAAAAATCACTTCAGTGAATAAAGAAAGCAAACAAAAATGTAAGCACATGGTAAACCTTCAAGAACTGCCCCTTAAGCAGAACAATACAAACAAAAAGTCAAGTATATTTGCAGAATCACATACTTTACCTAAAGCAAAAGAAAACAGACTCCAATGTGGAAGAATCTGCTGGAAAATTCTCAAATCCTTAGCCTATGTGCCATACCAATTCTCTACAATATCATTAACATCCCAGGAGAGATGACGTCTAGAAAAATATTAATTTTGCAAATCTTAAAGGATGAGCAAAATGAATGAGAGCCTTCTAACTTCTCATTTTACAGATAAAGAAACAGGCCCAGAAAGGTAAAGTTCTTAAAAAGGGACCATGCTACCTCTGTACAGCTGACAATTGTGCAATCATCTTGACATTTTACTGAGAAACAGTTAATGGAAGAAATTGCAAGCATTTTCAAACATGGTAAAGTCATATATTCTTATTAATTCTGGTAAACGTGTTGCCTGGTTAGAGCTGAATTTTAGCATCACCTGTCTCAAATATGGCTAACGCAGCAGTACAAATGACATCAGGATCTCTTTTATAGGTCATAATCTTATCTTACCATGAAATTAATTATGACAACAGCCACAAAGGTTTGTAAATGATTCTTTAAACACCCTACTGACAGATTTCACTGTTTTCCTTGTTTCCTATTTAGAAGAGAACAATTCTTTTCTCTCCCTCCATTCCTAGCCATATCTCTTTATGTCACCCCTTAGCAATGTCCCTGAGCCTCAGAGGAAAAGAGTGAGCTCCAAGTGACTCAACTCTCAATCTGCTACCTTGAGTATTTCATCTCTGTTTCCTTCCAAATCTAAAAATACTTTGAAAATAAAGGAAAACCAGCGTTAACCAAGTGTCAGTCATCCATCTGGCCCAAGCTAGTGGCATCTGCCCCAGGGTTTCAGATGAACAGAAACCAACAAGGTAGAAGAAATAAAAAGAACAATGAGGTTTGTTTCTTTGCAAATCAGGACTATAAACTCTCTGGATGACCAAACTCAGCCACTTCTGAGGTGTGAGAACACTCAAGGTCTCAGGCCCTTCATGGAGAAAAATGAAGGGGGTTAGACGTGATCCAAAGCACAACAAGCAGCGTTTCTTAAGGGGCTAAATAAAAGAAAACTACGGCCAACCATCCTTGGTTTTTGAGTAGCTGGTACACTATCGGGGAGAAACAGCAAAAAAGCAGAGACAAACTGTAAAAGCCTCAGGAGGAGTGGCACTTGAGATAACCTCTAGAGAAAGCTGGGCATAGAAGGCCATCCAGGGAACAATGCAGAGACCAGAGGTGCAATGTCATGGAGGGGGAACAACAGCCAAGTCGCTTTGGTCTGCCTGCATCCCAGAGCAGGAATTTGAGGGAAAACAGGTGCAAAAAACTTTAAAATTATCTTAGACCTGGAAGGGTCAGAGCTGCCAAATTCCTATTTCCAAAGCACCAGGGTGATCACATAGGTCCCCAGTGGCTCTCTGTGGGCTCTCACATTCTATCTATCAACAAATGGTATCAATGAATGGAAGTCTCTTGGCTCCATTCCAGGCCAGCGGAGGGACACTGGGCAGGTCATTTACCTTCTCTGAAAAGGCCCACTGTAATTGTACCTTTTGTTTCACAAGTGAGCAAAGCACTTTGCAAATACCATATAATCTCATCATGATGGAAAGCCTATGGATTTTATGGACACTGTTCTCTTACTGGGAAGGAAGGAAACCATTCATTCTCTCATGCTGTCTTGTGCTGATGCTATATCAAGGCAACTCACCTAACTCGCACTAGTGCATGGGCTGGCAGGGATCCTCAGAGGTTACTGGGTACAAGAAAAGCTCCGCATGTTACAGATGAGGCACAGTGACCTGCCCAGGATCACAGAGCTGAGATTCAAACCAAGGTTCCTGAATTTCAAATTGCATGTGCAAAGCCTAGCACATAAGAGTTTAAGAAATACTTATTCCATTCAAATCCTAACCTTTTTTCTGCTTCATCTCCCTATGGCTGCCTTTATTTCCTTTTATTTGCTATACTAGTTTTATTTATCAAGAGTACCTTTTAAAATCTAGGGCCATCAAAACAAACATACACATAAAAGACCTCTAAAGTGTTTTTCTTCTCCCCACATATCCCTGAAAGTATGATCAATTAAAGCAGCTTGGAAAGTCAAGACCCTGAACAAGCACACAGGCATTCCTCATTCTAAGTGATTTTAGGAGTATTGCCCATCACTATGAATAATTACCCTACTAAGTCAGACAACTATTTTCTAGATACACCAGAATCCTGCAGCACTTTTTGGAAAAGCAAAGATAGAAACCCTAAATTAGCAGTCCACTGACTGGGGAATGGTTCAACACACTATAGTACTTGAATATAACGGAGTATTACTGTGCTGTGAACAACAAGCAACAGGATGAATAAAGAATACATTCTTAAGTCAACTCTTGGTAAGCAAAGTAAGCAGACCCAAGAAAACGTGTGTGTGTGTGTGTGTGTGTGTGTGTGTGTGTGTGTGTGTGTAAGTAAAATGACCCACCCCCCACCCAACGAAATGGATACAATAGCAAAACAATCAAAGATTGTTGAGTGAATATGCAAAACTTTCAAAGAACCAGCATGGCTTCAGGAAAAAAAAAAAAAATCTAGAAGAAGGTCCATGGGGGTAGAACACTGAACATGTTTTCTAATTTTACTCAGACTGATTGGTTTTGGGTTTTGTTTTTTTTTTTAATTCTAGTCTTTCTTTTTCTTTCTTAGAAATATTATTTATTATTATATGAAATGGCTATCTAGGAAGTAGAGGCAGAAGGGTAAGAGTATAATGGATTTAGGCAATGTCCAAAAAAAATTTATCCATCAAAATAAATTAAGAGTGTTTCTAATTAATCTCGATGCTAATTTCCAGGCATATACTTCATGATATCATTTAACAAATTCTGCCAATCAGTAGATTTCTACAAAGTATAAAGGAGATGAGGTAGGAGGAATAATAGGGTATGGAGAAAATAGGGAGAGAAGAATAGCAACCTTTGTACAAAGTGTTGCTAAAATAAACCAAATGATTCTTTTTAAATCATTAACACAAAACAAACAGAATCTGTTAAGACAAAACACTTGCAAGTTGCCATATAACTATGGTTAGTGACAATGAAAAGGGACAGAGGGGGAGGGAGTCAGTGGCAATAGTAACAGGGCAGAACCCGACTTTACCTGTATTCAAACAGACCAGCTTTCTAGATCATGTTGCTACTTCACTGCTGCAAAACGACATGATAGCAAACACAACCAAAAAGTCAACTCTTGTGTTAAAAAGGAGTGGGGGTGGAGGAGCAGGGAGAGGAAAGGGAGGAGCAAGGGGCAAAGGAGACTGAACCCGAGACAAGGTATATTTTGTACTCAACAGCTCATTAATTTTAAGTGTCGTGGGAACCTGCCAGTTTTACTCTTCTGAGTAATTATCTTTTGTCTTAATTTGTAAGATTCTTGAGAGGGGGAGAGGAGGGAAAAGAAAAAATATTCACTCTCACAGGAAAAGACTAAAACCCTGTGAACATAAGAGAAGAGAGAGAAAGCTTGATGTAAAGAAGTCCTTGTCACACTGTCCCTAATTAAAAGAAATAATTGGACCAGTTTCTTTCATGGCTTTGAACAGCATTAGGAAATTGTGTTGTACTCACATACAAACAGCTTTATATTAATGAGCAGAGACAAATAACCTGATTTGTAGACATATACTCCAGAGTTAAATGGCATTTAGACAACTGTTTGCATACCACCTCAAGCCAGTTCTTTAAACCAATAGCCCTAGTATTTGGATTTAAAGCCATCCCAAACCAGCAGTGATAAGGATTTTTGCATACATTGAGGGGCAGCAAGAAAAGGGAAAAAGAAAGGCAAAATACTCTTACAAAAGTATCTGAACCTACTTGTAATCTTTGAAAAGGAGGTCTGCTACATTTTTCAAAAGCTAGCTCACAGTTTCCACTTAGGAAGTTTCCTGTTAAGATAGGTTCCTCAAAATTTGGTGCCATCTATGAAAAATAGCATAGCTGTGTCTCTTCTAAAGACAACCAATTATATTTGAATCTCAATTACTCTGCCTACTTACAAAGCTAAACTTTATGTACCTCAGCTGCCCAATTGACAAATCCAATAAAATTATCTCCCCAGATTCTCCTAAAGTAATATTTATAAGCTTACATTCAAAATCCATACAAACTTTTTATTTTCTGGATAAAGGCATTATGCAAATACAAGACAGGTGATCAGTAAAAGCTCCTGCCATCCCCCAAAGGAAAATAACTTATCTTCTCAATACAGCTGACAAACTCCCATAGCTCTCCATCCTCTCAACTCAGTGGTATAAGAATACAGCAGAGACCACATAGTCCTAATATTTCAAACAGACTGTAATGGTAATACCATGTTCAAATGCCAAGAGATAATCTTGGTGTTTGGAGGTGCTTTTTTGTTCACCTATTAAGATGAATAGGTTTTAAAAAAGAAAAGTTCATAGGTCAGTGGGCGTTCCATTTGCAACATACAGTTTTGCCCCACTATCCCACAGATCATTCCCCACCCTTCTGGCCCCACTTAGCCCCCATATTCCCAGATACAACAGACAAATAGATCTGCACAGAAAAAGACAAAACAGGATAACCCAGGAGGATGCCAGTGTGACATGCTATCCAAAATATACATTTCCACTAAAATCAAATGGCAGACAATCACTGTAGCCACAAGAAGTGGGAAGGCAAAGAATTTAAATGAAGTGAGAATGTCATTTCAGAGCAAAAGGAAGTTTCTGATCATGAGCCAGAAATTTCAATGCAAGCTTCATGTCATTACAAGGCATCCATGGGGGAGGGGTTAGGGGTGGGAAGCAACATGACAGAGAATCAATCAACTTGCTGGCATTAAATTCATGTTACTGTACAAAAGCAGCACTTGTTTTCTGGAGCCAGTTCAACTTGGAGGCCCTATTGTCTGAAAACAATGGAATGTCTGCCAACCTGTCCCAACAGGTCAAAAAGGATTCTAATACAGCATGTGCAATTGGAATAAGTAACCCTATTTGCCCAAAGCAAAAACCGAAGCAGCAAGAGACAGACAGAAGAAGCCGGAGAAGCCCCGTTATCGAAATCCTCATTAGGTCACAGATACAGATATAGTAAGAGACAGAGAGAAATCTTCATGGAAAATAAAATTCTGACACAGGGGGGAGGGGACCAAGAACCTACATTTAAGAAGTATTTATAATCTGTTGAATTGCCCACAGACAGGATTATATTAAGCAGGGTTTTATAAGAGTTGTACAAATTTACAAAGTTTTATGTAGTATTTTCAACTTAAATCTTAATAACTGAGATTATGAGCCTAACTAAAAAACCTATGTAATGGGGGAACTGAATTTTCTTGTTAGCACTAATGGAGATAAGGAATGAAATTGTGATTTTCTTAAGAGGAAAATCCCATGTGAGGACGCTGCCTCTGCCAATGCAGGCAGGCAGTTTCCCTGCAATTTGGGGACCAACCTAGAGAATCATACACTCTATGTCAGAGCCAACTCTTCCTGGGTCCCAGGATAGCTCTTTATCCATAAAAAACTCAGCCCTCAGTATTAACATGGACTTCAAGTGGGCTGAATTTGATACTCAGTTTTACCTTTCCCTTTAATAAATCCTCTGGGATGACTTAGGGATTCTGGGAAAGAGCACTGACAGAACTTACAGATCATCTTAGTGGAAGATGACTTCGACTTGGCTTACAGATGAAAAGGCTGAGACACTAATACTGACTAAATAGCAGAAAAGGGTTAATCCCAGGGACTCCCAATTCATCATTAGCTTTGTTTTCTTTATCAAAAGAATAAAATGTGAGGTTTATCCTACACTTGAATAAGTTAGCTTTAATTTAATAAATAATGGTAGCAGGGTTGATCAAGCAGGTATAATAAGAATAAAGTTATTAAACTTTATAAGTACATAGAATGCAATAGTCCACAAGATGAACCACATCAAAATCAAGGGTTCTTTCTCCTATTCAAGAGTCTAAGTTGACACACAAAACAGAGGTAAAGATACAAGGGTGTTCCCCTACAAAACAAGGGAGAAAGAGCAGTTCCAAAGATAAATTATAAAAAGTGAGAACAAGGAAGACTTAGCATTCAAGTCTCAATTGCAAAGTGTTTTCAAGTTGTCAACTGCCATTATTTTTAAAAGATCTACACAGGTGAAAAATCTAAAGAAAGTACATCTATGACTGATTGGAGTGATAAGACTCTCCAAGAGTAGATTTGGGGAACTTTGGACTTTCTCCTTCACATGTGATTTTCTAGCAAAGGCTAGATGAATACTTGTTGGCAGTACTGTAGAAGAAATTGATTTCTCCTCAGACAAGGGTCATGCTAGTTAACCTTTGAAGTCTCTTTTAAGTCTTAAGATTTGGATGACTCTGCTTTTATATGGTTTCATTGCAGCATTTAATAGAGATGGGGACTGTGTACAACAATAATCTGGAAGGAAAATAACAAAAAAAAAAAAAAAAGAAAAGAAAAGAAAAGAAAAAAGTGTTGAAAAAATAACAGAAAGCATCTCATCTACATGTAAAATGTTGAGATTACAATAAAAGTGGTAATTTTGATTTTTAAAAATGTAACCAATAAACCAAAACAAACCAAAAAGCCACAATTAAATATACTAATAAAAAACTACTCAGATCTGCTTAATGGATCATGACTAGCAAGAAAATGCTCAACAATCTATCCCTTAGAAATAATTTTCTTCAGGAACAGTTATGTCTAACTATGCTATTCCCCCTTCAGTTTAAGTGTCCTTCTGCACCTGGCTCTAATGTATCCTTTTCTAGCCTTATTTCTTATTAGTCCCATTCATCCACTTGATATTCTAGTCAAACCAGAATGTTGTTCTTGAAAATGCTCCATCTCTCTAGGTCATACATTTCCTAGGATGCCTTCATTAGTAGGAATACATTCCTCCTTCACCTCCATCTCTTAGAATCCTCAATTTGATTCCTTTAAGTTCGTTTGCAATGCCAATTTCTCTGTTAAGGTTTTTCTGAATTTCTTGATTGTATGTATCAAGCAATCTCTCCCTACCATCCAATTTTTACCTACCTATAGATATACACGCTTTAACCCAAGTGAAGGTAAATTTCTTGAGGTCAGATGATGTTGTATCATCATTTTTGTATTCAAGTTCCTTACATATATCAGGATTCTTAATCAATATTCATTTAATTACTAAATTGACCTTTTAATATTTAAAAATGGCAAAACATCCTAAATAATAACACGATTATTAGGATGCTTGTTTTGGTTGAAATTGGTTACAGTGAATGGTTTGTGTATATGTTCAGTATTGTATTTTTTTTTTTTTACTATGTTCAAGTCTTCATTATTTTTGTCATTAGCTAAAGTTTATGCAACAATTTTTTAAAAAATGAATTGCTTTATTATTATCAATTAAAACATCATAGGGGCTAGGGGTGTGGAAAACATGTCAAAAATTTTTGGCCTTCCCTTCAAACCTGAAGTCTGAATTATTGTGGTATTAAAAGATAAAAATATTACCATTATACAATACTATACATATATTTTATGCATTTCTGGTTTTTTAAATATTTCCTGTGGTGTTTGTTGACATTTCATGTATCACCTGTTGACTTTCATGTGTCATCTGCAGCTTCAGCAAAACTCTCCAAATTCCCATTTAATTTCTCATGTTGACTCATGACACATCAAAACTACGATGAAGAAAGTGATAATGGTAAAAGGGATGATTATATATTTTATCACATTTGATCACCTTTTCAGGTCATTAACATCTACCTACTAACAGTCTATAATGTATTTCTTTTTGTGAGTAAAAATGTTCTCTAAACTAGCAATATATGAGTAATACTACAATAAGGTAGGCTGGTCCTTCTCTCACAGGATTATTAGCCTAGCTTTCAGTGTATCACCACTGAATAACACAAAGATACAACAGACTGATAAAATTTCTGAACTTCTGGTAAAAAAAAAAAAATGCATTTCTCACTCAACTTACAATGAAGAGATAATTCTCCTAAGACATATCATCAATTATACATTTCCTTGCTCTGTTATCTGCTTTCACTATAAATTCCACCCCAAAATGATTTGTATTAAGCATAGAAGGGGGAGGGGAGAAATTGTGCAGGGAAAGTAGCAGCTGCTACTCATGTCAAGAACACAATTTGCTTTTCTCAGAAACTTAGAAATATATCAATCTCAGATTTTGGGACAAATGAAAGCAAGTGGAGTGTGTAAGTCCTCCAATCAGAAAAGCAGACAGCACTCACACAGTTAATGAACAACAATTTCTTAATCTATAAAATAATAATAATAATTGTCAGTCCCTAAAAGTATCTTCCAGCTGTACCAATGAGGCTAAAATATATATTTGTACATTTAGTTTCACATTTGGATTTGCTCACAAAGGACTAATGTATTATCTACTTATAAATTCCCTAGTTTTAATAGAACACCACAGATATTAGAAGATAAGGAAACACTGGGGAAAACACCTAATTTTCAAAATGTAAAAAGCTAGAGATTACTTCATTCTGTCACTAAAGGCTGAAGAAACATTCCCCAGGAGGCAGCTGACTGCTCCACCCAGGCAAATGCCAAGCAGAAATTTGGTACAGTAGTTCAAATGATTGCTTTCTGGCCTTTAAACACCATGCCCCCAGTGTGAATCCAAAAGCAATTAAATCATTCCAGCTGGGAGTCCAATGACATGCTCAGTTTAAAAAGTCTACATGGAAATGCCCTCTTGCCAGCAAGCCCCCTGCTATTTCTTTCTATTGTTGGTGAAGGTGACACATATTTAAAGGCATAGGCAGTATGTGATGAATTTACCCTGAACAATTTCATAAAATTAAAGCTAGGCTATATCCTAGATTTTAAGCAAACTTAAATTCATTTCTATATTATGGATTCCTTTGGTTTATTTCACTTTCCTTTTTGGCAGAAACAAGTAATTTAAGTAACTTCAGAAAAGTTTACTATTCAAAGATTATTCTTTATGATAAATCCTGGTAATAACTGAATGCACAATTAAATTTCATTTTGCCTGGTATGGAATATGCTACTAGTAGTTTCAGGCCACTGGCTTACGTGTCTTTCTGCATTATTTGCAAAAAAGAAATAGAAAACTATATATTTATCATAAGAGTGAGTCATACAAAACTCAGGAACTTTCATGTCCTACTACAATCCATTTATTCTATCCAGAAGTCTCTAAGAAACTAAATTTAACATCCGTCAGTGGCTGGTCAATCTGCTGAAATGGAGAAATGATTCGAAAGCAAGACTATCCATATGGCTCTGTTGGTCTCCCCTTGGGAAAAAAATGCCAGCATCTCTGAGAACCTTTTTAACCCCAGAGGGATTATATAAATTCTTTCAGGTCCTTTCTGATTACAAAAAGGTACCTTACATTTTATACATATTATCCATTCACTACCCCCAGACACTGCTCACTCAGGTCAGTCAGGGAGCTGAGGCAAACATCAAAAGACATGGAATAATGAGTTTCTGTAATTATTTTCACCACACTGGAGAAG
Organism: Antechinus flavipes; assembly: GCF_016432865.1. Taxonomy (NCBI): domain Eukaryota; kingdom Metazoa; phylum Chordata; class Mammalia; order Dasyuromorphia; family Dasyuridae; genus Antechinus; species Antechinus flavipes. The sequence continues at coordinate 548,448,457 of NC_067398.1, forward strand.
AAGAAAAAAGGCAGGCAGAAAAGCCTTAATGTCCCACCCCAAATCGATGCTAAACAACCCCAATCACCTTATAGTAATGGAATTTCCAAGTCTCTTTTCTTAGGTTGATTTTTTAAAAACACTGTAGTGGCACAATAAAAATAAGAGAACATAATGTATCAAGTCACATTCAACCTACATTTTTTCCTTCTCCATTAACACCTGGGGGCACTCTAATTATGAAACATATATGGAACAGTGGCGAGTAGTAATGCTGCCCTCTGTGGCCCCATGAACCTTCTCAACCTCCTCAACTGTTCATTAGGAGGTAATTAGGTGGCAAGGCCTAGGTGAAACCAATCTGGTTAAAAGCCTGGGCTACTTGCCTTCACAAACCCCTGCATCTGTCCAGGATGCAAAGAAATAAAGATGAGATCCACTAAAAGGTAAAGCTATAGTAAGCTCCTGGGAACCACTCACCTTTGGGGCCCAAAGGTAAGGACATCTCTGCAAACACACATAAGAGGGATGGAGTTTATTAGTACTTAATAAAAGTACTGATTAGTACTTAATAAAAACATGTGACCTTACCCCTTTTCCACCCTCCCTCCTACTGGGTCAGAACCCACCATCTTAAAAATGAAAAAAAAAAAAAAACACAAAAAAACCCCCAAAAAACTGCACTACTTCTAGCCAAGGAAATGGACAAAAATGGTGGCTGTAGGTAGGTGGGTGGGTGGCTAGACAGACAGACCAAAAACAAAATCTATAAACCTTTCATTTTAAGCTCTTTGAGAGCAGGGAACATCCTTTGCCTTTTTAAAAAAATACTCAGCACTTAATATAATGCCTGGTATACAGTTCACAGTTTATAAATATTTACTGATTATGAGAAAAAGAGGCAATAAACAAGCTAAACATCAGGCATTTTGCATGATGTAGCACTATGGAAAAAACACCGGGTCTGGAAAGACTCTTCTGCCCAAATTCAAATTCAGCTTCAAGACACAGTTAGGAAAACTTTGTAAACCTGGGCAAGTCCCTTAGGCCCCGGTTGCCTCAGTTTCCTTATCTGTAAATTGAGCTGGAGAAGGAAATGAAAAAATTCTCCAATATCACAAGCAAATCTCAGGGGGGCAGCTAGATGGCACAGTGGGTAAAACATCAAGCCTACTACAATAATAATACAAGAATAAAAGGATTTGTAGTAGGACAGGAAGTCAGGAGTTCAAATCTGGTCTTAAACACTAAACACTTGCTAGGTATGTGACTCTGGGCAAATCACTTAACCCCAACTGCCTCAGGGGAAAAAAAGAAAACCTCAGGAGGGGTCACAAAAAATAGGAAACTACTGAAGAACAAAAGTGTTGAGCATTGTACCCAGAGTATCTTTTACAGAGTATCTTATTTTAATCTTCCCAACAATATAGGAAGGTAGGGGCTAGTATGATGCCCATTTTTCAATTGAAAAGACTGAGGAGCCCAAGATTAACTGATTTGTCCAGGTCAGACAGTTATAAGTATTTGAGACCAAGTCTGGACTCAGAGCTACCTGCAGGCCTTAGCTAACTGCCCTCCCAGGCCTCCTTCACTATCCAGAACACATCCCCTGGGCAGACTGGTGGTATCCCCTGCCTCACCCCTTCGGACACAAGAGTAGTGCTGGGATTGGGGTTGGGAAGAGCCTAGAAATAAGACTTATGTGAGATCAGTTTATTCCTACTCAAGCCATTTCACAGATTAGGGAACTTGAAGCAAGCAGAAGAGTCATTTATGTATTCAAGATAACAAGTACCATGATGAGTGGGTCTTTTGCTTCCAAACCCAGAGGATAGAGACAGGAGAGATAGAAAAGGGGAGATGGGGGAAGAGGAATGACAGGAGAAAAGGGAGAGGGAGAAGATATGGGAGAGAAAGATCTTCTATAAGATTTTTGGGGTATAAAGTACAGAAAGCTGTTTGGGGACTTCTGTTGATACCTATGTAGATCCACTGAGTCTCCTGACTCCCAATTTTAATACTTGGTATTATGAAGTCAAATATGAAAGAAGAGAACTGGATTAGACCATGGAATACTGAGAGGGCTCGGCAGCCCATCCCATCTCTGCCACTCGTTAGCAACGTGGTCTTGGGTAACCAATGCTTCATCTTTCCAATCGTCCAAAAGCTAGTATCTCACTATGAAACTAACTTGTTTTTACTGTGTGCAGATTCATGAACTTAGTTAGCTGGGGTACCTGGGCAAGTCACTTCATCTCAGCCTCAGTTTCCTGATCTGCAAAAACAACAGTGCCTATATCTCCCAGAGTTCTTGGGAGGTTCAAATCAAATAACCTTTGTGAAATGCAGAGCACAACACCTATCCATAAAAAGAGCGACACAAATAATACCATTATTATATATGTACACATTATGTTCTCCCAATGGAATTATGCTTCCAGAGAGAAGGGGCCATTTCATTTGTTTTTGTACCCTAGCACAGAGCCCAGTGCTCCATCACATCAAAGCCATGTAAAAACACTTGAAAAAAGTCTGAGAACCAAACATTTGATCGATAAAATGAGAAGGTTGGGCAAGCTCTTCTCTTAGGTACCATACAATTCTACCATAAAATCCTCTTGAAGTAGAGACAAGCACAAGAATAAGGACTTGGTCAAAGAGGGGACTATTGACTACAGAAGTAAATCTATTTACCAAGAACTTAATACAATCAAAATGGAATGAGTCAATGGATTTTGACTCAAGTCATCCCAAAGTAGACAATCGAAAAGAATCAAACACATAACTTGGGAAAGTCACTTACATTAGAGCAGAATATCCCCTTCACTTCTACTGAATGTGGAGTAAAAAAGCTTAAGACACAACATCTTAACAGTTCTTGCCATTTACTGGTTGTGGAAGCTTGAGTAAATCTCAATGTCTATTTCTTCTATTACTGTTCTGTAAGCAATGAACATCAGGATGATTTCAGAAAGGCCTGGAGAGATTTACATGAACTGATGCTGAGTGAAATGAGCAGAACCAGGAGATCATTATATACTTCAACAATAATACTATATGATGATCAATACTGATGGACATGGCCCTCTTCAACAATGAGATGAAACAAATCAGTTCCAATTGATCAGTAAGGAATAGAACCAGCTACACTCAATGTAAGAACTCTGGGAAATGAATGTGAACCATTACATAGCATTTCCAATCCCTCTTTTTTGTCTCCCTGCGTTTTTGATTTCTTCACAGGTTAATTGTACACTATTTCAGAGTCTGATTCTTTTTGTGCAGCAAAATAACTATATGGACATGTATAAATATATTGTATTTAATATATACTTTAACATATTTAACATGTATTGGTCATCCTGCCATCTGAGGGAGGGAGTGGGGGGGTGGGGGGGGGGGGGGGGAGGAGGGGAAAAGTTGAAACAAAAGGTTTTGCAACTGTCAATGCTGAAAAATTACCCATGCATATATCTTTTAAATAAAAAGCTCTAATTTTTTTTAAAAAGGTCCATTTCCTCACTTTAAAAATAAGGAGGTCAACTGGACAAATTCTGAAGACCTTGCAAGCTCTGAGAGATATGTCCCTTCTGGAAAAGGAACTATATTTTAGCCCATGGCAGAATATCAAAACACAGGGTGCCTCCCCCCAAGTCTAAGTGAACTTGGAAGATCTGGTATCTCAGAACTGTACTCATGAATTTTGGTAAACCCCATATAATCTATCATTGAGGATAACTGAAAATTTATGAGTTAGACATGAACTTAAAGTTATTTAAATTAAATGCCTCATTTTACAGATGAAGAAAATGAGGTGCAGAGAGTTCATGAAGCAAGTGGATCAATGTCAAAGACCTAGTTATGATGGCAGAGCTAGAAGCATCTGAAAATTATTTCAATTTTTCTGATATTAAGAAGTATCTTGTCTATCTATCTTTCAGAGTAATTGAGCAAAAGGGGGGTGGGGGGATGAGTGCAACTATGCATTGGGGGTCTAATGGTCATGTACCTCAATCATCAAGCACAGCTAAAGAAGAGGGTGCTCTGAGTAAAAATATTTTTGCTATAACTAAAAGAAAAATCTTACAGTTACAGCCATTTTGGGGTTGATTTTTGAGGTTTTGAAGAAATCTTAATATTTTATATATTTCTCTATCTTCATGAACAAGGCATACAGAACCTAGCCTTTTCAAAATACTGTGGGGGCCTTTATTATAATCAGGAAACCGTGGGACCAGTTTTTCCTAGGGCCTCTGCAGGTTGCCTCCCTAAAGCACTATTTGAGATGCCCAAGGAAGGCAAAACATCTTGTCTTGGAAATCTGAGGACATTCTCAGTCAACGAATATTTTGAAAAACACTATTCTAACAGCTGGGAATAGAGAACTGAAAACAGCCAAGTCCCTGTTGTCAATTCTACCACAGTCAACAACATACCCAAAATATATAAACAAGACTGGAGGATGGTGAGAATGGGGCAACAAAATAGAAGCTATAGCAAAGAAAGAAAAATCTCATATAGAAGGGAACATGAGCTAAGTTTTGAAGCAAAGAAAGAATTTTAAGAAGCTGGCGTGAGGAAGGCTTCATGACAGCCCACGTGCAAAGTCCCAGAGACAGGATTATCAGAGGGTTCCACCAGAGTAGTAAACAACATGTACTCCAGGTAGGGTGGCAGATTCACATATCCCCACAATGGTATTGAGGAAGTCGCTTAAATGTAATCACACACAAAATAACAAGACCTTAAAGGAAAGTGGTTGCCAGCTGGGAAAGAATGCCCTGAATGGACCAACCCATTCTTATACATTTGCAAACAAATGCCGGTCTAGATTTGATCTTTGTTTCCACCAAGAAGCCGAGATGAAAGGACATGTCGCTGCTGTCTGGGCAGGAATCTCTTTCCCCTTGTGTCACCTGCCAGCCCCAAATGCTAGTCTTGTTCCCAAGAAGATCACATTCTTAATTCCTTTGGATATCATCAGCGGGTTCATCAGAGGCAACCCTGGAATTCTAAGTGAAGGTGCAGCTGACTATTAAATAGGGCACTATTTACCGTGTTTTCCCAATAGTTAAGACCTATCCCAAAAATAAGCCCTATTGAGATTGCTGCTGTAGTGAAGGTGATCCCCTACGCTACATTACGGTACCCTCTGTATGCACTGTCCCCCACCCCGGGGTGAAATGCACGTGTGCTCCAAGCTGCATCCAATCAGAGCTGCAGCAGTGATTCCCCAGTGATTTGCTTGCTGGCGCCATTGAGAGCAGTGCCGCGGAGGAGAGCTGAGGCAGGACAACATAAAAACCTGGTGTGTAAGCGGGAGTGAGGGGGCATGATGGAGGATAAAAGAAGAACTCAGCCAGCACTCACCGCGCTAAAGAAATGAAGAACTTCCTTGCAGAGAGAAGAATAGATCAAGTAATGATTCCTATCTGCCTATCTCCAGACCCTTGATATTGAATAAACAAGCCATTCAAGGACCATTTGCGCATGGAAGTCAATGACTACATTGAAAATAGAATGGAAAGAAATCAGCGTGGAAACTTTGTGAAGCCCTGTCTGCAAGAAGTCGTGACTTGGGTGAAGAAGTCATGGGATAAAATGACTGACAGCTGTGTCGCCAAGGCACTACGAGCAGGTTACCTGGACAAGCCATGTTCATTTAAAGAGAGCTATATTGCTGGACATGACAGATTGGGTCCAGTTCTTCTGAAGGAAATAGAGGTGCAAGACATCCAGGACGGAATTCAGGGTATGGACACTTATGACGATGTTGTTTAAGAAGATGACATGATCATTATTGAATAAAGGTACTTTTTCTGTTCACATTTACCTGTTTATTAAAATTGCTGTCAATGTTCATTAAAATAAGCCCTCCCCTGAAAATAAGCCCTCTGGTGGTTTTTCTGTCCAAAAAATTAATAATAAGACAGTGTCTTATTATCGGGGAAACATGGTAATATGCTGATATTTCATCCTGTTCTACAATGTCTAGCATGGTTCCCGTATTTGTAACTTATTAGATGGTCAATTGACTGACCACCTAACAAGTGTCTGACAATGACAGTAAATAAAATCTCTTAACAATGAGATATCACAGAGAGACTGTATGGTCTTTTTTTGATGGATAAATATAATCTATCTGATTATTCAATTAACACATCACTGACCCAATTTAATTATCAGTGGGTACAAGGCAAATCCTGCCTGTGACTGACACCTGCCTTCTGCCACCACTGTTGTTTCAGCCAATGGAGAAATGAAAGAACTATCAAGAGAATCTTGTTTAAACAGTTCACAAACTATTTCGCTGGTGAGATTGGTGTTTCAAACAACCAATAACAACAAAAAAGGCACTGGAATTAAAGTGTTCATGAAGGAATGAAAACAGGTAGATAGAAGAGACCAGGCTTAACTCCTAATTCAACTATCCCCTAACTATGGAATGTTAGGTAAATCACTTCACTTTTCTGAACTTCAATGTGCACATGTATAAAATGATGAGATTGGATGACATGTTGTCCCTTCTTGCTCCCAAATTCTATTATGATCTGTCCAAATTGTGTCAATATATTCTAAGACTCCACTAGGACACTAACCTACAAATCACTGATGACAGAAAAGCAATAAAGTAAGATTATTTTAAAAACAAACATGAGCTTTTTAACTGCCACCTTTTTCAAAAACTGAAGCAGAATAAACATCATTTTGTTGAAGAGAGTAGGAGAAGAAAAGTAGGGGCACAAAGTATTAAGTGTCTGAAGTCTTATCTAAACTCGGGTTTCTCTTGACTCCAGGGCCAGGGTTCTATCCACTGCCTCAGAAAATAGACAACTTCTAAATCATCAATTTAGAAGATCAAAATGATCATATTTATATTATTTTCATGGTATGCAATTCAAGGTTTTTAAATTACATGGTATTACTGAAACTAAAAGCATTAACACAGGCTATGCCAACTCTGGCTAGCTCTCTGTGGTGGGAGATAAGCCGCTTTGTAATATATAATTAAGGTAGGATCTCTATTCATTAACATCATGGTGCATTTCAACTTAGGAACATAGTTCTGTTAATGTCACATGGCTCTCAAAAGCCTATATTCATACAAAAGAGCAAAAATCTAGGAGATAACAAATTAAACTTGATGGTCTGGCTTTGTATAACAACTTGGTACCTAGTTCATAAGATTATCAAAGACAATCATAAGCCAATGCCTACTTATCATCAAGACATTTGTACAAGTTTATTTAAGTTTCTAATCAATAGAATCACTGTATTACTGACAACAATATAAAGGAGACTCATTACACTCATTTTAGGAGACATGTTCAATGATTCTGAGCTCATTATTTCTAACTTTTATCCATTGACCATCACCTCAAAGAGATCCTACAAGGAAAACACATAGGAATATTATTGTTAAATTCTGAAATTCCCCAAATCAAAAATACAGGAAATGCAAGAAACAAGAAATCCAAATAATGCTGGAGCTACAATTGTACAGGATTTATCAGCAGCTATAATAAAAGACATATGTCCTAGATTATTTTATATTAACAATGTAAAGAACCTAGAACTGAGGCCAAAAATACCATATCCAGCAAAACTAACCATAATAATGAATAATTTTTTTTAAAAAAAAGGTCATTTAAAGAACTTAGATTTTCAGGACTAAAAATTGAACCTTTAAGAACCAACATCAAATATTAATTTCAAGGAACTCAATAAGGACAAACTATTTTGTGTTTTTACATGGAAATGTAAACCGTATTATTTCTAACACTTGAGGAAAACAAATTTCTCTACACTACAGTCAACCATTTTTCATATGTCCAACAAAATCACTGCTCTGTATTTAAAAGGTCAGTAGAACAGGTCTGTATGTTTTATTTACTTAAGATAGGGAAGTATGACATTTCTTATGAACTGAAGGTTATAAAACTGTAAAAAGAAGCAACAACAACAACAACAACAACAAAATCCACTTTTTTTAAATGAGCAAGAAATATATGATGACTTATCATTTTAAAAAAATAGGAAATAAAAAGGAGAAAACAAGAGAGAGAGTGAAACACACAGAACACATTAAGACATTCCAAAAAAAAAAGTGGATAGAAAGACCCAGAATTGAGGGAATCAGAATTTCAGAGACCAGCATTTTCACCCTGTGGAATTTTAGAATATTTCTTCTCTTAAGATGTTAAAGATTATGTTCCATTTATAAAACCAAGGCACTCATGTGGATATTACTCATGAAATTTATTTAACAGACCACAGAAAATTATTCTAGTCCACATCACAGATTAGATATTCCCTCCCTCAAACTGAAAAGGTAGGTATATGATATCAACAATCCTGGACTTGGTTCAAATTAAGGAAAAGGTATATTCAATTCTATAAGTCTGTAAACCCAAGAATTTTTGCTTCTGCTTGCTATTAATTGTCCAAATGCAATATAATTGAAACTGAATGCACCCTTCTCTAGGGACAATATTGAACTGAACAAACACTGAAGAAATATGAGTGAACTCTAAACCCTCCAGCAAAGCAGATAAATGTTACCACTATAGAACTTAAAGTAACCATTTTTAATATCCTATATCAAAAACAATAAATTCAGAGACAGGCTATAGAAGAGATGAATTCATAAGTACTTGCAGGAGACAAGAGATTTTAAGAAATAATGCAACTTTAGTTCAGAATGTTTATTTTCTGCTATTTATATGATGATTTCCCAGTGGTATGAAAGGAAAAAGAGGGGAAAACTTGGAAGAAGCAATTGGGAATGAAGATACTCCATAAGAGATTAGCAAATGAATGGCAGAATTAAGTTATATGTAGTTAGAGAATACTAGTAGCAAAGTCTTAAAGGAATTTGTGCTTTAGAAAGCCACTATTTTACATTGATTTTTGCAAAGAAGAGATTGCAAGAATGCATATGCCAACACAGACAAGCATCTATTCCCCAAAACCAACAACTTATCTCGTGCACAAATTGACCCCCTCAAAAGCCTGTGTTTCCAAGAATTACATGATGATCCAGCAGCAGGATTCACCACGCTGAACAGTCAGGCTCAAAACTACAAAAGTCCTTCCCTTCCCCCAAACTGGCAAATGACTGTGAGAAAGAGAGACAGAAAGAAAGAGAAGGACAGACTCCCCTAAACCAGGGGCAGAGAACCAGCATTCAGCTAAGGAGAGTTATCTGTTCTACCCAGAAGTCACTTCGCTCAGAGACTGAGATCTATGAAATATGAATTGCCCATCAGGGGAAAAGGGCAAGACAGATTCTGAGATTTATTGCCCAAGCATAGTGTGAATGAAACACTAGAAATGTAAACAACAGTTTTCTATACCCTGTGCTACATTAGCTTTTGCTTTAAATATAACTCAAATTTTTAAAAGTATTTCCAAAGTTCATCTAGGAACTAGAACCAGCATTAATACTACCAATCAGTACACACATAATGTCCCAACCCAGGAAAAGTGCTTGTGAAATGATGGCAAGTGATTCTCTACTCCTTTCCCATAATATTGAGGTTCTCAATATCAAAAGAAAATCAAGCTAATGAGATCTATGCACATGTAGCAGGGTATCTGATGTTAGAAGAATTTGATCTTCAATATACAAGAAACAAGTTTCTTCATAAGCCATGAGAGCAAGCAGGGAGAGGAGAGTTGCTGTTTTGTGTTGTTTCAAAGAACCCAAATTTCAATGAGAACCTAGGACCCGTGGCTCAAAAAGACAGATTCATTCACCCTTCCACTCACACTGGAAAAGCAATATGATTAGAAAACAAAATAAAATATTTATGACTAAGATTGCTTTGGGAAGTAATCAGTAGGATCTTTACTGATGATTGTTACTACAACAAGAAAAAAAAAGACTAGTTCCTTTCACACAACCACACTTTGTGCTCAGATTTGTTCATTTGTTTATCATCTTTTCAGCTAAAATAGAACAAGAAAATTAATCCTTCCTTAAGGTAAAAAAAAAAAAAAAAAAAAAAAAAAGCATTCAAGTGCCCATCTCTCTGTCTCTACATTCTGTTAAAAGAGTTCACTTATCTTCATACCTTTACCTATCAACTCTGATGACTTAATAAATAAATATCTTATTTTTTAATATTAATATCTCATTTGAGCTCCAAGACAGTATACGTAAATGTCTCAGTTATTGGGTTAAATGAACCAAGCTTTTACAACAACAACAAAAAAAAAAAAAGATCCTTATTTCTCTCCATTGTAACCTCCTGATTCAAGAAAACCAATCTTGAAAAAAGGTGAGAAAAAAAAAAAATCTATGACTTTTTCCTTCCCTTTCATGGGCCAAATCAACTTTTTTACAAATCCAATATGTCTTCAAAAGGAACATCCATTTCATTTCTAGTACACATATTACCAGTTGGTATACTTCAAGACTATATATCTCTATACATCTACAAAAGACTCTCTGGGATACGTTAAAAATATCTGTTCAGACTTTTTCTTGGACTTCAATGATCATTATTGTCAGCACTATAAAGCAGAGTGTTTAATTACACAGATCTCGAACAACTGACTATAGTTTTCCTGGAAAGATCTTATTCCCACAACCAAACTAGACATAACCTCACTGAAGAAGGGACAATGACATATTTTTCAATATCTTCCACAGTGAAAAATAATTAATTGATCAAACAATCAATCAGCAAGGACTTAATAAACACTCTTAATAAACAGTCTTTTATGTCACAATTTTTGTAATAAATGCTGGGAGATAAAAATTAAGCAGTCTCCCTAAGATAATGGTAAGCAAAGAAGAGGTGATTGATAAATTCTTGCTGACTAAATCAGTTAACTTCCCCAAATGAAATCAAAGCTACTAAAAGTCAGTGTGTACCTTTAGCCTTGTCCCAACATATGACTAAAGAAACCCAGAATAAAGATCTCTTCATTAAAATAAAGACACAATATTAAAGTCTAATTTCTGACAGATATGAATGGAAGAAGTTTTATGAAATACATCATACCAGTTTCCTTCTGCATGGAGATCAGGCTTAGAAAAGATAGATGACAAAAAACACATGAAACAGCATTGGATGAAGTATAAAAAAACTAATTTTCCCCCCTCTTTACTAATAAAGTCCACATGAGCCTTTTCTCCCCTGTAGTCACTATCTCCCCAGGTTTCGTTATTCATCTATAAAATCAGGAAACTGGGCAAGGTTTCTCAGGTTCTTTTAACCAATAAATATTCTTTCTTGTAGCACTCTGAAACACATCTGATCTGACGGAATCTCAGAAGCAGCCAAGCAGGGGCAGGCCTGGTCAGCAGGTGAAGCTGCTGGAGAGTATCCAGTCAGCTAGGCTTGAATAGACATTGAAAACAATGGCTACAGAATAAGTGGGATAGCTTGTGGTGCCTTCGGAGGACTCATCAGTGAGTCTCTTCTCGGAGATGACCTGGAGGACCCCAAGGACTCTACAAGTGCTCCCTCAGCATCTAAGGACCTAGGATTCATCTGAGTACTCACTGTGTCCATTGTGGACATGTTTGTGTGTTTTTCCTTTCCTGGGGGTTGACTGGCACGAAGATGAAGCATTGTTTGTGGCTGCTTTAATATCTTCTGTCTCTTCATCCTCTTCTTCTACATCCTCCTCATCCTGAGAGCTTCCAAAATACACCATGTTGTTGGGCAGCGCTGGGGAACCTGGTTAGCAGAAGAAAAGTATCATTAAGAGAAATCCCTTCAGGGCTTAAGAAGGACTACAAACAATGCCCTTTGGTGTGTGTATATATAAGTAACTATATCAGTTTCAACAGTGAACTTTACCAACTAAAAGGGCTATCACCAAAGAAAATTAGCTTTACCTCTGGTCATTATAGAACCAAAGAAAAATGAAACCAGGCTAAGACAACCTTCATAGCACAAGCCTGAATTTCTTCAATAATTTTACAATAAATAATAAATAAAATAAAGGCATTTGGAAGAAGAGGGGTGTGTTCATTTAAATTTTTTTCCCCTTAGAAAACAGGCCATTCTGGGTTCCAACTTTTAAACAGGTTTTATTCATCAGGACATAAACAAACACACACCAAAAAAACTACAATACTGTTGATTCTCACAGAGGCACTAAGCCATGGGAAGGAGTGAAGAAAAACAAGACATTCTAGAAAAGAATTTCTATTTATTTTTTTTTTGGGGGGGGGGGAGGAGGGAGAAGAGAAGGTCACTCAGTTTTCCCTTTGCATTTGTCACCTCAATCCTCAGCATGTAACCCAAAGGGGTATCACTGTCTAAAAGGGGCTATACATACATATATATATATATATATATATATATGAAAGTTTCCACACTTTTTTAATCAAGCACCTCTGTCGATGAAAAATGTTCCAGCATCCCTGTTCAATGTGGATATTTATTGACTTACAAATTATATACATGCTACTAGTAGTATTACTACTATGTACATTATAAAACATACACAGAAACAAAGTTAAAAAAAAAAAAAAAAAAAGATGAGACAAAAGCCAAATATATCCTCTTTAGGAAAATAAATCTAGCAGTTGTATGGTTATTTAAGATACATAGACAACTAGTAGAATTTCATTAAAACCAAAAGCCATTCCCCAATAAATAAGTGATCAAAGCATATGAACAAAAAACGGTTCTCTAGAGTGATATGAAAGAATCCAAATGAGTAATAACAAAATAAATACCAAACAAAACAACTCTTAAGCTTTACTTTATACTCAGTAAATTGGTAAAGATGACACAAGATTGGAACATCTATTTCAGAGAGGTTAAGGAAAAAAAAACAGCACACTGATACATTTTTAACAGGACTGTGAACTGGTACTACCATTCTGGAAAACAATTTGAATTATGCCAATAAAGTACCTAAAATGGTCTTTCTAAACTGCTGTAAAGTAACTAGCAAAAGAGTGGGTAAGGAGCTGGTCCTGAAGTCAGGAAGTTTAAATGCGCTGTATGACCTTGAGTGAATGACTTAACCTGTGTCTACCTCAGTTTCCTCATCTGTAAAATGGTGATAATAATAGCACCTAAATCCCAGAGCTATTGCAAGGATCAAATTAAATAATATGTATAAAGTGCTTATCACTGCTTTTAAAAATACTTGTTTCCTTATAAAGGAGAGAAGCTCTCTAGGAGGTATGATAAGAGTGAAGAATACATGCAGAAATGGAGCAATATGAAAAACAAAAAGTAAAAAGTTCTGTTTTGTTTTCTAATAGTACAAGCAAGTTAATAATGCCTGAACTAGGGGTGGTGACTGGGCTTCTTGGGTCAGGGAAAAGCGGGAGCCATGTCCAAGAAGGAAAAAATATTGACATCTTACTGACTACATGGTATGAGGGAAAGAGAGGAGACAAAGAGCGGGCAGGGAGTTACTGATTGCCTGGATAACAAGAACAGAGGATCAGGGAAGCATGGAAACTCGATGAGTCTGGGGAGAAAGGGAAAATACGCTTATCTGAGGCAAATATGCCTGCTCTATCCCAACCAAAATGGGAATAGCAGACTCTCACACTCACTAGTCACTGCCCCTAACCCAAAATGGACCCTCTAAACGCACCTGTCAGAAAGATGCCCTGAGCTAGGGAGAGGTGGGGGCACTAGTACAACTGCCCCGGGGGACATCCAGAAGTTCTGGGAGTGTCGGGTCTATCTTGTAAAGGCTGGGGATTGGGTTAGGCAGGTAGACAGAGCCAGCCTAAGAGGAGAAAGGCAGGAGGGAGCACAGAGTACATGGCAGCAGATAGCAGAGAAGCTTGAAGGCCATGGGCCATCTTAGTGTGATATAGAATTGGGGCAGAGGGAGGTGGACAGCACTTGTAGAATGGCTAACCAAACCTGGCAGTGGGAGTCCATCCAGATGTGGGAAAAAGAGGAAGAAGTGTATGAGGTGGTGCAGAAGGAAACAATCTCAACAGTGATGACAATGATGCAACTTTAGAAAGCAGGAGAGGAGCTATTGGTTGGGGTGAACTGATTAGGAAATACAACCTTTCTCCCCAGGGCAGACAGGTGGGGAGCTACAGAAGGAGAACATGGCATACACCCTGCTATTGTGTGCCCTAATCTTTCTACTATCAACTGGCTCAATTAAAATGCTTTTTTTGTTAACAAGAAAGGGTTCAGTGATTGAGACAGAGTAAGGGGAAAGGCCATGAGGAACAAGTATGGCATAAAAATTTAAGTGGAACAATTTTGTCTAAAAAATACAGAACAATCTTTGTTATTGGTGCTGCCTGCACAAACCAGCTCTCAGAGTCCATCGCATAAAGAACCCCTGGGAAGATCCTTGGCAGCTGCTTACAGTGCTCACCCTGTCTTTTAACCAGCTCCCCTCTATCAAGGCTTCCAATATTGTCATCAATATTATTATGATCACTTTCTTTCTAATATAACTAAAAATATTTGTGACAGACATGAGACAATATAAAAACGGAAGAGAATGGCTTATTTTGCTAGGAAAATTTTTTTTTTTAGAAAGACACTTTTTATTTTAAAAATCAAAGAGAGAATTTCCATTTAGAAGATTCCATTTGACACATCCTACTGGATTTGTTAGTCCAATAAGGAAATTATTAAGTCAAGGAAAAGGAGGAAAACATCAGGGTTAGGAGGAAATTGCTGTAAAGTTTGCTAAGGATTTACCTTATTTTGAAAAGTATATGTCTTAAATGACTTATGGCAAACTGAATATTGAGTAGTAAGAAGCCCCACTTGCTTTATAACTATGTCCATTTATAAATGATTTTTCCTAGATTTTTGGAAATCTAATAAAAAGAAGTTGAAACAAATAACAAGAACAAAAGGAATGGATAGAAAAAATTGGAAATTTGTAACTAGTGGATCAAATATCATGGAGAGCAACCACAATGTAGGAAGAAGAACAGCAGCTAATAATGCCAGGGATTTACAAGAGACAAAATCCAAGCACACAGCCAACAATAACAATCATGGTCTCTAACATCCAAATAAAATGCAAAAATTATGAGTTACAAGAAAATTGAATTAAAGATCTTAATGCAAAAAAGTAATTCAGATCTCAAAAGCATGAACAACTGGGGCTTAAAAGGCTAAGAATCACAGCCAAAGATGGCTCTGGAAGAGACTGCCCAATTTGGAAAAATAAGATGGGATGGCACTCTCATTTAAAAAGTAATAAGAAAATTAACAAACCAAAAAGGGGTAGCAAGTATTTGAGTTAAGACCTATAATACAACACATATACACACACAAATACCCCCTAGTTGGGAGAGGAAGAAGGAAGTTTTAGAATACTGACTATGGTTGGCTAGAAGTTAAGTATAAATTATGATGGAACATATTTACTGAAGTTCTACAAAGGGGCAGAATGCCTAATAATTTCTCTGGATTATCTAAATGAAAAAAAGCCCCATTCTTGCAGCAACTCCCCTCCAGCAACTCAGCACCCAAAGTGGTCATTTTTAGAATGAGCAATATGCTAACATTGGAAGGTTTCAAATTTGCTTTCTTTTTTCCCTTTCCAAAAAAAAATTTTAGGGGGAGTAAAGTATGGAAGAGAAGGATTTTGGATGGGGAATGGGGAAAAGGACACAGAAAGTTACTTGATAGGATACTATACAGGGGATTTTGTTAGATCTATTCTTTCACTTAAAATCAAAATCTTCCTTGAGGTAAGTTCAATTTACAGATGTTTTAAAATAGGTGACCCTCTAAAAAAATTAAATTACAATTTATTTGAGGGCTTTGTAAGGAAAGATATAGAGAACGGAGATAGAATGATAGGCACAAATGAGTAAAAAAACAATCTTTCAAATGCATAAAAAGCCTTTAAAGATAAATGACAAAACGATTACAAAATGAAATTTTTTTGTATTATGCAAATCCTTATACTATTACTACTTTTTTAAAATGGAAGTTGTATTTTTACATCACAGTTATCTCAGGTAAATCTCACCACCTGGGAAGCCTTTCCAGGTAGATAGAAAGGAGTAAAGAAAAGAACAAGTAGGAGGAAGTAGGGAGGGAAAAGACAAGGTAAATGGAAGGAAAGGAGAAAAAAAGGGAATTTAGTAACAGAATGGATGAGAAGACAAACAAGAGTAGGAGAGAAAAATGTGATCTGATCAAAAACAGTGATCATATCTGACCACATAGTACAGTACTCTTTGCTTGTAATCCCCTCCTTCTCCAAGAGGAAGGAGGTAAATATTACTAACATAGTTTTGATGAAAATGATGTAGACAAAATTTTGTTAATTCAATAATCCTCCTTAAAGGATGCCAATGCAATAGATATTTGTAATGCTTAAAATTGTTTATATTATGTGACCTGCCTAATTTATCCTTTTAACAAATTAGGATTCTTCCATGCTGCAATTTTCTTAAATTAAGGCATTGCTGATGTTATTTTGACATAAATGGGTCATCACTTGGGACTGGAAACAATATGGTATGCAAAGAATTAGGTTTTAATGTTAAGCCTATCCTTGATATCATACATTTATACCCTTTTAATATTGTGTAATGCAAGAAGGTAGTTAGAAAAGGGCTCAAGGCTAAAGAAAAAACAAAAGCTGATCAAAGCAGTATATTTAACTGGACAATAACTGGATATCTTCTCTGCTTGTTCTAAATTCTATCCCATTATTCAAAATGCATTTTAAAGTAGAATCTCCACTGTTGATAAATCTCAATTTATTTTTAATAACAGAACTAAACACTTAATTCTAAACAATTTCAAATATTTATTAGAGACTATGGGAGTCATATAAAAAGTAAAAATTGCTTGTGCACTTAACTTACATTCTAACATGAGAAATAAAGGGAAGTATGTTTATGAAAGTTACTGAAATAGTGGGGTTGCACACCTTACACACCCAATCCTAGAAAAACGGTAGTGTTGATTTGATCTCACTTAATGGTTCCATTCTTTCACCCATGCACTGTATGTCATGTAACTGGATAAAAAAGGTGAACACTCCAACATGTGGGTCTTTTTGTCTATACTTATTTGAGAAGTAGCATACGTTAGCAAATAAAGTTCTCAACTAGAAATGGAATGACTGTCAGTCAAAAAAAAAACCTTTCCGGTAGTGAGTGTTTTTTCATCACTTTTAGGGAGGCTCATTTATGTCTGCTCACTATGTCAAATGTATCAATCAAAAAAGAAATTAAATAGAAAAAAATGCTACCAAAAAACTTCTACTACAAAAGACATTTTCAGCCTTTCAAGAAAAAATAGTATCCCTCACTGCTACAGCAAGTAGCCCTTCTAACCAGGATTCTGGAAGAAAAGAGGTTATGACTTAATGACCAGCCATGGACCTCACTCCTCCCTTGATCACAAGCTCACTCTGTGATAACGATGTCAACAATGATCCCTTCATAAAGTCCCTTGAAAGTATAGGTTTAGAATTCAGGTGGAGAAGAAGAATGGAAAAGATGTCCCTTTGGAGGTTCTTCAGTAAAAAACTAAAATAAGACTATGGGGTGCTGCACCATACACCCGAGATCACTCAATAAATGCAAACCTTTTAAACGGTCTGATGCATATTCATCCTAAAGTTATTAAGGAAACTGACTGCGAGTCAATTACAGAAGAAAAAGTGGGAAACAAGAGCAAAGATTTCTTTCTTTTTCCCCACCTGCTTTTCAAACCGTAGGTGATATGTATTTAGCCATTTGGCTAAAGGATGTCACTTAGAAACCAAGGGACAGAAATGATGAAGCAGGTTGGGAGGCCTTATAAGTGAATATAGATCAAAAAAAGAAAGCACCAATGCAATGTAACACCACACAAGTAAGGAAAGGACAAAATGTAACTACAAAGTAGCAAAAATGAGGAGAGGTGGGATGGTTAAGAGAAGATGGAGGCACTGGCAGGATAGAAAGCCCCTTCACCTGCTTACTACGGGAAATGTCTTACACAAAAACCATGACTAGAATCAATAAGCAGTAAATGAAAAGACAGTAGAAAAACAATGCTTAAAACTAACTGAAAGATGAGAGGGAGATGGGAGGTAGGAAAGAGGAGAGAGGGAAAAAGAGAAATACAGACAGAAATTACTGGGGGAAAAAAAGATGACAAAACAATACTTAGCATTTTAAATTTTCTGTCATGCTTCTTGTACTCTTAGGGTAACAAAATACTGAATATTCATCCTTAATCACAAAATAAACCTGGTTTATAACCTTAATTAACAAAACTGCAGAGCTTAACTTGTTACCCAGAGTGGCAGCACATGGAACCTGACACTTGGTGGCTTTAGAGATGTAACCCATAAAAGGGCTGCTTTGGGTGCCAAAGCTCTGATTTATCAAAAATGAATTACCTTTTAAAAATCTATGGAATTAAAGCTCTCTTTCACCACACTCTTTTCCAATAACAATTAGAGGCAGATTTCCGGCTCTGATTATTTAAAGTGCATTAGCAAATGTGAAAAAAATCTGAACTTGGATGAGAGCAGTGGAATGAGGAGCAATGAAAGCATCTGCGTTTTGCCAAAGCAGTATTTCATTACTTTTCAGCATTAGCTGGCAATGTCTCTGCAATATTTACTGAAGTGAAAACCAAATGTTTTCATCTGGACAAAAATCAAACTGTGGTATGTTACAACCACAACAGAAATCAGTGTAATCCAAAAGCCTGCTCTCTCCAATTTAGGCTGTGGTTTCTGTAAAATTGGATCCTTCTCAGAAAAGCATGTTGACAAGACAAACCCCTCAACCCCTTTTCTCTTCCCTCTCCCACCACCATTTCTTTTAAAAATAGGCCAGTTTTGCTTTAGAAAAACCTTCCTCTGAGTGGATGCCCATCAATTGGAGAATGGCTGAATAAATTATGGTTTATGAATGTTATGGAATATTATTGTTCTGTAAGAAATGACCAGCAGGATGATTTCAAAAAGGCCTAGAAAGACTTACACGAACTGATGCTGAGTGAAATGAGCAGGACCAGAAGATCATTATTTACTTCAACAACAATACTATATGATAATCAATTCTGATGAATGTGGCCCTCTTCAACATTGAGAGGAACCAGATCAGTTCCAATAGAGCACTAATGAACTGAACCATCTACACCCAGTGAAAGAACTCTGGAAGATGACTATGAACCACTACATAGAATTCCCAATCCCTCTATTTTTGCCCACCTGCACTTTTGATTTCCTTCACAGGCTAATAAGTGCACTATTTCAAACTCTGATTCTTTTTGTACAGCAAAATAACTGTTTGTTCATGTATACATATATTGTATTTAACTTATACTTCAACATATTTAACATGTACTGGTCAACCTGTCATCTCAGGGAGGGGATGGGGGGAAGGAAGGGAAAAGTTGGAACAAAAAGTTTTGAATTGTCAATGCTAAAAAATTACCCATGCATATAACTTGTAAATAAAAAGCTATAATAAAAATAAAGAAAAGAAAATCCTTCCTCTGAAGATTCAAACTTCACATAAGTGAGATTAAGAAAAGACTTACATTTCAAATTCTTTGGAATGAACCAATGATGGTGACCATACAGTTTATCAATGTAGAAATTAGAATTTGGTCCCTTTTAATGACATAATTAAAAACAAAAAACAAAACCTGTTATTTTTTCTGATGAAAGATGATAGAATAAAGATTTGAATTTACTACCACATCTTCCACATATCAGTAATAGATTGGGGGTATGGGGTGATGGCAGATTAAGTCCTGATGGAATCCAGCCATTCACTGGCTGGATTGTATCACTACTCTTCAAAGATATTTTGATAATCAGAGCAAGCTGCTGTGTCAAGCCTAGGGTTCTGTATTATTCTACCACCCCATCTTGTATTCTGTAGCATCATATAAGGAAGAACCTCTCTAAATGAGAAAACTTCATTCTAACTAAATCATTATCTATCCACCTTCTTTCACAGTAGAGCACATAAATATATTTCTTGTAAATGCTTACGGACACTTAGGTACAACTTGCATAGTTAATAAATCGCATGTTAATAAATGCATTGTATATCTTCCATATAGCCAGAAATCCAAATCAAAGAGAACCCTGTTACTGCTATAACCTCAAAGGACAACCATGAGAGAGTGGGAGGGAGGGGGTACTGGTGAGGAGGAAGGGGGGAGCGACAGACAGACAGACCAGGGGGAAGCGGGGAGAAGAGAAGGAGGGAGAGCAATCGAGCATGCAAGCATGCCTCTAGCAATACTAGCATTTTGCAAACCAGATCAATGTCTTTTCAAAATCCACAAGTCAGAGGAGAAAGTGAGTGGTAATAATGGGGAAAGGGAGAGATGGCAAAATAAGAAATAAGAACCTACCTAAATGCCCTGAACTTGAGGATAACTGAGGAGAAAGACCATATTTGAAAATACAGAACTCTTGGCCAAATGAGAATTTTTTTAAGGAAAAGTAATAGATTACACCAGCGGTGTTTGTTCCACCCACATTTCTGACCTCAGTGAAACAGAGCACATGTGAACATACACATGAGCACACCTCCCACACAGAACCATGTCCATTTTACCTCATTCACATTCATTCACTTTCAACCAATCTAAGAGCTGTCTCCTCAGAAGAATTGTGACTGAAAGTCACACTTGCTCTCTGAGTAGAAGAGGTTACAGCAGTTACCCCATTATGAGAGGAACTTATCTCTTCTGCTTAATTTTAGGATTACACTGAATCCCTAAATACCTTCATCATCTTCACAGACCTGATTTTGAATTTCCATGCAAGTGATGAGAAAGGGGAAAATACCTATAATTAAAGTTGGCACTCTTCACTACAATCTTTTCCATATGTCCTAGAAAACCTCTGAATTGCCTGTTAGTTTATGATCTTAAAAACTCAAAAACATATCACACAACCAATCAAATATAAGTCCATAAATGCTATCTTTAAAATGCAAGGAAATTTCATGAGCATTCATTTAATTAACAAGCATTCATTATGTGTTCTATGTCCTTGAACAGTGAATTGAGCCTGGAGTTAAAAAAAAAAAAAAAAAAAAAAGACCCAGAGTTCAAATGTTATTTTTACAATCTTACTAACTATATGACCCTAGACAAGGGCTAAGTTTGACAAGTTTCCCTCAGTTTTCTCAGCTGTAAAATGATAATGATAATGCCACCTACTTTCCTAGGATTGTTGGTAGGATAAAATGAGATATTTGTAAAGCATTTAAGGATATACCAGGCACACAGCAAAAACGTAATAAATGCTTATTTCCTTCCTTCTCTCTGCACCAGAAGCTTGTATCCCATGAGGTTAAAAGTCCCAGTAGAATGTAAGCTCTTTGAAAACAAGAACTGTTAGTCTTTTTTTTTTTTTTTTTTTTTGGGGGGGGGGTGGGGGGGAGAAGAGAAGAAGGGAAGATCTTCCTACAGCATGGCAATAGAGCAGGGGAGATTTGGGATTTAAGGAGCTTTTTGGTTGGTTGTAGGGTAGGGGGGAGAGAGTAAGGGAGAAAGACCTTTGTACAATAAGTACCTAACCAGTTCCTGTTGGTGCTTTTTTGACTTGCCCAGGATCACAGGGCCAGCAGGCTTAGTCCTCTCTCCACTGCCCCATCCAGCTGCCTTTAGGAAGATGCTCAGTACTGTGTGTCTACTGGCTGCCCCATAGCACCGCACCCAGGGTCAATATGACAGCGTAGCTCGGTGGACAGCTTGTGGGTAAAGGAAGGCCTGAATGCAGAACTAGCCTCAGGGCACCAAATGACTCTGGGCAAGTTCTTTGAATTTTTAAATTACCCATCTTTACATATTCCAGAGGAGAGCTGTAAGATAACGGAAAACAGTCACTGCTGAAGGGACCTTCCATCAGAACTCAAAAGTAGGCCAGGGATTGTTTAAAATATTTTACTCCTAGTTTCTGAATGGATCTCGGTAAGGATAGGGAGGTGCCAAGGAACTAAACAAAAGGGTGGGCAGGGCTAGAGGGACACAAGGCAATCAGGGGAAACAAGGAGCCTGCCCCACCCCCTCCAGGGTGCGAGAACTACAGATGGTCAGTTAGCACCAAGGACCCATCCCAAACGGGAGGTGTGCTCCCTGAGTGCATTCCCCCTTCTTTCTCCTGTGTCTCAAGACAGTCTAACAACTCATCAAGGTCACAAAGC
This sequence comes from Antechinus flavipes, assembly GCF_016432865.1. Lineage (NCBI taxonomy): Eukaryota > Metazoa > Chordata > Mammalia > Dasyuromorphia > Dasyuridae > Antechinus > Antechinus flavipes. Next base: position 548,470,553 of record NC_067398.1, read on the forward strand.
AATTAAAACAGATCATCTTCCTCGAGCAGAAAATTTCAAGGATCTTCTTTCATAACTACTCTGATAAACCTGTCCCTAGCAGGGAAATAGCTTACTCAGTGGGCTCTAACTCACCTGCCCAGCAGAGAGGGAGTCAGAGGCTGGGAGTCTGTGGTTTAAGGAAGAGAAAGGAGAAGACTTTGAAGTTAAATGGAGACAGGCTGTGTCACAGTTCAGAGGGGACCATCCCAAAACTTGTGTATCCATCTCAGAAAGAGCTCTTCCCCCTCCCAAACTAGTTTATCAGATGGGAGGTATTCCCATCTTGTTCCAGAAGGTTCCTTCTGTGCTCAGGGATTGTTTAATTGCTTTTTTTAGCAGGTTAATCCCCTCTCATTATGTGACCACTATATCACCCCAGGCATCTGCCCTACTTAGAATTCATTCTCCCATAATATTCAAAGTCACTGCTGAACAACACTGTGAAATGTGCTCTGGAGGGGAAAGTATACATACTTTCATAGAGAACTCCATAGGCATCCCTTCCCTCCTCCTGTTTCTATCAACTGGAGGCTGGCAGGAAACCTATCACTGTATCATAAAGGTAATGGCAGGCCAGAACTACTAGAGAAAAGGCTCCAAAATGGCAACTCTAAAGATTCTTTTAATTGATCTCTTTTGAAACAAGCCAGTACAACTCCACCAAATAGACTTGATGTCAAATCTTGACATCCAGAGTACCATAGGATACTATCTATTTCAAGATATTCCTTTGGGGATTGCCTTCTTTGAAGTAACTCCCAAAGAAGAGAGTAAAGAGAAATACTATGTGCATTATACGAAAATTAACTTGACTGTGATACTTGAAATGGGCTGATAAAGTCTGTAAGTTGTAATGGGAGGGAAAGGTAGTAGTAAGAGAAGAAAAGGACTGGGACAGAGAAATTTTGGTGCAAAAAGAAAACTCATTCTATTTTCCTAATAAAAAATGGCACAAACAATACATACTGTTATTGATGGATATATAATTTCAAAATATTTACTGTTTTGCCTCAATAATTCAGGTTCAGCATTCCATCAGAATGAATAAATCCATCCCAAGGACAAAGACAGCAATCCTTCAACAACTTCATAATTGGAGAACTGACGAAAGAAAAATGTTGATGCTCACGCAAAGTCAACCAACTAATTATTCTCATCTGCTTTCTTCAAATGGCATATCCACAAGCCCTATCCATGAAATCCTTCCAGTCTGATAAATCCTGCCATTGTTTGTCCACCACTGAAAGGGCATTCAAGAATCTATGGCAATCTCCACAACAAAATCAAAGCCAAAAGATCTGATATTTTAGATAGGAAAAAATTCTTAAGAATGAAGAGAAATCCAAAGGGCAGTCAAATTGTGTATATATCCTTTGAATCAGCTACTAGATTTGTAAGCCAAAAAGGGCACAAAATAAGAGAAAGTACTTATATGTATTTAAATATTTGAACAGTTCTTTTTGAAGTGACAAAGAATTGGAAATTGAGGGGGATGCCTATCAATTCAAGAACAAGTTGTGGTACATGAATGTAATGGAATAGTATTTTGCTAAAAGAAATGACAAACAGCTAGTTTTCAGAAAGACTTAGACAAGACTTACATGAACTGATGCTGAGTGAAGTAAGCAGAACCAGGAGAGTGTTGTGCATTGTGCTGTGATCAACTAGGACATTTAGTTCTTCTCAGCTCTGCAATGAGCCAAGGCAATTCCAAAGAACACATACATGATAGAAAAAACTATCCATATCCAAGGAAAGAACTATGCAAGCTGAAGATATTGTGTTCACTTTGCTAATCTTTTTTCTGATTTGGTCTTTTTCTGCTCTCACAACATGACTAATATAGAATTATGTTGTGGGGAGAGGGAAAGAGAGAAAATACAGAACTCAATTTTTTAAATTTTACAAATTGTTTTTACATATAATTAGGAAAAAATACTATTTTTTTAAATGAAGAGAAAGTTCTATTTAGATTTCATAAATCACCAGGGTTCCACAGAAGTAAGAAATTCTAGTTATCAGGGATCTGCAGTAATAAACTTTAATCCTTTTTTTTTCTTAATCTGTAAATAATTGAAAACCAGCCTAGAATACAGATGATAGAAACAATTAAGAATAATTTCATTCTGATGCCAGGAAATACAACAATGATAACGCTATGTGTATTACTATAAACAATCACATGTCCTCTCCACAAGCACCATTGAAAGATACTAATTATGTTTTTGGCAAAGGGCAAATGAGCCTAGGCAAAGTAGCTACTTAGAGGTAAAAACACTGAAAACATCAGGCATACTTCTGTATGCTTTCATCACTACCCCTTCCATTAGAAATTCTAGGTCAAAATATTAGAATGAGAAGGAAAAGAACCTGGCCAAGTTTAGTCGACTGTCCTGTAAAATATTGTAGAACATTTGGCCTCTTAAATGCCAGATAGTAGGTAGGTATGTACCGTTATGTGAAGCCGAAAGTGCCACATTTAAATACCTCTTAGGACTTCAGCTAATATTATTTGGAAGACAAGATTTTTCTTGGATAACTCTGAACTTTGAGCCACAAATGTATACACTCAGCCTAAAACACTCCCTTAGTCTACCTTCTTTGTGGTTTTTTATAATTTTCTACATATAATCCATAATGGAATTCTTTCCTGCCCTTCTTTTAATTCCTTTATTCAATTGAGTTTTACACCAAAGCACTTCTTTCTTGTCAATGATTAGCTATTTTAAAAATGCTTTGAGGAAGGCGGAATTCCCAAACAAAAAATGCTTTTTCTGTTGAAGTCACCAGAGGTCAATGACAGAAGGAACTGCATTCCTGCAAGTGCAGGAAGACTTCCATTTTCCTCTTTGTACCCCTCAAGTAGCATCCTCTAAAGCAGTCTTTCTAAAAGTGAAACAAGGATCAGAAGGCAAGTAAAAGTATGCCTGGGACTCCCTGATGTGTAAGCAAAACGAAGTATCTAACAAGAGACTATTTGGTAACATACTTCTTGCTAGAATCAAACAAGGCCAATGCACTGACATCTATCCAGGTTAAAAGGGTTGGTAAGGAGAAAAGGGAGCACTGTTTGCTGACACATTTTCCCAGAGCTTCAAACTCATTCTCATTGTTCCTTGAAAAAATAACAACAAAATAATTATTCTCTTATCTTAGTTAAATACTAGGGAAAGTAAGCTATAAGAAAAGCTGACTTCTTTTCTAACACTGGACAGTAAGACAACTACAAATTAAACAGAAGTACTCACTTTTTCTACACTGCCTCAAGATTGAAAGCTTAAAGTTAACCCACTGCATCTTTCTGGAATTGATACAGAGAAGGAAAAATAAGGGTTTCAGAAACAGAGGCTACTCATGTTTGGAGAAGGTTCTCTTCTTATGAAGTGGGATGACTCTCTTTTATCTAATGACCTATAACAACCTAGTTGGCAATCTGGTAATGTTTCTAATAAAGGTCTCCTGAGAAATAAACCTCAAGAAAATCTCTGCCATAAAGCAAAACCAACAGTGTGAAATATCAAACAGAGATAAGCAGGGAAAATACATATTTGTCATCTTCTTCTTTCTAAAAGGATCTAAAAGATCTCACTACCTACTCTTTTCTCCTTCAAAATAATCATAATAATCATTAATAACTGGAATTTCAGAATTTTGAGAATTTTTATAATGCTATCCCACTAGTAGGGTTCACAGTATGACCTTCAAACATCACCTATTAATTTCGAAGCCTCTTTTTATTTCTTTCAGAGAATCCCCCCCTTCCACCCTCCCCCAACAATGTCAACTAAACCATCAGATTCGAATCCTACAAAAGCTCACAGAATTTTTTTTCTTTCAAAGTCTACAACTTTAATACATGCTGGAATTACTCTACTTTTTTTTGCTCTTGTGGGGACCAGATGTATAATTTCATTACTTCAAGAAATTCCCCCTATAAAAACTGTCCAAAGTTTCAGTTCTGTCACTTATTCTGCTAAGACTTTAAAAGATTACATGGCTTGCTTATGGCTATACAGCTAATTATAACAAAGGTCTTGAATTCAGATCTCTGGCTCTAAAAATCGATCCTCATTATGTCTCAGTGAATTATTGAAAAATAAAATACTGGAAAGAGCAGCTAGACGGTACACTGCTAAGAAAATTCCAATGAGGTCATAAGAGTTGAACCCAACTGGAAAAAGAAAATAAAAAATATAAAGAAACAGACAGAGATTCTGTAAAATGAAGGTGAAGGATAGTGGGTTTTATAATCTCTCTAAATCACTTCTATGACCGAGTAGGAAGCATTGAAGAAATATATTGCTACACGTTGCCAACTTTCTCTTATGCTATTGCTCAGCAGCATGTGTTTAGAGAACAATATAATTGTTGAATAATCCTTTTCCTTTCTCTCTTTTCCTACAAATTTTATTCTCTCTCCCCACCTCCAAAGCTTTCTCTTTCCCTCGATTCCTCACTTTTTCTCCCCTTCCCCCTTTCTCTCTTTCATCTTGATAAAGATACTGAAGGGGTTTGCCATTTTCTTCTCCAATTCATTTTACACATGTGTTCAGTGCCTTGTCCACAGTCACACAGCTAGTTGGTGTCTGAGGCTGCCACTGAACTTAGGAGGATGAAGAAAGTAATTATCAACCAAGTGAGGGCAGTTTAATGCAGGAAGGGCTCAGGAACTCATATGATCAGAATATTTAGAGATAAGAAGAGTTTCATCTAAGCTCTACCCTCCCATTTCACAGGAAACTGAGGGTCTGAGAAATTAGACAACTTTCCCACTGAAACAAGAGGGCAGGATTCAAACTTGGTTCTTCTGATGATTAGCCCAAACACACTGATTGATAGACCCCAATGGACTAACATTAATCATCCAGTAAATATATCTTTCAAACAATTAGCCAAACTACATTAGTGCAGGGAATTGTGACTTGACAAAAAATCTGATTAAACTTCATCAATAACACTGAAACTACAGAGCTGAACACATTACAGAGGAGGCCAATGGCTGAGTTTCACTAACAAGGAAAGGCAAGTACTGGGTAAAGAAGTGAGAAGAACTGTCCTAAGCCAGTTAAATGAGCATATATTCAATAAAGCCCTTTTGTGCAGTGCCTAGCACATTACAGAATTTCATAAATCTTGTCCCCTTACCCGTTCCTAACCATCTTTTCAAAAGGATTCATTCTACTTCTACCTCATCAGCAAATCTAGCCTAGAAGAAAGAGAAGATCTGTCCAAGAAGGGAGGGATTATTTCTAATGGACTCCTGTACTCTCCAATAAACTGCTCCCCCAACGAGTCTGGTCCCAAGGCCTACCTCGAAGGCAGAGAAATGTAAGGAAATCTTCTGTCTTAGGCTTCCTTTTAGAGAGGTCAGAAATTTGAGTAGCTGGAGGGGGCAGTAACGGCTCCACTATCTTGACGGGAGTTGTGCTGGGGCTGTTCGGCTGGGACTGGGCAAACTTCCTTTGTGCTTGAAGCCTGGGCCTGTGGAGACAAAAAGAGTATAAAGATATTGAGTAAATCTTAAAACACACACACACACACACACACACCACCACTACCACCAACAACAACAGCTTCAGGAGTAAAGGGCAGAACCCCTTTCAACCACAAATAGGTCCAGATCTTTGCCTACATTCTGAAAGTTTAATAACTTTACTTAATGTCATCCATGATTGTATCTGATAGAAAATATGTACAAACACTATTTTCACTTTTTTCCTTCTTTTTCCCACTTTTGTTCTGATTTTTCTCCCACAACCTAATTCATAAGGAAATATGTAAAAAAAAAAAAAAAAAAAAAACTACATGTGTAACTTAAAAAGAAAATTTCTTGAGAGTGAATTGATGTAAAGTTTCTGCATGTCAGTATATTCACATATCTGAGGATATCACACTGCTATGAGGCCTAGCAAATAGGGATTATTATTTTCAAATTGGGCATTTTTTTTTTCTTACTTTCAATGGAAAAGGCAATAATTATGGCAAGAAAGTATGTTTAGAGGTAAGAACCTCCTAGTCACATAGTTCTTGGCTCTTCAAAGCATGTTTTCATACTATTATCTCACTTGGTAAGAATATACCACTGCATTTCTGTGATAAAAGCATTGTAAGCATCCCTCATTTACCTAACACTTCCACATCTCATCTTTCAGATAGAAATAAAAGCCCAAATTATAGGCGTTCAGCAAAGTTACCTATCTACACAATTTATAATCCCTACACAAAATTCCTGTGGAGACCTCCCCAACAGTAACACTCTGTCTCTACTTTCTGATTCTCTCCTCAAGCACTTTTGAGAGTGCAAATAGCCTCCTCCTCAGCAGATGCAATTATCTCTACTGGGTCCTCATTCTCTTTGACCTCTCTCTGTAGAATTTTATATTGTTAGCAACACTTTCCTTGTGGAAACAAAGCCTTTGCTTGATTTTCATGATGCCATAGAAAAGGATGAAAGGAAGCACTTATTAAGCTACTACTATGTATCACCCAAGCCCTTTACAAATAGTATCTCGTTTGATCTTCACAACAACCTGGGAGATAGGGGCTATTATTATTATGGAGGTGGGGTAGTGGAGACACAGGGGTTATGTGACTTGTCCAAGCCCATCTGAGTAAATGTCTAAGGCAAGACTGAAACTCAGGACTCTGTAACAAGTCTACTGCCCGTCAACCTGTGCACCCTAGGCCATCTGGCTTTTCCTCAAAACTCTCTTTGGTGGTTTTGTTAATTCGTTTTCAATTACATTCGACTCTTCATGAACACATTATGAGTTTTCTTGGCAGAGACATAGGAAGGGTATGCCACTTCTTCTCCATCTCTCATTTTACAAATGAGGAAACAGAAGTAAAGTGATTAAATGACTTGCTCAGTCATATAGCTAGTGTCTCAGGTCTTTCTGACTTTCCTTTGGCCTTACACAGGGACATTTAACAAGCCTGTTATCTGAGGTCCTCTCTTAATCAATCCTATTCAATTCTCCTTTCCTGCTATAAGATTTTTCAACCATTTCCTCTCTAAAAAGAATTGCTTCAAAAGTCTAAATCCCAAACTCAAGCCTGACTCCTGATCTCTCATTCAACATGACCAAATTCTGACTATATAGATGCTTCAGTAGCGCCTCAAATTTGATGGGATAAAACCAAACATATTTTATACCAAGTACCCTCCCTGACTCCTATTTTTAGATGCATAGAGCACTGAAAAAAACTCAGAACTCCTCTGGCATCCAAATACAAGATCTGTCAATGCTTCTTTCTTCATGACTTCACTATCCTATCCTATCTTTCCATTTCTCTTCCTTCCCTTATCATATAAATTAGGCTGACTATATAGGTATACATGGATGGATGGATGGATGGTGAATGCATATATGTTATATAATCCAAAATTTGGATTTAAACTGCCTATTAGCATATCCACAGAAATGGGTGATCATGCATGTGTAAATGGATGTGGGGGTGGAGAAAAAAGAACATATGCTGATCACGCTGCACCTAGGTGTGCAGCACTAGGAGGCACAATGATCAGAGCACTGGATAGTCAAGAGGATCTGAGTTCAAATCCAAATTCAGATACATAACTGACACTGTGTGACAATGAGCAAGTCATTTTACCCTTTTACCTGAAGTAAACCCTTCAGTTTACTCGTTTATAAAATGAGCTGAAGGAAATAGCAAAACACATCACTTAAAACACATCAGTAAAAACACAGGACTGAAACAACTGAACAACATAAATATATATTCGTGTATAGACACACACACACACACACACACACACACACACACACACACATTTTCACTTCACGCTACAGAATGTTGTTTTTTTTTTTTTTTTTTTTTTTGTCTTTCTCTCCTAGCTTAACAAATAGTCGCTGGAAAAGTAGATACAAACACAGAGTTTGCCTGAATCCTCAAAGAGGATTCTTCTTACTAAACAAAGATTTCTAAAACATGGGCTACTGAAGAAGACAGGAAAAGTTGTCAAAATAACTCCCTAGTTTCAAAAGCCAGGTCAAATCAAATAGCACCATGTTACTTATGTACATAGTAGGTACATTTTGACTTACGAACCAAGTCAAGGGAGTCTCCCAGTAACAACAATGCCTTACAGGATGGGAGAGGGGAGGGGAGTTTGCTTTTATCCTTTAAAAATAATATACTCTTCACCTTTTACTGAAAAGAAAAGGCATGTGCCAATTTTATTTCCTTTCTATCAGAATTTACAGAGGCTAAAGACTACGATTTGTAATCTCGGAACAGTGCAGAAAATTTCACAAAAATACTGTCTGCATGTGAACAGGATGCTATGTGTTTATTGCTTTTTGAAAAGTCAGCAACAACAAATGCCACACATTATGAGACGCCTGCGCAGCCATAATGAAAAACAAACACACAAACACAGATGAAGAGCAGATGACAGAATGGGATACCATAAGATAGTTTACACTCTAAACTACTCCTCCTCCTCCTGTTTAAAGAAAAGGCACCTCATGCTGGACAATCCATGTAATAGGGTGATGGAAAATTAAACTAAGATCAAGTGCTGACTAGGGGCAAGCAAATTAACCAGAAACCTTCATAAAGGATACCTGCCTCCCAGCTGAGGAGAGGGCCCCAGAGCTGGTCATACCAAAAAGGAAGCCTAGCCTCTCTATTGAAAGAAGCTGGAGGATCTATAGCATCCATACAAGGATGGGTCAGGAGGCTAGCTTCTGAGCCTTGTAATCCTTAAGGAATAAAAACAGGTGGCCTCAAAAGTCCCATGCTGTATACACTTCATTATAAGACATGAATAATAAAGGATGTTCTACAATGCCAAGAGAAAAGTTGGGATAGAGAAGAGAATTCATGAGTATCATTTAAGGAACCATCAAGAGGAAGGACTGCACTAGGGTAGGGCAGGCAGAAGCTACCAATTCAGAGGAAATAAAAATTCTGATCCATGCCCCTCTGCAGCTGTGGAAGGTCCTCATCCATCCTCCCCAGAAAAGCAAGGCTCAACATCCCTTCTGACAGAAATTTCCTAATTTTTTTTTTAAGGGGATAGGGTAAATGGTGAATTCTTCAATCTACAGAATTAGAAACCTGATTTCATTTCCTGACAAAACTCTGTGAACAATTTATAAAGGTTTCAGAACACTCATAAAGGAAAGCAGTGATTACAATAAAACAGCATGGGTTCATCCATAAGTCAAAACAGACTAACCTTTTTTGACCTTTTAATCTTATTCTTTAATAGGGTTACTAGATCAGAGGGATGTGAAAGATTCAGTCTGCCTAGATTACAGCAAACCTCATCACTGCCCCCACTCCATCTTTGTAGACAACATAAAGTCTAGATAATAAGATGGTAAGATGGATTTATAGCTACCTAGTAATGACTAGATACAGAATGGAGTGATTAAAGAACCAGTCTCACCTTTATAACAAAGCCTGAAGAAAAATGCCTTGTGCTTGGTCTAATTTATGTTCATGTTTCCAAATGAAATGGAGGCACAAATAGCATCATGTTTACCAAACTTGAACTCATACCCTGTTTTCCTGATCTTGCCACCCCCAGCAATAAAGTGCTAATATTTGTGGCAAATACTGGAGCCGACAATTACTGGGAAAAAGAAGGGTAGGGTTCAACCAACCCTTGATTGAAGTCAGTGAGGTCCATTCTTCAGAATGCCAAAACCGTAGGAGACAAAGAGAAGCAACCAAGCAGATAACTGTGCTGGGATTAGGAGACAAACTAAGAATATGATGACGTAACCACTTCTCCAACCTGTACCATGTGTCAACATTTAATGGCCCTGGCCTATGTTCCTAGGTCTTAGATGAGGTGCCAGTGTGACCACAGCATGGGGTTCAGTACAGTGTGTAAATTCTGAATTAAGCAGTACCATTAAAAATATGAGTAAGAGCATACTTTCCATATCAAATAATCCCTTAGGCACAAAAATCAAGGTCTACTGGAGTCAAGGCCTAGGCAAGTCACTACAAGTGGGGAGGAGTGGAGAAGGGGAAAAAGGAAGGACAATAGGAAGCGAGTCCACATCCGTATAGGAAACCTCATTACCTCTACTCACACCTAAAAAGTCATGGGAACCATGGTCCCTACTGCCAGCCTTCCCTCCAAACTGGGGCCAATGTCATCCATGGGGGCATCCACCAAAGACATCAATGGCCACTAGTGGGCAGGCAAACCTAGGAGGCCCAGGAATAGGAATATCAGCATTCCATATTACCAGCCATGGGTCAAGTTCAACTCATCAACAGAGAAGAAATTTCTATGAAAAAAGGGGTTGGTCACTCCCAACAATTGATGGGGGGGGGGGGGGGGGGGGGCAAGAAAGCCAGTTAGGTCAAACACAAAAGCATCTAGACAGGAGTGTTAGGTGGCAGAACTATGTCAAACCACTGCCACCATTTTGACTATACTTCGCCCTCAACCTCAAGGACAGAAGCCCTCGAAAACTGTCTTTAGAGCCACAGGGAAGATTACTGCCTCTAGAACAGAAGTCTGATTTCCAGGCCAGCCCCATATCCAGCATGTAGATGATCAATTCTTACAGAAGTATGCCTTGGCCTTCTCCACACTCACAGTAGTCAAAACAATGAAAAGAAGGTTCTTGCTACCAAAATCCTTGGCAGCAGACAAAATAGACATTAAAGATGCATTGTTATATGGTCCTTTAAGGAAAATGACCCCTTTGCAACTCACTTCAGTTAAAAAAGCATAGAGATAAGATACATACACACATCACCCTCTATCTGAATGTAAGAGTTCCTTGAGACAAGGGTCCATTTTACTTTTCTGCCAAGGGCAGCTAGATGCTTACTAAATGTTTGTTTCATTCATTCATGAATGATTTTTGTCACTGCAGAATACATGTGCAGATTCCCATATTCTCTCTTCTGTTATTAGTCCACAGGGTGGGTGCTACAGAAGGATCCATACAAAGTGAGTTTTATTTCTTTCTTTAACCCAACACAGCAAAGCAAGACTAGAACTAGAATCTTTCCAACGTAGTAAAAGTAATCATAGAGATATACAAAAACATCATGGGCTACTTCATAAAAGAGTGAAATCCTTCTAAGTAAGGATTTGTGAGAAGTAGATGGCCATTTGGAAGGTGTGTCACAGAGATAAAGGTTTCATAATTCCATTACATATTGAACAGGATGATCTCTGACTCAAAGGTTCCATAATTCTATAATAATTTTTAAGGACCTCAGTTTCATTAACATTCATGGAGAAGGAAAACAATAGAAGGTAGAGTAGAACACATTTCACAGAAATTTGGACAAGAAAATCTCCCATTAAGGCCATACTCAGAAGCCTTGCCAAAGTATGAAGTTTGGAAGATTATGCTATGAAAGATCATGCTCTAATGGATCCTAAGCTAAGCTGGATATGTTATAAATCACAGCCCCAATACAATTGTGAAATGAAGGGCAGGTGAGCTAACTTCAGAGAAGCTCATCATCAGAGGGCTGGCCACCCAATGAGGAACATCCTGCTGGTGATGACAAATGATAACATGAGGTTCTACCCAGACAGCTACTATTTATGTTAGCAGAGCATAACAAAAATCAGTTAAAATTATGACACTGGAAGTAATTAAACTAATGGATAGTTCATGCCATTTGTGAAGTTTTTGGATTTTTAGGGATATTCTTTCTTCTAACTTGAGATGCACATCAAGAATTCCAAAGCTTCTATTATGCAGTTACTTAATGCTCAAAACTCATTAAATCATATAGTCCTATAATATCCAAGTGATGTTAAGTGATACAAAACTGGGCTATTTCTATGAGACTGTGGAGGGGATGGGGTAATATCTTCATGACCCCACATGAGGTTTTCGTGATAAAGATAAAGAATGATTTCCATTTCCTTCTCCAACTCATTTTCACACAGCTAGTGAGTAACTGAGGCCAGATTTGCATAGATACTCCTGGGTTCCAAGGGCTAGCCCTCTTAGCCACCACTCCACTTAGTTGATCTAATTATATTAAATGCCTTTGCAGATGTTCTAGTTCTCATTAGCCATGACTGGTAAAGAAGTAGGTTCACACCCAAAAAATCCTTGGCAATTTTAAAAGGCTTAACATAAAAATATATATATATATGACTTTGTCAAATGATAGGAAAGATGTATAATTTTTTTTTTTTGCCAATTTTGCCAAAATCCACAAAACCAGTGGATCTTTTTCATCTGACATAATTAAAATCTATGAATTATCTTCTGCTATTCAACCATGAGCTCCTGGACATTAGGAATTGGTTGAGGCTTTTTTGTATGTCTCTGCCTCCGCCCAATCACTTTTCACTAGAGTTCAATATAGTGAATTTCACAAGGTAAATACTTAATGCTTTTTTATTTATTCATTCATTGAAACTGCCTGTTTGATCACTGATACAGCCTGAGTTATAAGAACTGCAAACATAGGAAGAAAGCATGTTTAATAATTCTAAAAATTTAGTGCTTTTAGCCAGAGTTCATTACATACTATATCTCAATAAAATCTCTATCCCCAATTCAATTGTTTCACTGCCCTTATCCTTTGCCCCAGCACACTCCTAGGCAGAATAACTAAAATGCTTTCATTTATGTGTCATGCAATTAATCACATTAATCATTTCACTGTATATAGATTAGAAGTGCAAACTGAATGGTAATCTCCAAGCAGAAGCCATTTTCTGGGTATCCAGAATATTTAAGAACTAGCCTCAAAGTCCACAAGGAAAAAAGAGCCATACATGACCCAAGTGATGTAATGAGCAACAATACCAAAGGACAGTCTCCAGTGGCCCAATGGACATGCAGATCTTAAGTTGTTGGAAAACCACATTATCTGACCCATTTATGTACAACCAATGAGCACAGCTCAAGAAGACCCTGGAAATGGAATGTGCTTAGGATCCTGGATCTTAACCTGGAAGAGATCACAAAGAGATCATCCAGGACTCCCATGTTGCAGAAGAAGAAACTGAGGCTCAAGCAAAACAAACAAAGCAAATGCTGAAGACACTTGGGTAAAATGGGTGGAAACTATACTTTTGACTCCAGTATCTTTGATTTTTTTCTAGTAAATAGGGCAATGGATAGTGTGTGAAACCTAGAGTTGGGAAAACTCATCTTGGTAAGTGCTAAGGATACAAAGAAGGAACATAACACCATCTCTCCCAAGAAGAGATGCAAAAAATGTATTAAAGTACAAAACAAAAATAACTACCAGCAGAGGTAAGGCAGAAGGGCCCAAGATGTAGACTAGAGGAGGGAAAGGATAACATGTAATTGAATGCATCAGGAAAGGCTTCATGGTTCTCTGTAGATTGAGCACAAGCCCTTAGGCAAATAGAAGGTAAAATAGATGTAAATACGTAGTCTGTCATTTGATATCCACCATTGTGATCCACCAGTGATGAACTTGAGGATGAATGAAATTATTCCTGCCCAGTTCTAATTCCTTGAGGATTCACTGACAGTGACCCGGAAGGGGAGGGGATTCAAAAGGGCAGGGGAGACAGTACAAATCAGAAAGAAGAAGGAAAACCAACTAAGGATTGTCGATGTTCAGAAAGAATCCAGATTGACAGTCATGTATAGGGTATAATGGGAAATATCATGGAATGAGCCTGGATTCAGTTGGCAAAATGTCTTAAATATTAAGTTGTAGTACATTTCTTTACCAATATTTTCCTTTTCTTCATCGTACTCTTCAATGATTATTCCTCTTCTTTTCTTTATATTCACCATGTATAAATCTGACCTTTGGAAAGTAACATAACATTGGGCCACTGCAAGACAGTAAGACAATAGAATTTCCGGCAGAATAAGGCCAGTTTGTGAACTTAACTGAACTGGGTAAATGTCCTGGTAATACAGTAGTTATTCCCAACTCAAAGCTTTACCTATTAGAAAAAGGATAAAGAACACTTCTAGAGAGAGATTTTCATCTTCCATGTCAAAAAGTGAGATGTGTACATCTAAACTTGAGCACAGAGTGCCTGTCAACTAACCACAAAGCCAGAGTTGTTATCACCATTATGTTCTGACTAAAGACTCTGACTACATCCAATCTCTAAACACTTGCAAAATGGCTGACTGCATTTGTTTTCTAATATTTTGGTCAATTATGAGTGTATTCTGAGTAAGACATGATATCTACACTTTATCAAACTAGAATTTCTGGATCCAAACAAATCATGGTAACTAGATCTTCCTAACTTATATCATGAACAATAAAGGCATAGGTTCATTGGTCCCTTTGAAAAATCTTTCAAGAGGAGAAGACTCTGACTTGATCTATTTATTTTCAATATTGATATTTATTATTTGGCTGGAGGCATAGGAGAAGGGATAATAAATAAATCTCAAAGTTGAGACTAATAGCTGCTCCCCAATAGATAAGTGGACAAAAGTATAGGAAAATTTCTCTAAAGAACAACAAAGTGTCCACAACCCTAAGTAAGAATATTCCTAATAAGAGGAAAGCAAATTAAATGAAGCTGGAAATTTTACAATTTTGCAAATATGACCCCCAAAATGACAAAACTTACTGTTGATGGAACAATGAAATGTTACATTCATTTTGGAAAGCAATATAGAATTCTGCAAATAAAATGGTGTCCATATCCTTTAGGCCACAGTTCCATTACGAACTTAATATTCCAAGGATGCCATCATTAAGAATAAAATTCCATAAATTTCAAAATATTGATAGCAGAAATTTTTAATGGCTAATTATTGAAAACTGAATAAATGTCTACCAGTTCATACATGAATGAAATGAAATGTTGTTTTTTAAAAAATGATGTGTCTGATGAATACAGAAATGTGTGGATCTGATGCAGAATGAAATTAAGTAGAGACAAGAAAACAACGTATAATAATTACAATGATGTAAATGGAAAACAACTACATACCAAAAAATCAAAAGTAAATGAAAAGATTATAAAAATCAAGCAGGACTCAAATGAAGATATACAAAAGACCATTCCTAAACCATCCTTCTAAGAAGTGGGAGGATAACAGATATAGCACATTGCATATGTTTTCAGATTTTTGATGTAGCAATCTGTTGTACTGATTTTTCTCTTTATAAAAATGCTATACCCATTATAGAAGATGGCTCTCTCAGAGCGAGAGGACAAAGAATACTTGATAATTATGATGGAAATAGAACATAGCAATGAAAATTTATTTAAAAAATAAAAATAAAAATCCATATGAAAAACATCTGTGAATTTTATTGAATTTCAAGTTCAATATAAGTTAGCTTTGTGAGTCTGGGCATAGTGGATATTTTTTAAAGAAAAAAGCTAAGAAAACTAGATTGAAAACAACATAAATGATAGGCTTACTATCTTGGACATTGGTCAAGACCAGATCTACATCAGAAAAAAATCGTCAGCTTTGTTGAATATTCCTCGGGGAATGAAATGCTAGCAGAAAGAACTAGAAAAACACAACAAAAAATGTGTAAAATATTTGTCTAAATATCATTCTATGTAAAGGAAAACTGAAATACATGGAAAGGTAAATGCTCATAATGGCAAATGTATTTTAAAGATTTAATGCTACAACAATAAAACATCAATCAAATAATAACAAATTTCATTTGAAAGAACCGAGGTCTAACAATCTCAAGACAAATAATGGAGGAAGATAATAGGAGGTGCTACTATGCAGTAATTATGAAACTATTTTGTTCTGCTTAAAAATCATAAAAATAAATCATTAGACAAGGCTATATAGTGAAAGCAGAAAGGCAATCTATAACAATAACCCAATGTTCAGTAAAGAATCCAAAATACTTGGGGAAATAACTGTGTATTTGACAAGATCTATAGGAAAACTAGAAAATAATTTGGCAGAAAGGGGTTTAGATTATTGTCTTCTACAGTCTTCTGTTATATTGCTAAAATAATGTATGAAACATCAATGCCTGAGAAAGTTGTGGTACATGAATATATAATGTACAATTACTGTGCTATAACAATAAATGAGGAATACAGCAAAACATGAGAAGACATATGACTGTACATAAACAAGTAAACAGAACTCAAGCGATATTGATTACCAGCACATAAACACAAGGAAGAACAAATATAATAATTATTATAATTATTATACTGTAATATATATTATGATTATATGTGTAATAATATAAATAATATTTATAATAATAAAACTGAATACTGAAGACATTGTAACAATCAACTTTGAACTTTGGAAAATTAGGGAACTATAGGTATGTCAGTTTTGCTAAACTGCATTTAATTTTCCTTTTTTATTCTTTGTCAAACAGGATCATTCTAGATGGGCAATTTATAAGAGACATGGGGAAATTCAGTTAATAGAAAACTAAAAGATAGGCATAAAGTGTGTTTTTAAAAATAAACTCCAAATGGATAACATTCTTGACATGAAAAAGGGAGGGGGAAGAGGGGGAGAAGGAAACATTTTTTGTATTTGTGGTTTTGAGGGAATCAAATAATCAACCAATGGATAAAGGTGACCACAGATTATATATGCACTAGTTTTAAAAAATTATGTAGGGGCAGCTAGGTAGCACAGCGCATAACACTTCCAGGAGGACCCGAGTTCAAATGTGGCCTCAGGCATTTAAAACTTCCTAGCTGTGTGACCCTGGGCAAGTCATTTTAACCCCAATTGCCTCAGCAAGAAAAGATAAGATCTAATAGGACAGGGATCAAAGATATCAACAACACACAGATATGCATTTATATTCTTATATTAAAATGATTGGTTGATTGTTGTCCTTTCTTCTCAAAAAGGATCCAAAATGCTATCACTATGTTAACAGTCAAGTTACACTGTATCCGGCTATGGTTGATCAGATCACCATGACCTCAGAATGCTCTGCCATGGGTCACACACAGAACAGTCCCTATAAACATCTGAGGTAGCATCTCTAACTTTGTGCAACACTTCTGAGCTACTTCAATTCTGATTTGCTCATAAAACACAGCATCTTCTCTGATGAAGGCACGCCGTGCTGGGCGATCCTCTGCTGGGATCACCCATTTCAAATAACAAATTGAAATTGAGAAACTGAAGTGACAAAATAACTTGTTCAGGGACACACAATTGGTAAAAATCAATAAGCAAGACTCCTGACTTCAAATCTAGGTCATTTCTTCCTACATTATAGCTCCTACCAAAGCTAGCAAGCTGATAATCAAGTTATTGTTCAATGATGGGACTATTTCAACATTTAACATATGTATTATATATTAAATTATATTATTACAAATATATAATGCATACTTCTTATAATTTTGATGTTCGATCACTTCAGTTGTGCCTAACTCAGTGACCCCTTTTCTTAGCAAAAAAGAAATTTTCTTAGCAAAGACATGGGAGTGGTTTGCCATTTTTCCTCTCCACTCATTTTACAAATGAGGAAACTTAGGCAACCAAGGTGAAGTGACTTACCCAGAGTCTGGCTGGAAGCCAGATTTGAACAAATTTGAACTCCAGGCCTAATGCTCTATTCACTATGTCACCTAGCTGACCATTTATTCACCAAGTTATCTGACAATTTAATATACTTTCTCCTTCAAATCCTTTCTTCCCCCCTTTCCTTATTTTCCAAGCATCATATGAAAACTGTCCATTTAAAGATGATCGAGAAATAATGGATTAGATGAAAAAGCAATTGATTAGAGACAGCATGAAAACCGATATGTGGGAAGTTAAATATTTATGCTATGGTTTTTCATCCATAAACTGAAAAAAATTTAATGCCTGGCTTTGCTCTAAAGTGGTATTATACTAAAATATAAGATAATGGGTGTGAAAGTACTTTTAGAGATTTTGTTTTCAAAATATGGATAATGCATATGAAACATTGTACCACTATTTGGTAACCTCCTTCCCCTGCAAAATATAAGTATTTCAGAATGTAATTCTGCCAACTCTGGTAGCATGATTGTTCTACTTAAAACCAGAATTCAAAACAATTATCTCTCCTGTTCTTTAATTCTTCTCTTTTCCAACCCACCCTAAGATTTTGGTGAACAGGCATTATTGTCTCCCAGATCCATCATCGCTGTAGCAATGACCTCTAAAAGTGTCATTAAAGCTGCAGGGGACTACCATTTGTCTTACCATTTGTCCTTTGCTACCTGAAAATGAAAAATATCTTCCCTGACAGTTTATCAGAGCAGTGGCAACATGCCATTGTTAACAACCATATGAAAAGAATAAAGACAAAAAAGGGGGAAATGAGCACTTTGTTGAATTCAATAAGCAAATGGCAAAAAGTTGTTATGTAAATAGAGTTCACCAATCCCCACTGATAGAACTTGTGCCAAATTGTTCATTGTTTTTCTTTTGAAATCACTGGCACTTAGAAGCTTCCTGGGCAAGCTGCCATCAGGAGATACCCGGGGATGGCACTGGTTCTCTGAAATTTCCTCCCAGGTTATCAGGAGTATAGAGTTAACCAGCTTATTAATATCTATGTTCTTAATCTCCAGGGTAGCACTAAATACAGCACAATAACAATTTTTAGGTTAATTAAATTCCATTTCTATCCAGGATTTTCTAGTTTGCAATTTTTGAAAGAAGTTTATAAAAACAGTTGTTAGGTTTTGTTTCAGGGGTGGGGATGGAGGGATGGTAATCGGGAAAGGAAAAATCAACACCATAAACAGCTGTTCCCTGTCAAGGGGTGTGTGCTCCAAAGCACCGTTTTATTAACTTAATTTTCCAATATTAAAAACTTTAGCTGGTAAATCCAATTATTTAGATTACATACCAATTCTAAACAAAGGCAGCAGAATGGGTGGGAGGGGAGGTTCTGTTCATTCAAAAACAGGACACTTTGTGTCTGGCAAACAGAGAATGACCAGCATGGCTGCACTCTTTGTACGGGTAAAGGAACAAGCTCTGTAGGTTTGCCAAGTTACTGAAAGGCCTATTCAAAAAAATTTCCTGTGTTTCCATCCCCAAAATAATTACCCACTCTATTCCACCACCAAACAGACACACTACAAATCTGGCAACTTCTCAAAAGAATAAGAGTTGCTTCATGTGTGCATGATGTAAGTTATTTAGGGAGGATGCAGCAAAGAAGAGGCGCTCCTTACATAGAAAAAAAGCTCCCCAAATTCAAATGACACCCCCCCAAAGAAAATGTTAGTTCTAATATTCTTGAACATTAAGAGACAGAAACAATAGATCATCACCTCAAAAACTGCCTAAATGCTAAAAAATAATACAATGTCACAATTACATACATAAAACATCTGACAAGTTTCCCACAATTAAGCTTCTATGAAAATCCGAAGTCTGTATTATGATGTACAACAACAAAAAAGTGTAAATGAATTACTTAAAGTGAATTCAACATTATTTATAAAAGTGGAAAACTCAATCGTTCTTCCCAGATATCCAAGACACTCATCAGATCACTTGAAGTATATATAGTTTCAAAACTATTAAAAAAAAAATACTATCCATTTTCAATTCCAAACAGAAAACAGCACAGCAAGGGAGCAATAAAAATTTCCTTAGGGGATAGTGATACCTGATTTAGAGTTGAACTGCTCTTATCAAGCTTTTACCATCCGTATAGTAAACCTCCCGAATAGAATCAAGAAACAATCTGAGATTAGTGTGCTTTAAGGTAAATGGCATTGGACTTGGTCATCAGAAAACAGTCTATTCTTCTCGCTTCTCCATATTAGACCTAGAAAGCCTAATCTCATTTTCTTTTTTGACGGGGTTATTAGACTTGTAAGAGTATGGGCAGTATAAGCAGATGGGTTCCCTTTGGCATGCACCCGAGGGAATATCCATCTCAATGAATGCACAGAACCACTAAAATATGGTAGCCAGGTAGGTCACCAATAGATTGTAGACAAAGTAAACTTGAATTTCATCGAAGCACTTGGAAGAGTTTCTCATATTATCCTTCAGGGCAAGATAATAGTAAAAAGTAAAGAAATTCAAAATCGCTTGAGCAAAAAAAAAAAAAAAAACGACATAAAAAGGAGTGGGTGGTACATATCAATGTCATTGAAGAGGGAAGATCACCACTAGAAGACTGATCCTGAGAATCCATTATTGGACCTTTTCATAATGACATATTACATATTTGCTAATAATTCGGAAGAACCTGATGAACACAGATCAAATTTCATGAAGAAATGGAGTTGAGAGGCCTATAGTGTAGGAACCCCAAAAGATCCTAAACAATTAGAACACTGGGATGATTGTAAGAAGACAATATTTAATATAAATTCTATTCTGAACAACAAATTTTAGGAAGGACAAATTGACAAGTAAAACATATATATTCAAGAAGGCAAGGTCATTGAGAAGTCCAGAAGAAGATTAGGTCCCATCAGAACATTAAGAATAAAAACCAGAATTTACATAATGCTTTAAGGCGGGTTTGCCTACAACTTCACCTACATTATCTCTTTTAATCTTCCTAAGAACACAGGTGAGAAAGGCTATTATTATCCACCATTTTAAGACACTGTGGCTGGAAGAATTAAGAGCCTTGCCTAGGAAGATTAACACAGTCAAGTGTCTGAGGGGCAGGGGGGGGGGGGGGGGGGGGGAGAAGGGAAGAAAGGTACATGCCAGGGAGTTCAAAGGACAAAAGATGTTCAGCCTGGAAAACTTAAAATGAGTGGACTTGCTCTGTGTGACCCCAGTTACAGAAATAGAAGGAAGAGCAGAAGCTGCTGAGAGGCATCAAGCAAACTTTCAATATATATAAAAAAAGATTTTCTCAGAAGCAAAAAATGGAACCGACTGCCACAAGGAATAATGAGATTGGGCAGCCTGAATGACTTGTTGGTACCGGGGCAGTCAAGTGTCATACCAGGTAGAGCACTGGGAATAGAGTAAGTCTTAAATTCAAATCCAGCTGCAGACATGTGCCAACCATGTGACCTTGTCTACATCCAGGAATAAGGGATAATAATAGAACTTAACCTTCCAGGGTTGTTGCAAAGATCAAATTAATAGATAATTGTAAAGCATTCAACACATCACACATAATAAGCACTTTATCAATGTTAACTATTATTACTTCCCAAAAAAGATTCTGTAACAATCATTCCAATGAAGAATAGTGCTTATAAGAGTATACATTCTCCAATTTTAAGAAACTGTAAGATCTTATGAGATCACGGGGGACCAAGTCCAATGAGTATACTTAGCACCAAGAGGGGAAAATCACTTTGTAACTCCAAGGATTTTTTGTTTTGTAAACAGCATTAGAGATTAGGGGGAGAGAGAGAAATAAAGATTCCTAAAACAAGAGAGACCCAACTCTAGGTTTAAATTTTGTTCCCAAATTCTTAGAGTTGATCTACTAGGTAATTTTTCTATATTATATGTGCCAATTTATTATATTTTTTTCAATATGGGAAGGAGTTAGTTTTTTTTTTTTTGGATGACGCTTGGGATAACTAAAAACAACCTAATGTGTCAGTGGAGATCCTTTCCCCAAGCAGTACATATACAAAACTGTTTTGTTCAGTGACATATTCAAGACAATGAAGAAAATGAACATCAAAATTTAACCAAATGCACAGAAAATGGAAAAGCCCTTGAAAGCAATCAGCTCACATAAAAACCTGGTCTTTACAAAGACAAATGCTAGGATTTCCATATTTCAACAATGGCTACTCACTGAAATCTGAATTCTGTGAGGTGTGAGGGGAAACATTATTAACCCTCTCTGAAACAATGGCAGAGGACTTTTGTTCTATTATATAGGAATACAGCCTGTTCTTGTCTATTAGGAATGAAAAGCTGTGAAGTCTGGCTTCACCAGGGCAGCATGACCCCTTCTTGTCGCTGACCCAGCACCCAGTGAAGAGTGAGGAACTGTGAGAGCTATTCTCAACAATGATACCCAATAGCTGGCAAGTCCTAAGCAGGGATAACAAGGGCCAAAGAGGAAATTAAATGGGGTAAAAATAACCTGGGTCACAAGGACACCGCAGAGTTAACATAAAATTATAGTGCGCTGTAAAATACATTAAAAGCCAGTAACTGGTCAAAAGATTTTTTGACATGCATTTTTAGGTTGCAAGGTAGGAAGAAATTATCTAAGTACATTGCCCTAATGTTAATTGCTCTTAACTCCAAGACAGTGCAATACTTACTTATAAGTAACTGGTGTGTTTAATACATATTGTTAATGTACTGGAATTAGAAAACAAGAAAAATCTAGATGCTCCCTAGAGAAGCTTGGCATCTACCAAGGGAATGGAGTGTATATAGAATTATCTGAATCAGTCAATCCTTCTGTGTCCTACCTTATGCTACATGTTGGAGAGTTACCAACAAAAAAATAAAAAACAGTCCATGGTTGTCAAGAGTTGTCAGTCTAATGGGAAACGTAACATGAAAAAAATTATTTGAAAAAAGGACATTCACAAGCAAGAGAAAGACAAAGAAAGCAAAATAGACAGAGACAGAGAAGGGAGGGAAAGGGGGAGTGTAGACCAAGCGAGATGAGAAAGAAAAAGGAAGCATGGAAGGAGGTGAAATTGAAGATAATGAACAGAAGGAAAACATTAACTCTAAAGGAGGGGAGGATGGAGGAAGCTCAGGAAATTAAGGGTTATTTTGAATGGAATTTCTCTTTGTATCTCTTGCTATTGGATTTTGTTGGTGATGTATAAAAATGTTGAGGATTTATGTGGATTTATTTTGTATCCCGAAACTTTGCTTAAGTTGTGGATTATTTTTAATAGCTTTTTAGTAGAATTTCTGGAGTTCTCTAAGTATACCATCTGCAAAAAGTGATAATTTGGTTTCCTCATTACCTACTCTAATTCCTTTAATCTCTTTCTCCACTCTTATTGCTGAATCTAGCATTTCTAATACAATAATGAATAATAATGGTGATAGTGGGCAACCTTGTTTCACTCCTAATCTTACTGATCAAGGTTCCAGTTTTTCTTAATTACATATAATGCTTACTGACAGTTTTAAATATATGATCCTGACTATTTTAAGGAAAAGTTCGTTTATTCCTCTCCTCTCAAGTGTTTTAATAGGAATGGATGTTGGATTTTATCAAATGCTTTTTCTGCCTCTATTGAGATGATCATATGGTTTTTATTAATTCTGTGGAAGACAGATGAACATGAAGGAAATGAGAGATTCTAAACAGTGCAAAGATATAAGGAAGAAAGGCATCTTTCAGGAGATTTGGGAAAGAACAAAGTTTGTGAAAATGAAACAAAGCGAGTACTGAGTTAAAGGAACAGTTAGGAAACAGTATGGACAAAAACAGCATAAAGAAGCAGAATACAACAAGGTAGGAAAGATGGGATAGAATCAGACTGGGAAAGGATTGAAATGCCCCACCAATACGTCTGGATTTTAACCTAGAGGTAATATAGAGCCAATGAATCTACTGAGCAGGAGGAATAATGTGTTCAAACAGAAACTTTGGGGAAAATTATTTTGACAGCATGGAAGAGTTAGGAAGACTTAAAATTCTAGGTCTGCCTCAAAATGCATCATGGCTATGTGACCCTAGGTTAAGTCCCTGATCTAGGTAATTGATATAAAATGCAAAGAAGATGCTATACTGTGCTGGGAGAGGGAGTTCCCTAATCTGGGAGTTTTCCATAATGGGTATAGCTTTATCTCCTATTGTAACAGCAGTGTAAAAGATGACTAAGAGATGACAAAGACTGGAAGGTGAAAACCACTTCAAAAAGAATTATCAATAATCTAAGCAACAGCTAGTTAAAAATGCTAAACAAATTGGATTTTTATTTCATCATAACCAAAGCACTGATAATACTAGCAAGGGTTCCTAATAATAGTTCCACATTCAGCACCCCATATTTTGTCCTAGCCATAGTTACAGAATTCCAATATGAGAGGGTACCAATACAGATAGAATCTTCATCTTCCTTAATCCTGGGGTGAATTTTGCATTCCATTTCCTCTCTTTTGAAGATCAAGAGAACAAGAAAGGAACTACATATATACATGGTAATGTATGCCAAGTGCTTAGCACAATTTCTGGGACATAGTAAAGACTTAATAAATGATTGCTAGAGACTGAAAAACCATCTTTTATCAATGAAATAACAATTAAAAGCATAACTCTGATAGAAAATCAGGTAAAAATATGCAACTTGGTCCTGTACTGGGTCTAACTCCCTTTTCTAATGTCTACTTAGCCAGGGCAACAGTTATTACACTTCTAATTCAACCAAGTTACAGGAAAACTGAGTCACCTGACTCGTTCTCCTGATTCTCCGGCTCAAAGACAATGATTTTACTAGCACACAAAGAGCTCATTTTATTAAATTGGATTTTTTTTTTTTTGGGGGGGGGGGGGAGGAGGGGGAGAGGAGAGAAGAGAAAAGATAACTTACACTTAACTACCATCTCCTCTGAAGTCCATGCAGGGACCAACAAGAGTCAATAGATGGCAGTAGAGACTTCAGACCAGGACAGCAAGTAGGGTCATGACTTCCTTAGAAGGAATCCTTCTTACGCCCATTCTGTGTCTTACTTCCAAAGCCAAGTGTTTTTACTGTTGATGACTATATTTCAGGACTGGAACTGAAATTGGTAGATTTTTGAGAGGAATCAGAGAAACGCCCACACTATTCATTTCAGCTTGAGGAGCCTAATTACTCCTGAAAGATTTCCCCTTTCTAGGAATTGATTAATAGTCAAAAAAAAGTTGTTGCCATTACCAGTCCCCCCCCCCAAAAAAAAAAATTTATTGGGGAGAAACAAGAACAGAAATGGGAAACATGGCAAACTAGAGGAATTTCTGGACTAATCTGATCCATAAGGCTGGTTACTAAGGTAAAATTTGATGATAATCCCAAAGAGTTTTGTGTCTAAAAACATTTTAAGACAAGAATACCAAGGTAGCAATAAAGAGTACAATGCTCTCCTGTATAGAGCTCTGACTTTGGACTGATGTGACTTAGGTGTGAATCCTGGCTTTCCTTCTTGTACTACCTATGTGGCTTTGGCCAAGTCACAAATCTCTGAGGTTTTAATTTTGACATTTGTAAGATGAGGAAGTTGAATTGGAAAGCCTCTGAGGTCCCTTCTATCTCTAAATCTATGATCCTGTTATTCTTCCTCTGGAATCAGCCCAAGTACCAGCCATCCCTGGCTACTATTCTATTTAACAAGTTACTGTTTAGGGAGCCTAACCTTTAGTTCTACTGAGGAATATAATTTGTTAAAGAAGTATTGCCCCCAGTTTAAAAAAAAACCATAAAAAAGCATACTTTGCTGAATAATAGAGTTCTTGCATAATCTGTATAATCTTTCTTATGGAAAATCCTAAAGAAGTTCAGTCCAAACAAATGACCATGAAGGACAAAAATTTAGTTCTGACTCTAATGACTATATTGATAGGCAAGTATTTTAACACAGCAATTTCTGTGATTTTTCAGTTGTGGGTCTCTTTTTCAAAATAATAGCTTAAAAAGAAAAATATAGCCGCAAGTTTTCCTTGTTGGTGAAGTTGATTATGTTGCAGTTTCTGGTCTCCAGGATCACATGCTATTAGTCTACGGCTGTGCCAATTATAGGAGTCACAGTGGCAACACAGAAAGATCAGAGGGCAGCTGTGGCACCTCGGAAATGAACAAAAAAATAACAGAAAGCAAATGAAACAAAACCACAGGATCGTCTTACTAAATGCCTGAAATGGCACCGACGGCAAGAACAGTAAAAGCATTTTTAGTTTTCATTTTAACAGTTCAAGGTTACAGAGGGTAACTAAGTTGCACTGACAAACAAGGAATCGTCCGGGCCGAAGGCTTTGAGTCAATGAACCAGAATGACCTGACATGCAGATCTGACTATAATCTGGAACCCCCTGAACTTAATCTGATCCACCACCACCCCTCACCTTCCCACATTCTTTTGGTGCCCCAATTCTTTTCACCTTGTTGAAAATTACTGTAATTAGACCAACTGCCAGAATGGGCCTGTTTTTTGTAAACAAGAAAATCCAACAAATCCTGGGGGCTACACACAAAGCAATGACAGAGGCTCTTGAGGGAGATGTTAAAAACAGACTTAAGAAGAGGACAATAGCCCAACGAAGGCTTCTTATGTGCCCATCTTATTTCCTTTAAGGTCTCAGGATTTGAAATCTGTTAAAAACTCCTCCACCCCCACCCCTACCACTCTACAAATGGACAGAGGGGAGCTGATGGACCCAGACATGGCAACCGGGACTACTACATAGTAAGCAACATCCTCCACTTCAAACAGTACCATGCACTCCAAGAATAACCCTATCTATTAAAAGAGCCCTCAAATTTAGCTGGTGCTCTGGCAATCAAGCATGAAAGAGAAGTCAAAGTAAATTTTAACAGCATTACAAGAAAAGTTTCCCATGTGGAAGAAAAAGTTGTGCCTGGCTGGCATTCAACCTAGCAAATGCTAGACCTTTCTATCTCCCTTAGTGAATGTGATGCCTCTACATGTAACTATTCAAAAAAACAAACCTAAACAAACAGAAATCTCTCTCCTCCAAATCTGCTAAATTTGTCTTTCTTGGGACATGATCTCTATGTATACAGCTATTTCAAAGACACTGAGCAAAATCTAGTAACAGAAAACTCTTACTCTGTGACTGAGGATAGTAGATCCGTGATAAAAACATAAGGGGAAAGCTTCCAGCTTGCTGGGCTTCTTGTTACTCTTTCCAAGTATTTTTGTTCTGTAATATTACACATTCTCATTCATTTTTTATCTCCCCCAAAGTTGTTCGTTCAGCAGACAATCAGGAATACCCCCAATTCTTCAAGCCATTCTGGGGGGTGGGGGTAGAAGGGGAAGAGAAGCAAGGTAAAGATACTGTTATATATGGACCACTAGCAATAGTGAAGGCTTTAAAGAGCTCTTGATTAACTGCAACTGTTGGCACCATTTCCCTGTATAGAAGCAGGAAGTGGTAAAGTCACAAGGTCAGACTGCTTGGGGCAGCTTAACCCCAGAGGAGGTCTACTGCAGCATCAACCTAGAAATGAGATCTCTGCTTTATTTCAAGGGAGGAATGTGAGAACTTTAAAAACCATATGGTATGATAACCAGTACTTTCACTATGCTTCTTTAGGAAACAAAAATGGCAGAAAGAAAGAAAAGAAAAATGAGAAAGGAAAAGCTGAGCAATAAAAGAAAGTTGTTGTACAGTGACCATATTTAGAAATCAAGAAAATACAGTTACCTCCTTTCTCTCCCCACTTATGGGGGAAAGAAGAGAAGGAAAATATGTGCATATATGGTGATATCAAACTATTCAAATGCATCATCATTTATAATCTTTCAACAAAGACTATTATCAATGAAAACAAATGAGCCATTGGTCTATAATTACAAACTCACTCTGCTCCACAACCCCCCAACAATATGGGTAGTTTTTTTTTTTTTTAAACTGGTACTGAGGGCAGGGGGTAAGAAAGTTAAAGCAGAGGGCAGAAAGTTAAGAGGGGAAAAAATACTTTAAAAAATCCAAATGATACTCTCCAATCTATCAACCTTTTTTCTCACACTAGGAATAATTATTTTTACTTAAGCTATCCACAAGATCAAATCATTATCCAACATTTTTTTTATGATCCTATTCTCTACTTTCCAACTCCGCCCCCCACCAGAAATGGAATAGCCATTTCTCTGCAGTCAATTGGACAAAGACCATTGTTAAATAAACTTTCCTCTAGCTTCTTTTCAAGTTGTGCAGCAATACTACCACAAGCTAGGCTGTCTGAATAGGAAAAAAGAGAAGGGGAGGAAGTTCAAAGGAGGAGAAATTTTTTCTCCTTAAAGGGGGAGGAAAAGAAAAGGTAGAAAAATTTCTAGGCTTCCTGAGCACACACTGCCTTTTCAGTTCTTCCTGAATGGTGGTTACAGTAGCCAGAAAATAATTATATGCATGGGAACTATGGCAACCTAGAAAACTACCATCTGAACTACCCAGCAGTTCATTGCTTACTTAGATGCAAAAGCAATTAAGTATTTGTTTTCTTCTTCCTTGCTGCTAGCATCATCAATGCTTACTATGCAGGAACAATGGCAAAATTCAGATTTGTATTCATAAATCTGGGAGTGACAAGAAGAACAAGAAGACTATAACTGGTCTCCTAAAAATAAGTCTCTTTAACTTCTCTAGCTTCTCCATCAAAGAGACATCCATCTTCAATTGTGTCAATATAATGCCCAACTACACATTCCCTGCCAAAGATCAGCTCTATAAAAAGGGTCACTATCTTTACACTTTATAACCATGTATAAATCAGTGTGGAAGGAAAACAGTTCCTCTCATGCCTCCTCAAAAAGAGAGATTTTTAAGGAGACCCCACATCCAAAATGGCTCTAATGGCTCTAAGATATTGACCCTATATGACCGATCCACCACCAACCATCTCCCTCTTTTATTCCACCAGCAGTCACTATTACCATGTTTCTTTTAAGCTTTTAATACTATTGCATCCTGGAAAACTTTCATTAATTAACTTTTTAGATTTAGATTTTATTATTATTTTTCAAGTGTACCCAATTCTCTGTAATCACATTGAGGATTTTATTGGGAAAGACAATGGAATGCTTTGCCATTTCCTTGTCCAGTCCAGGTTACATAAAAGTAAACTGCAGCAAATAGGATTAAGTGACTTGTCTAGGATCACATAGCCAGTAAGTGTCTGAGGATATATGTGAACATATGTGAAGATGAGTTTTCCTGACTCTAGAGCCAGCACTCTGTCAATTGCTATCTATCTCTTATCAGGGGTCCTCAAACTACGGCCACGAGCCAGATGCAGCAGCTGAGGACGATTATCCCCCTCACCCAGGGCTATGAAGTTTCTTTATTTAAAGACCCACAAAACAAAGTTCTTGTTTTTACTATATTCCAACGCTCCAACAGTCTGAGGGACAGCGAACTAGCCTCCTATTTAAAAAGTTGACCCCTGTGACTTAACTATTCCTTAGCTTCACCTAGCCAATCAACTGTTAATGCCTGTCTCCAGCTCATACCTTGTCCCTCAATTCATACCCTCTTTCTAATCTTATTACTAGAAAAATTAATCCATCACTATCTTTCTCCAAGATCACTCTAATAGGACTCAGAAACAAACGAACTGCTTCTAATCTTTCCCCTCTGGAACCCACTTTTATTCATACTAGTGCCAAAGTAATTTTTACATCAATTCCCATCTCAAAATCTTTAAAGACAGCTCTATCCATCTCAAATGAAGTTAAAAAAAAATCTTAAAAATTTAACATTCAAAGCTCTTCAAAATCTAGTTTTAACTTACCTTCCTATGCTAGACTAATATTATATACTCTAGCCAGGATGAATTGCTTCTCATCCCTGGATTATGCCTTACGTTCTGCCACCTGTACAAATATGCACTGTGTGGACATCATTCCACACTTACACCTGGTAAAAATCCTTTTCATCTTGTCATTTTTTTTTTTTAAAGAAATCTTACTTGACTCCTTTTCCCTATCTAAAGAAGAAGTGATGCCCCTCTTTAAATGTATCATTCCATCTAAATATAAGTTGCTGTAATGGATTTGGCTGTTTTCAACAATGAGGTGATTCAAGTACAATAGCCTTCAGATGGAAAGTGCCATCTACATCCAGAGAGAGAACTATGAAGACTGAATGTAGATGAAAGCATAGGATTTTCACTGTGTTGTTGTTCACTTGCTTTTTTCTTGCTTTCTCATGCTTGTTTCCAGCCCCCACTCCTACCCACACCCTCACTGCCACTTTTGACCTGATTTTTCTTCCACAGTATGCTGAATATATAAATATGTTTAGAAAAACTGCCCATGTTAACTATATCAGATTGCTGTCTTGGGGAGGATGGGAGGGAATTTGGAACACTTGCTTTTCAAAAGGTGAATGCTGAAAACTATCTTTACATATATTTGGAAAAATAAAATACAATAAAGGAGATGAAATTGAGGGGGGGGGGGAGAGGGGGAGAAGAGACAGAGACAGATGAGTTGTTTTAATCTGCCATTGGAGCTTCTTAGTCCTCTTATGTCCTTGTAACATTGAGTTCTTGATCCTGGATTCTCCAAAACTGTTACAAAGATGCAAGAGGTCTTGATGAATAGGACAGCTTCTGAGTCCACGTCTGGTGACAGACCACAGACTTACTCTTTGTTTTTTTTTTTTTTGTTTTGTTTTGTTTGTTTTATTTTTATTTAATAATTACTTTATATTGACAGAATCCATGTCAGGGTAATTTTTTTTTTTTTTACAACATTATCCTTTGCACTCGTTTCTGTTCCAATTTTTTTCCCCTCCCTCCCTCCACCCCCTCCCCTAGATGGCAAGCAGTCCTTTATATGTTGGATATGTTGCAGTATATCCTAGATACAATATATGTTTGCAGAACCGAACAGTTCTCTTGTTGCATAGGGAGAATTGGATTCAGAAGGTATAAATAACCCGGGAAGAAAAACAAAAATGCATATAGTTCACATTCATTTCCCAATGTTCTTTCTTTGGGTGTAGCTGCTTTTGTCCGTCATTTATCAATTGAAACTGAGTTAGGTCTCTTTGTCAAAGAAATCCACTTCCATCAAAATATGTCCTCATACATTATCATTGTTGAAGTGTATAATGATCTCCTGCCTCTGCTCATTTCACTTAGCATCAGTTCATGTAAGTCTTGCCAGTCCTCTCTGTATTCATCCTGCTGGTCATTCCTTACAGAACAATAATATTCCATAACATTCATATACCACAATTTACCCAGCCATTCTCCAATTGATGGGCATCCATTCATTTTCCAGTTTCTAGCCACTACAAACAGGGCTGCTAC
Organism: Antechinus flavipes; assembly: GCF_016432865.1. NCBI lineage: Eukaryota > Metazoa > Chordata > Mammalia > Dasyuromorphia > Dasyuridae > Antechinus > Antechinus flavipes. Next base: position 548,501,421 of record NC_067398.1, read on the forward strand.
AAACATTTTGGCACATACAGGTCCCTTTCCCTTCTTTAGTATTTCTTTGGGATATAAGCCCAATAGAAACACTGCTGGATCAAAGGGTATGCACAATTTGATAATTTTTTGAGCATAATTCCAGATTGCTCTCCAGAATGGTTGGATTAGTTCACAACTCCACCAACAATGCATTAGTGTCCCAGGTTTCCCGCATCCCCTCCAACATTTATCATTATTTTTTCCTGTCATCTTAGCCAATCTGACAGGTGTGTAGTGATATCTCAGAGTTGTCTTAATTTGCATTTCTCTGATCAATAATGATTTGGAACACTCTTTCATATGAGTGGTAATAGTTTCAATTTCATCCTCTGAAAATTGCACAGACTTACTCTTTCAAAATCAGCATAACAATATTTCTTTGCACAATCACCACAAGACCAGACAACATGTATTAATGATTTCTGGACATAGCAACTCACAGAAATGCAGTGTTTGTGACATTATATACCAATGGAATAAAATTCACATATCCCAGCTATATTGAAGACCTTTTATCCCTTTTTGTGTATGCATGTATTATTCCTTCCCAAGTATCCCAAGTAATTCAAAACATCTAATAGAAGAAACTCGAATTTATAAAACTTAAGATAGTCAGTCTTATTCGTAAAATTACCCTCTGAAGTAAATAATGAAAATATTATTAGTACTACAGCATAAGGAAATTGAGACTGAGAATAAAACCAGAAGTTGTCAAGTATAATCATGACTAACTCATGCAATCATGAATGAGATTTAAAAGAATAGATGCTGAACTACGTTAAGAAATTTTTTTTTTATTTTGTTATATTCAAGATAAATAAATTGGTTGAGTTATCTTCTTTTCCCAAATACCGAAGATTTTTAATATCCTTTAAGTGGCCTTAAAATTAGGATATTTAGAAAAATATTAAAAAATCAAAAATTTTTCTTCTGTGATGTAATGGAACAAAGATGAGACTGTTTCCTCTACTTCATTTAATTTGATAAGAAAAAAATCTAAGTAAAAAAACAACTAAAATGATGAAGCAAAGTTTGCTTAATTTTTACAAAGATGTTCAGTTTTTCTAGATAGTAGAGCAGGAGTCTGTTTTTGAGGAAAAAAGATAGCATATTTGCTTGAATTACTCAGAGACAACCATCACCTCGAAGAGAACCAAGACAGACTCACATTTACCCACTTTGAGCTAATTTGTGAGCATTTCTTAGAAAGAAAAACAGGACTGTTACTTTTTCTTAATTAAAACAAACAACAAAAAAAGTATTTATCGAGTATGTACTATATTTCAAATATTTCACCAAGATCTTCCTGAAAGAATTTTTTCAATTCCTATCTACCCATATCAATAAGCTTGTTTTTTGATATCATTTGTATTGACAGGAAGAAAGAATTCTCCATCCAAAATCTTTTAATTTGAGATATGATAAGGGATAATATATTGCTAGTAGTTCTATGGCTTTCTTTCAAATGTTAATTACACAGACCTGAAGTTAGAAGGACACGAGTTAAAATCTGGTCTCATACTTAGCCAAGTCACTTAAACCCCAATTGCCTCAGCCAAAAAAAAAAAAAAAATTAATTAATTAATTAGCTATCCATTTTTTGAACAAGGGATACTATGAGACCAATCACTATCCCACAGAAATCCCATCAAAAAAAAGGCAGAAAGGGAGCCATATTTACAAAATATTAATAGCCACTCTTTTCATGAGGTCACCAATGAATTAGAAAAGAAATGAAGCAATTAGGCTGTTTTTAATTCATGAGAGAACTGTTGGAGACCCAAGGCAGAATGGATCTCCTCTTGGGAGTAGATGATGATGATGATTCAAGGTGAGAGGCAGTTGCTATTCTCTGACCTCTCCACTGAGAGGCAGTTGTGTTGTCTGACCTCTCTCCCCTTTCCTCTGCCTCCAATTTATTTTTCTACTCCCCAATCAGCAGCACCTGTGTCAGCAAAGGCTGCCCTGCAACTCCTTCAGATGTTATGATCCATAGCTGTGGAGGCTCTTGGAGAACTGATCTGTCCTTTAACATTAGGCATATTAATGTAATGATATAAATGATATAAGAACAGTTTCAGAAAAATCTGGAAGAAGGAACTGATGCAGAGTAAATCAAGACAGTAATAACAACTTAGTAAAGACACAGAACTCAGACGAACTTAAGAATTCGGATCAATACAACAAACATTCACCTTTCCAGAGAAAAAAGAATATATAAACCATGCTACTCACTTTCTGATTCTGGATACAGAATAAGACATTTTTAGGGCATGGAAAGTGTGGCAGTTTGTTACTACTGACTATACATATTTGTTTCTCTCTCTCTCTCTCTCTCTCTCTCTCTCTCTCTCTCTCTCTCTCTCTCTCTCTCTCTCTGTGTGTGTGTGTGTGTGTGTGTGTGTGTATGTGTGTGCGTGCACGCACATTTCTTTTTACTTTATTTTGGGGAAAGGGGAAAAAATATCTATTTTTGAATGGAAAAATATAATTGTATTAAAAATAGTACATACCCTGCCCTCCTCACTATCTTAAGCAAAGAGTAGAATACTATTAAAAAGCACTGCCTTTCACACTTCTTTTTTTTTTTTAAATGGTGCTCTCCTTAGCAAAAGTTTAATTTTAGATGAGGACCTGTATATGGTACCTTCTATCAAGTCTATGAAGAGGAATCAGTCATTTTTAGTAAAGGTACAATTTACTTTTTTTTTTAAATTTTACTGGTAGTTTTTAAAAATACATTACACTTACATTGCATGCCATAAGAACTCTATTGTAATAAAATAAAACAAGTAAAACTAATAGCTGATTAACATTATTTAAAGAGCATTCACCACTCAACTCTGGTAATACCTCCAAACTAAGCTTTAAATGTTTAAAAAATTGCCAGAAATCCATTACTTTCCCTCCAACCCTTACCATTCAAATAAAAAAACATTCTTTTTAGCAAATATGCATTATATGCATAGATAAGCAAAACAAATGGTTATGCACAAAATTATACAGATCAATCCTAATGTATACATATACATATATACAAATATGCACACCATAACTCCCTAATTTCAACAATTTGTCTGTTAGGATTGAAACATGGAATGAATGAGGTTTTTTCTATTTATGCTCATCTTTGCAATACACCTTGCTTCTTGACAATAAGACAGGCAGGCAGACAGACACAACTGATATTATGTGCTCTTCTTTATATGTATTTGAATTCAAAGACAAATCTGCACGTTTCTTAAGGTATGAAAAACTAAACTTATCAAGACAGAAAGCTTACTATAGGAAACTTCCAATGGAATTCGTTGTGAACAAAATTCCTTTTTAAAGAATGTAAATTGTCAAACCACTGGAACATAAATTCCAAAGTCAGGGACAGTTTTCTATTAGTATTACCTATCCCAGCTTCAAGCAGGTACTTAACAAATAACTTGATTAATAATAATTGTTTAAGACAATATCTAACATTTGGATAACAATTCCTGTGTGCCAGGCATTGTGCTAAGTGCTGTGTAATATCTCATTTGATCATTTCAACAACTCTGGAAGGTAGGTGCTATAACTGCCATCTTACAAATGAGGAAACTGAGGTAAACACATTAAGTGACTTACCTAGGGGCACACACATAGCTAGTGAGATGATTCAGGCCAGGTATACTAGTGTTGTAATAAAGAGAGCCATCTGCATTCACAAGGGAGGACTGTGGGGACTGAATGTGGCTCACAAAAACAGTATGCTCACCTTTTTTCTTTGCTATTTTCTCTTTTTCATCTTTTTCTCAATTTGATCTGAATTTTCTTGTGTAGTATGATAAATGTGTTAATATGTATAGAAGAACTGCACATGAGGAAGGGGTGGTAAAAGGGAGAGAAAAAATATGAAACACAAAGGTGAATGCTGAAAACTATATTTCCATATATTTTTAAAATAAAAAGCTATTTTTAAAAAGTTTAAAATTTATTTTTAAAAAGTTTAATCACTATTATTAATATTCTCTCGAGAACTCTAAATAATAAAACTGTGGTTTAATTAGCTTTTACTAAATTAACAATCGACTTTCTATAAGAGCTGGCTCAGGCATGTCCCTACCTTACAATGTAAAATGACAGTAAAATGAGACTTGAATGATACTTAACTCTTAGATACCCTAATTCAAGGTACACTGCTGAACTAGTTTTACTAAAATTGAACTAGAATAGAAAATTATAGATATCATAAGGTTACAAGAGGGTAGCCCCAAGAGAGAAGAATTAGAAGGGTCCTCTATTACACCACATCACCTCTCTCCAACTTCATCACAATAAGCAAACTAAAATGACCTAATTGCCTGGTAAAGACCGTTTAATACTATGCAAACAAGGATATACAAACAAGAATTTTCACTGGCTATATGCAAAGTATATAATGTCATCTCTCTCTATATGTTGGTGTTGGAATCCTTACTAACTGCTAACTAATTAGAGTTGATCTAATCTTACAAGAAGATGTTTTGGGCAGAACCTGAAACAAGGTACTAAGTAGAACTAATTAATACAAGGCTTGTGTTCACACCTTTACTCATTGGAGTTCAATGAGTTCACACCTCCCTTGAAGCCACTATGAGTTGGGCCAGAGAGCACTATGGGAAAAAACCATAATCCCATTCTCTCAGGAGAGTCAGATAAAAGGCCAGCGATGAGGGATCTATGGCAGAATACATTATTTCCTCTTGGCTGGCTGGTTGCAGAAGAAAATTCAGCTGGACTCGAGAGGAGCGACTCTGGTGGCAGATTAAGGGTTTCCAGAGGATAAAGCTACGAGTGGAGAGTTCAGTGGACAACCAGATTCATCTTCATCTCACACCACTGTAGTTGGTGGCTGGGCTCCCCAGAAGGAGTCAAGAGAGACATTCCATCTCTGTGTTGGTTGAAGGCTGAAGAAAGCAGAGGCAGAGGCTGAAGGACAGAACCTTTGGATTTGGAGACATCTGAAGGGCTCTAAGCCTCTAAATCGGCTGTGCTTTGAGAAGAACAAGAATTCCAAAATTTGAACTCATAACACTTCTTTGGTATTAAGTTGCCAGCAATTTCTTAAGAAGTAAAAAGAAATTAAACTGTAGTTTAATTTGTAGTTGAACTGTATTCTTGTGACTCCTCTAGACCATAAGTCATAAGGAAATGCACTCCAGATGTTGGAATCTTTACAAACTGCTAACTCATTAGAGTTGATTATTGATCTGATCTTACAAGAAGATGTTTTGGGCCAGAACCTGAAATCTCCTACTTTCACCAGCATTTCTTTAAGTCTCAACTGAGGGCATACCATTTCCAATATATCCTATCTAGTGTTTGTACATAGTTGTTTGCATGTTATCTCCCCCATTTAGACCGTGAACTTCTTGAGAACAAGGAATTTTTTGGATCTTTCTTTGAAACCCCAGTACTTAGCACAGTGGCTGTCATATAATAGGTGCTAACTAAATGCTAGCTGAGTTGAAGGAAGGATGACCAAAAGCAAAAATGAAGAAAAGCCAGGAAAATGTAGTGAATCAAAAATGAAATATACTTTGAGGAGCCTTAAGGAGGTCAATGTCACAGAATCAGAAAGCAAATTATACAGGGGGTAAAGTTTAAGAAGAGTAAAAAAAGCGTTAGAGAACACCAGGTGATAAAGGACTTTGAATACCAAACACAGGCTTGAAGGCCATCTCAGTGATCAGATTATTTTATTTTGAATGAGGAGAGTACATAAGGTTTAAGCAATTGAAATTAAACTAAAAAAGAGAAAATTAAATACACTCTTTAATGTGCCCAGATTATATTAGAGCATCACAGGTTGATTATGGGGATTTTAGAGAAGAAGGAACTTTATTATACTCCTTTTATGAAGAAATCAAAGTCCAGATAAGGCAAATGAATTGTCTGAGATCACATTGAGTGGTAAAAAGAAAGTCAAAATTCTAATCAGTATTCTCTTAATTCCAAATGCAGTACACTTGATATAGTTACTATAACATGGTTCAACTAAAGCAGGGCACGATGCTAAAATCTACACTTATGTTTAGATGTAGGATTAGCAAAAATCAAAACATTTAGCTCTAAAATGCCTTATATTTTGCCACTAATTATGTTTTGATGTGTCACTATTAAAATTAATAGACATTGTCTTGAACATCAACTGGATGCAGCTTTAGAAAGGTGACATAACAGGGTTAAACATAGGATAAAAAATTTACCACACATTATTATTATCCAGTTGTACAGTGCTTAAAAAGCTTTCAAGTACATCACATATCATTTCTTTGAGCATCACAAAAATATTGTGATTATAACCTATGATTACAACCACTTTTTAGATGAGGAATCTTGGAATGAGCAGGGCTTTACAGGCTTGCCTAGATTCACAAATCTACTAAGTCCTCAAAGTCTTCCTAAGGCCAAGCACAAACCTTGTTGTCCCACATCTAACAAATAAACAAGATCTAGCTGTTTCTACACTTGGTATGAAACATAAGATGCGTCAGATTTACTTATTACTCCATAATGAATCGTTGTGACCCAGTGACTGTCTCTCCCATAGCACAAGAGTGAAAGAAAGACAACCTCCTTCTCTAACAGAGGTATCAACAACGACTCAATACAAAGTCCATTCCAAGCACATTCTTGTGGATACAATGCACTCAAGGAATATATTTGTTCAATTAAGACAAAACAAAGATGGAAAATACCTAGGCACAATTAGCCAATTATCTAATAAATAAACTCAGACAGAGAGCCTTCCTGAAGCAGCGTGGGTCCTGAGCTCTTGTGAGGTAGCATGAGCAGAAGCCAACTAAAATTTTCTTCCCAAATCCATCTTACTTGTTTTGTGATATACCTAGGTTCTTTCTGCAAAGAATAAATCCCCAATCACTAACATGTTTCTACCAATAATAATTTTTGTATTTAAAAAAATAAAGGGAGAAGTGGGTATTCTTGGCCTTTATCATAACCAAACAATGTGTAAGGTTTTTAATTGACATACTGAACAAAATGATGAAATGCGATGGAAAGGAAAACTGAGCCTGCAACCAGGAACAGCAACACATGTTTGGGTGTGAACCACTACCCCCAAATAGGACAGTCACAGTGCTAACAGTAACATCTGCTTACCCACAGGTATGTCGATCAAAGCAGAGATTGCTTTTCGTTTCAATGTCAGTAATCAGCAAAATAGTGTCTCTTTCCCCATCAAGGTTCATATATCCTCTCCAGTGACAACAATGGGGCCAGATATTGTCTAAAGGATGGGGACTACTGTGAAATCAAGGACCAGGGAGATTTATAGGATGTTTCTGGTTTTTGGCAAAAGGGGAAAGGCAAATAATACAAGGGAAAGCTGGCTATAGAAGAAACTAAAAACACAGACACATGTTCAGACAAAAATGAAGAGCTCAGATGCAAAGAAGAGGGAGGGGCAAAACTGCAGCTTAACCATCTCCATGGAAACCACAACGCAATGCTAGATCATAATTTGCATGAGAGGCGGAAGTGAAATTCCAGGATTTGATCTCCAAGGTAACAAAGTACCAGAAATAAAAATTAAAAAAAGAAGTAAAATGAGAGGAGGTTATAATTGGGAGGCCAGGCAACCAACCAAAAAGGAAAATTTATTTAAAATCTACTACCTGCCAGGTCCCATGCTAAGATGGCAATGAAATAATAAAAAAGGGCACAGTCCTTGCCTTCAAGTGGTTAACAGTCAAGAATGGAAGACAGGTATAAACCAAACCAAAATGCAAATATGTAAGCATATAGATATATAAACAGATAATTTGGGGGTGATATAACACATGGAGGCAGAATAGCCTCTAATTGCTGATTATGTTAATAATGTAAAGGTGTGCAGAAAGTACATTCCCGGGATAGGGAATAAAGCTGTTCAGAGACTTGGCCATCAGAAAAGCAATGTCTCATTTGGGGAATAGTAAGTAAGCCAGGTTAGGTGAATCTTAGAATTCTAGAAGAGGTCAAATATGTAATAAGGCTGGTATGGAAAGTTTAAACCAGGCTATGGAAGTCTTTAAAGACAAATAGAGGAGAAAATAATAACTTGTAAAAATTTCTAAGCAGAAGTGACAAAAGTCAGTCCTCTGCTTTAGAATAAGCATTTAGATAGTAATGTGAAGAATGGATTGGAGAGGGAAGAAGATTGAGACGAGTGAAATAAGAAGGGAGAAAGGAAGATAAAAAGATTATGGAGGCAGATGCTGGAGGAAAGGAGAGAGACCTGGATGAACAGTAAAGGGAACACTCTTTGGGAAGAACATGAATCTTTTCATCAGAAACTTAAGAATAATACTGCTATACAGGAGGAGGAAACAGAGCGTAATGGAAAAGTGGCATGTATTTCCAATTAAATACAAAAGATTCTCTACCAAAACAGGGAGACAAAGAAGTCCACTAAAATGGAGTGAGATAATGAATAAGGAATATAAGTGGAAGTATTCTCAGAGATTATATATTTGGAATCCCCTGGACACTGCAATGTAGAAACTTAAAGTAGCTTGACAAAAGTCATGTAATTAGATGGTAGTAAGAAAGCAGAAATTTTAGGTCTTCTAAATACAAAGAGTTTGTTGGTATTTGTTTGTAGAATAAAAAGATTAATGAGAAACCTCTTTTTCCTCAAGGGGTTCAGGTTACTATATAATAAGAAACTAAGAGAAGACAAAAAAGAGAAGATGAGAGATTGAAAAGACAACAAGGTTTCACAAAAGAGACAGCACCTGAGCTAAATCTTCAAGGAAGAGAAAAGTTTCAACAAAGTAAAGTGTATTCCAGACATAGGAAGCAATCTGCATAAATGAAGGAAGCAGATCAAAGAAATAGCTAGTAATTCTATCTGGATGGAACATCAGAGAGAAAAGAAAATAATGCAAATCTGTTTATCATGTTGGCAACTGAAAAAAAATTAAGAGTTCCAAAGAAAAGATCTCTTATCAACCCTTTAGGTGAATCTAAGGAATATAGGTACTGGTCAGACCAAGAAGAACATGTGCGTGTTCACATATGCATACAGCCCATTAATGAATTAATTACAACCCACCACCCACAAATTAAGTTGCCTTTTTCCCCTCTTCCATTCACACAAAAGCCTAGAAGAATCATCAAAGCAAATAAAGAAAAAAAGACAGACAGAAAGAAAAGAAAAAAAGGAAAAAGGGGAGAAAGGAAAGAAAGAAAGGAAATGAAGGGGGAGAGGAAGAGGGGGAGGGAAAAAGGGAGATACTTAGACTCAATGAAGGAAGAACTCACTTATAAAAACAAAATTTCTCCTCCTTTGTTCAGACTTCCTGAGGCTCAGCTTCTGTAGTACGACTTTAGAAAAATTACTTACAGATAAAAATTGAGATGTGTAAAGCATTTAATATTAATAGAGGCAGCTAGGACATAAGAGCCCACTGAGCATGGAGTAAGGAAGACCTGAATTGAAATCTAAACTCAGACACTAACAGTATGACTCTGGCCAAGCCAATTAACTTAGGTCTTCCTGAGCTGCCTCAAATATAAAATGGGGCTAATAATAGCACCTAAACTTCCAGGTTGTGGATCAAGGGCCTGCCTTCAAAGGCTTTGTTGTGTTGTGAGGATCAAATGAGATAACATCTATAATAAGGCACTGGCAGTTTTCCTGTGATTCGGTCCAGCCTGCTCCTTGGTGCCCTATATACCAACCTATCCATCGAGTTTTCTTGGCAAACACAGAGAAGTAGTTTGCCATGTCCTTCTCCAGAAGGAAGCTGAATTTATAAATGATTTGCCCTAAGTTTCTAAGACCAGGTTTCAATTCAGGTGTACCTGATGCCAGCGTCAGCATTCTATCCATTGAATCAATGGTAGGCACTATAAAAATTAGTAATCATTATTATAGCATCTCTTTAATAGTCTGATTGGTATAAAGTATTATTGTCATTTTATTTTACTGGGTACTTAAGTGCATAGGATGCCTTACAACTTCCTAGCTGGGGGACCACAGGCAAATTTAATCTTTCTGTGCTTCAGTTTATCCATTAAGTAAAATGGGATAATAATAGTATCTACTTCCTGGGGTTGCTGGAAGAATAAAATGAGTTTATTATAAATTTTAATGTGCTACATAAATGTTAGTAATGGTTATTTTCAGTTCAAAGATGCTTGTTACAAAGGTGTCTCTCACAGAGGTGTTGGGACAAAATGAGAGAATATATGCAAAGCATTTTGCAAATCTTAAAGTATTATGTTAGTGTTTTAGAACTCGGACACCTCAATTATGAGTACTAAATATTCAACTAAATTATCCTCAAATGTGGAAATATATTTAGAAAAAATTGCATGCATTAAAGCTATATTAGACTACTTCCTATCTTGGGTAGGGAGAGGGAGAAAAATTTGGAACACAAGATTTTACATAAGTAAATATTGAAAACCATCTTTGCATTGCATTTAGAAAAATAAAACACTATTTTAAAAACGGTTTATGTCATTATATCAAATATTAGCAGAAAGGAGTATATACCATTTTCAAATATTGGTCACTGATATGACCCAGATTCCACTATTAAGATATATCCTAAAGAGGGCATTTACAAAAGCAAAGGCTGTTTGCATGCCAAAATATGTGACAGCACTTTTTGTGAGCACAAAGAATTAGAAGCAAAGGAAATAGTCTTTGATGCTAGAAGTGCTAAACTGTGGCCTTTGCTATAAGAAATGATGACGACAATAAATACAGAAAAACATGAGGAAATATGTATTGATGTAGAGTTAGGAGAATCAAAAAACATATATACCTAATGACTCACTCCATCAAGTTAATTAGAAACACACATTACAAAAAGAACAACTATAGTTCAGCAGCAAAGAGAGAAGATGCCTTCCTCTCATCCCTCTGCAGATACAGGAGGTCCATGATTGAGTGAACTGCACATGTTTCCCACACATTATTTAGAGAAAATGTAATATGATATGTAGGGGTGGCTCGCCCCAAAAGAGAAAAGGAGGAAGGATAATGGAGGAAGTTGAGGCAATATTTGGGGGGCGGGGAGAGAGGAGGGAGAGAAATAAGAGTAAGTTGCAAAAAGTAGTCCAAAAGAACACAAGTGAGAAGACAACTCCTCTTCCTTGAGTCAAAGAGATCATGGTCCACAGGGCTACAACACTGAACATATCGTCAGATTCTTTTGATGAACTGAGCCATTTTTCTTTCTTTAAAAAAAAATTTTTTTATTAAAGCTTTTTATTTTCAAAACATATGCACTGATAATTTTTCAACATTGACCTTTGCATAGCCTTGTGTTCCAAATTTCCCCTCCTTCCTCCCACGCCCTCCCCTAGATGTTATACATGTTAAAATATATTAAATCCAATATATGTAAACATTTATACAATTATCTTACTGCACAAGAAAAATCAATCAAAAAGGAAAGAAAATGAGTAAGAAAATAAAATGCAAGCGAACAACATCAAAAAGAATGACAATGTTATATTGTGATCTACACTCAGTTCCCACAGTCCTCTCCCTAGGTGTAGATGGCTCCACTGAGTTGTTTTTCAAGGAGTTGCTTCTTCCTCTTCAATTCTTTAAGAAAATTCTTTTTTGGACGCATGGCTTTCTGAGCAACCTTGGAAATTTAGGCGATATAAAACAAAAATATCAGTACAATATCTTCTAAAAAAAATAACTTTTGAGCAAAAGGTCAAATGAAAACACCAAAAAAAAAAAAAAAAAAAGAGGGAAATTGATTTCCATCCTGTTCCATTAATCCCCTAAGACTAAGAAGGTAGAGTTCTCAATATTCTCATGATGCTTAGAAATGAAAATTGTACAAAAGCAAACATTTCACATTCTACATGAGTATTTCAACTAAAAGTTTTAAATTTTAGTGATAACTTATTCTATTTACTGAAGTTGGGGGGTGGGGAAGATGTGGGAAGTACAGACAGTGATTAAAGGCTCAATCTGTTTTTTAACTAGCACTTCTAGAAAACAGTTGCCCCTGGAAATATCACAGGATAGGAGACTGAAGAGATCTGCATGTGAATATCAGCCTTGACACAGATCATCTATTTATTCTGAGCAAGTCATTACATCAAAGAGCACTTGCAAGTGGAATCAGAGTCCACCTACTGTCTATGTGACTTCGAGTATCATGGAATCTTGTAAGATCTTAAACTTCCTACTCTGAAAAATGAGAGGGACAGGATGATTGGATAGTCCTTCAGGCTCTAAAATTCTTATTAATCTATAAGACTTGACTTCTATCATCTGTAAAATGAGAACACTATCTGCCTCACAAATAACTATAAGAAAACTTCTTTTGGTTTTTTGTATTTTTTTTCATTTTAATGGTTGTTATAATAGTTTTTCAAAATACATGCAAAGATAGTTTTCTACATTCACCCAAGATTTTTCTAACGCCCAGACAGCAAGTAATCCAATAAGTTAAACATATGCAATTCTTCTAAATGTATTTCCCACATTTTTTATACTGCACAAGAAAAAATCAGATCAAATGAAAAAAATGAGAGAAAAAAACAAAAACAAAAAAAAAAAAACAAGCAAGCAAGCAAACAACAAAAAAGGTGAATATACTATATTGTGATCCAACATCCTCTCTCTGGATACAGACAGCTCTATGACAAATCTATTGGAAATGGCCTGAATGATCTCATTGTTTAAAAAAAAAAAAAAAATGGAGCCAAGTCCATCACAATTGATCATCACACAAACTTGTAGTTGCATTGTACAATGTTCTCTTGGTTCTACACATTTTACTTAGCATCAGTTTATGTAAGTCTCTTCAGGCCTTTCTGAAATCATTCTGATAATCGTTTCTAATAGAACAATAATTCTGCCATTCCCCAACTGATGAAGGAAACTCCACTCAGAAGGAAACTACTTTGTAAACTAAAAAGATAAATACATCACTAATAGAAGCTTCTGTTATAATAAGAGTTTAAAAAACAAAACAAAAACAAAACAAAACAAAACCCAGGAGATACCATCATGACCTGAGGCATCTTGTCTAGAGATAGTATCTACATAATCAACCCATTCCTGAAAGGCACACTAATATCAAGATGCCTATATTAGAGAATGAGCAAGGGGGTGGGAGGAGGGGGGAGAGAAGAGAATCACATTTTCAGAGATTCTGCTTCTGAGTCAGATTTACTGTTAGAGATTAATCCACTAATGCCTTTATATTCATTTTGCAACTTTTTTGCCTGGAGCCCCTTCTGAGTACTGAGTATGCTTTTTAAATGAATGGGGAAGCTGAATGAAATGTGTGGGTTAAGGAAAATGTGACTATGCAGCCAGTGGTTACATTTCCTGTCTCAATGACTGTTTCCCTTTTTCACTCCCAATCTCTGTAGCATGAAGAGGTGGGGGGTAGGGTAAGGTAAGGGGAGAAAGTGGGAGGGGGAGGGAAGGGAAGAGAAGAGAGAAGAGAGGGAGGGAAGTAGAAAGGGGAAGCCATACAGAGGAACTGTATGATTTTTCTCACTATTGTCTATAGATGATTCTCTCACACACACACAAAATTGGTTGTGTGTGTGTGTGTGTGTGTGTGTGTGTACACAAACTTTCCTTTATATGGAGTTTCTCTTTCAAAACTTCCATATTGTTATCCTGCCTCCAAACTAATCTCCAGCTGCCTTTATATATCTAAATTAGAAGAAATACAAAAGCTACTCCTGAAACTTGTACTGCTCTCTTTCTGGAGAACAAATTTTCTTGTATTATAAAAAACAGCAATGCGCACATATACACACACATACATACACACACACACACCCCCATAAATAAACATACATACGGGGAAGGTGGGATGCAATTTGGATGTCATGCAATTGAGTGTACAATACATCATTTACATATCATGTATACATGTAAAATTATAATAATACATTTGTGTGTGTCTGTATATAAAAGTGGTTGTGGTGGCGATCTGGAAAATGATATTATAAAGATTAACCTATTTATCTAACATCACTGCCATGAGCACCACTATTATTTAACTAAAGAAGGAAATTAAATTTCAGAGTAATTTAATTTATGGCACACAAGTTGGGGGGAGGGGGGAGGGGAAATCGAGGAAATCTTTAGCCCCTACCTTCTGCCTTCTTTCCACTATACTACATTAAATAATGAGATTATACAAAATGGAATAGGGGTACTTAATAGAAGATCATGGACTAGGTGTGGTCCTTTGTTGGTCCATCCAGATACTGTTGCTTTTATTTTATACAAAGTTCTCTTGGGAGCCAGGCACACAGTCAAAAGACTCATCCTCATCAAATGCAGCCTCAAACTTTAATAGTGGTATGACCTTGGACAAGTCACTTAAGCCTATTTGCCCGTTTCCTCGTTTTTGAAATAAGCAAGAGAAAGAAATGGCAAAACTGCCAAGAAAACCATAAATGGGGTCATGAAGAGTTAGGACACAGACAAAAAACGTGGTGATACTGAAACATCATATGCCCAAGGGTTTCAAGTGAGAGAAAATTCAGGACAATCCCAGCATGGCACTGACACTGGAATGGTACTGGGCCCCTAGAGCTAGAACTAGGAGCAAATGAAGTGGGCAGCTTATAAAGAAGACAACATGGGTGACATGAGTTTTAGCATAGCTTCTTAAAAAAATGTAAAAATTCTCTTCACCCGACCACCCCAACATGTAGCTCATGGGAGGGTAGAAAAGGCTGAAGCCCTCATTTCGTAGAAGAAGCAAACCTACAAAGTCTCCAGCTTCCTAAGTCATATGCGTAATAAGGATAGAGCTGGTGTTTGAGTTTGAAGCCTCTGACTCATGTCACAGCAGGCATACTCTGATACTTTGTTAACTTTTTTATAATAAAATATGAATTACCATGAGAGGAAAGGTGCTGTGATTTTCTTCTTTAAAATAATATAACATGATGGTTCTCGCTGGGAGAGAGCAGGTTTCTCGGAAGGTTTTCTGGAGGCAGTCTTAGTATCAGTTCAGATCAATAATTACCCCAAATGCAGCCAGGTGATAAAAGTTCAGATCTTTCATTGTCTCCAATATAGCCTGGTTAGCTTAGAGGCCTATCTCTCTCCTTGGTTCCAAGAGCTCTTGCCACTTTGTCCTTTGCTTCTGCCTCTGCTTTCTTCAGTCTCCAGAGCCAGCACCAAACTGAATCTGTCTTGACTCCGAAGAGCTCTTGCAGCTTTATCCTTTGCTTCTGTCTCTGCCTCCAGCCAGCACCAAGGTAAAAGTTGTAATGATTCTTTCTTGCCTCTGAGAGAGGGCTTCTGGCTCTCCCAGAGTGGTCTGTGTCTGGCCCAGAGTGCTCCTCTCCAATGTAATTCAGCTGAACTCTCTTGACTGGGTTTATATAGGACTCTTATGAGAAAATGGGATTATGCGTTTTCTCCCAGAGTGCTCTCTGGCCCTAAAAGCTTCAAGGGAGGTATGATTCACAAAGTTACACAATTAACTTTGTGAATCTCCCATACTTGTGAACTCCAATGAGCAAAGGTGTAAACACAAGCATTATATCAATTAGTTCTACTTAGTACCTTGTTTCAGGTTCTGGCCCAAAACATCTTGTTGTAAGATCAGATCAATAATCTATTAACTCTAATGAGTTAATTCCAACAGGAAGGAAAGAATATTTGCAGACAACAAGGGAAATGCCAGGGATATTTTTTACCCAAAAATGCTTATGCAGACAATCCCATCTCCACTAGTTCTTATTCTCCAGAAATATTATGACTGGAGATATTAACTCCACTGCTCCAAGCCATACCTCACTTTTGACAGCAAGGAAGTATGACTCTATATAGCTCTTCATGAATGTGTCAAATAGAGAAACAATTGTTGAAAACAGACTTTTTAAATACTTTATTTACTGAAAAGCAGGCTGATTTAAAAAAAACTGGAAAAACTTACATGAATTGATGCTAAGTGAAGTGAGCAGAACATAGAGAACATTGTACACAATAAAGAGATTGTGTAATGATCAATTATGAAGGACATGAGGTTTAATGCAATTCGAATAGACTTGTGATGAAAAGAGCCATCTGCATCCAGAGAGAGAAGTCTGGAGACTGAATTAAAGTATAGCATTTTCACTTTTTTTGTTGTTTTCATTTTAAATTATTTTGCTTTTTAATCAGATCTTTCTTGCACGGCATAAAAAACATGGAAATATGTTTAGAAGAATTGTTTAACCTATATTGGATGCTTGCTATGTATTGGGGGTGGTGGGTGGGGGACATGCACACAAAAAAAAATTGGAACACAAGGTTTGGAAAGTTGAATATTAAAAACTATCTTTGCATATCTTTGGAAAAAAAGTTATTAAGAAAAAACAGTAACTTTTATTTACATACTACCAAAAACCACCACCACCACCAAACTTAGTACAAAAGTCATATAGAATTCCAAAATGCAGGATCTCACAAGATGACACAGACATAGAGTTAAAAGGCCTTTAGAAAACAACCACCTCATTTGATTATGGGTTACACTAAAATCCAGATAGGTTAACTGTGATACCAAATAATACACAGGTATTAAAGGGCAGAGGAAAGACAAACTCAGGCCCATTGGTTTCAAGTCCATTATTTTGTCCATTAAAACATGCTATCTCTCATAATTGTATTTTTTAAATGAGAAAGTTCCATTATAAAACTGAATTCTTTAAATCTACCATTGATCATTAAAATAAAACTAGAATTTATACAATGTGAACAAAAAACAAGAGGGAGAGAATTACCTCAGAAGGGAAAATGGATAATTTTAATTATGTAAAATTAAAACATTTTCACATAAACAAACTCAAGCTATCTAAAAGAAGAAAGGGTGTGGGAGGAGGGAATCTTTGTAGCAAATTTCTCTGATAAAATCCTCTTTGGAAAGCATATCCAAATTTAAAAGAATAAATAAGACTCATTGCCACTTGATAAATGCTGAAAAATCATAAACAAACAGCATTATAAGTTAGATATTCAAGCTATAAATGACCACATTTTATGAATGCTCTTTAAAAAAAAAAAACACTATTAATTAGAAGAGTGAAAAGTACAACAACCCTATAAAGTTTGACCTCACATACATCAGATTGATCAAGTTGACAAAAATAAAAAATGAAAAATGTTTGGTAGGGTTGTGGGAAAAACAGGCAAATTATCTCATCACTGATGTAGCTGTAAACCATTAGACATTTCAGAAAGCAATCTGGAAAATATATTCCCCCAAATTTATACCCTTTTACTCAAGGATATTACTACTACTAAGTCTACATACTCAGAGAAAAGAGAAAAAAGAAAGGGGGAAACACAAATATGTTGCAGAGAATAGGAAAGAAACAAAACCTGATAGAGTGTGTATCCATTGAAAAATGGCTGAAAAAGTTATATAATATTCAAATTTGATAAAAATGATTGTTTTTAAAAGACAATGAAAAAGATAACTTCATAGAAAACTAGAAGATTTACATAAATAGATGTAAAGTGAAATGAATAGAACCAGAAAAAATAGCAAACAACAACAATATTGAAAAGACAAATAATTTTGACTGAGGAACTCCTAATGGGAGAAAAAAATGAGACCAAACATGGTCTTCTGATGAAACAGGCTTACTGGCAGTGATGTTATAGTCTCCAAGAATCCAAGGATTTTTTTTCCCCCCCTTAAATAAGGCCAAAGAGAAATTGATTTTGTTAGATTATAAATATTAATTACAGGAGTTTCATTTAATTTATTGGGGGATAGAGGGAAGAGGATGTGAGGGTGGGCACCAGAAAACAGATTTTTATTGATTAAAAAAAAATTTAAAGATAATGCTCGACATTTAATATTTATTAAAGAACTGAAAATTGCAACAGTGTGCTAAATACAATATTGGGTGCTAAAAAATACAAAGAAAAAATCAAATAGTAACTATTCTCAAGGATCTTACTAAGGTGGAAAAGGGAATTGTTTGCATATATTAACATTGACACAAAAAATACAAAGAATCAAATTTAAGTAGTACTAACATAACCTCAAAGGCTAAATTCTCCAACTACCACTCAACCTTCCCTAAATTAACATCAGATCAAAGCCTTCTAGTGTTAAAAGGAGCTCAACCTACTAGAATTCCACATCTGAGACAATCAGCACATAAGGGAAATTACTTCTGAACAAAAGCATAAACTTTTAGAAATGAATTATACTTTACCAACACTCTGTGAAGAATATTTCCTTGGATAGATCCTCTTCCTTATCTTTCTCCCCACCCCCAAACTCTTAAAGTAAGCAATATACACAAATTAGATTAGGTGTTGATTATGGTAGTTGATTCTTTATGTGCAAGTGACCAAGCTAATCCTTTCCTCCTACCACATTCAATTAATTATTCATGGAACAGTTTATGTTAGTGGAGTTTTCTACAAGTAAGTTCAAATCTGGAGGAAGTGAAGAAGGCCAGAGAGGAAGGGAATTCTTTGCCCTTACAAATATTTAATCTGAACCTAGTTTGAGAAAAGTTTTCTACTAGAGGTCAGTCACACACACACACACACACACACACACACACACACACACACGGTAAAAAGTCAAGACGACAAGTAGATAAAATGGTCAAGAAACAAAATCAAATTTTAAACAAGTGTGGAAGTCAAAGAAATAACAATGAATGGATTTTGAATATATAAAGATAAAGACAGTTGATGAAGTGAATCACTATCACTACCAATAGTTGATTCTGTGAAACCTTTAATTTGTTTTTCAGGCCCATAAGAATATCCTTCATGGCTGATATTTTGATGTAAGGTTAGAATAACAAGATACAACACATTATCCTTATTCTTTCAAACAAGGATGTCGGCCAATCCTTACTTTCTTATTTAATAGAAAGTATTTTTAGATAGAATAGAATAGAATAGAAATAGAAATTAATAGAAATTAAACTAATTCAACTGCAGAAAGCCCAGAATCCAGTCTCTAAAATTCCCAACACTTCAACAAATTTTGTACAATTTAATGTCTCTAAAACTACATAAAAACAAAAAAGCAGGATACCCATTTCATCCTATTACTATGATCATTTATAAATACTGGCATGGTATGTGACTAAAATATGTAGTTAAGATAATCAATTTTCTCACACACTGACCTTTTTCTTGATGGCCCTTCTTCAAAATCTGAAGAACTAACATCGTTGCTAGTTGAGGACACTTGTGATGCGTCGTCCTTCTCATTCTCTGACTGTTCTGATGCTGGTCCTAATCCCTTAGATTGGCCATTAGTGAGGAGCCCTACAAGTGAGAAAAGGGAATATCACATGGTTAAAGGAACACCAGAGAGCAGCATGCTAGAATGCCAATGATAACTGCAGTCTGGGAAACAAGCAGAAGCTTCACAGGGGAATGAACAATTACAGAATATGAGAACCGAAATCCTGCTGTTGATATCTGGAGGATACTAAAGAAAAATATACATAATGAGAAAGTAATTCAAGAAGAAGAAAAAACAAACTAAAACTAACAAAACAAATTCTGCAACTGTCTAGAGCACTGCCCATAATTCAGTAACATCCACCAACATCCGACAGTTCAGAAGATGATTTAAAAAAAAAAAGTGATAATGAGGTATAATTATGAAATGTGGATAAACGTAAATTCAACATGATCAAAGATTAAGAGCTGGAAGAGATTACCTTGATCTCACAAAAGAAAAAAACTAAGACACAAAGGGTGTAAGTGACTTGCGGGCATTCCAGAGAGAAGTAGATGGAAAGAGGCGTGATTTGATAGCTTTAATACCTCATCTAGAGTTCTTTCCTTTGCATTTAATCAGGAATCTGGAAAGTCTCCATGGAAAATGATGCTATCATAACTCAACAAAGTGTTTTGAGGAACTCTGGTTTAAGGACTAAACTGGAGCTTATCAGTAACCCCACAAAAGAAAAATCACAACATTTCTAACAATATGGTAATGTCCACCTTAATTATTTATTCAATATATTCAGTTCTCTCTCTAGCCATTTCCATATGTTAAAACTCTGCATAAAGGACAATTTATTTGCTCTTACTAACAATATGGAGGCATGTATCACATGATTAAAGAAAATTCTCAGTAAGGCATTTAATTTTTTTATGTGTTACTGGAAGAGAAGATTGTATTCCTTAAAAAGGGAAACTTTTTCTTCTTTAAAAAGTAAATATCTCCACTATTTAATTCTCATAATAAGCAGTTGATTATAGAGAAACAATAAAGGAGGAGAAAGTAGTGGTGCCTCTTTGACTTCCCTTTCTCTCCACTACCCATAAACTACTACTCCCTCTATCACTTAGGCTCCCCCATGAGCCACAGCTAGTGGTTATGGCATCTATGGACTCATAAAAACTTAGAATTATTCTAAGGAATTCCACCTACTTTTTTCTCATTCTTTATCAATTTCTAAGTCTCTTCCTCAATCTCTCCCCAAACAAGGTCATCCCAAATCACCACGATTCTAAGGTACAAATAGCTTTTTCTATATTTAAATTCTAGTTCATAATATATCTTCTTAGTGACTATTCCCCTCTGCTCTATTTTTCTATATTCATACCCTTTAAGGAGTCAATTAACTCTCTTTCCTGCTCAAACACTTAACTTGAGCTCCAATTAATTGAAATATTGCTCTCCCCTTCTATCTCTAGACACCTTCTACAACACAATCTTTCACTGACCATACATTGATACACAAGGGCAGGAGGCATAAACTCCCCACTCCTGACTCAACCTCCAATAACCTATTACTATTATCATCATTCAATCATTCATGAAAATCAAGACATTCTCTACTCCCTTCATACTCCCCCCCTTCCTTCAAGCAGCTTACAGAACACATACATATCTCAATCTCCTAAAATTTTCCTTGGCAACTTTCAAATTCCACAAAAACCTTGTTATTATATGATAATACATATTTTCTTCTTTCATTGACTAACAATAATAAATCATCTCCACATTTTATACTCCTTACTATCAATCAAAAACACTTGTCTCCAAAATTTCAAACTTTCAAATTGATCAACCTGACAGTAAGATCCTGTACTTTCCCCTCTCCTATGGCCTATTCACTAAATCTGTTCCTTGCTCTCATCGGAAAGTAAAAAGTGCTTTCTTTGTCTACAGATTTGGAGAGGTTTGATGGGTGTATTAGTAGGGGAAAGGAAAAGAAAGAATCTTTTACTTATGTCTCTCTGTCTCTCACTCTACCTTACTACTTTACATTACCATCTACTCAAAGTCAAAAAGCTCTAAAATTATTTCAGTCCACTCCAACAATTTTATAAATAACTTAAAAGTAGGATTCCTCAAATTTTCAAAAGACAAAAAAAGCTGAGAAAGACATAATATAATGGGATGACAAAAAGGCCCCGAGAGGCTAGAATTTTCAGACTGATAAGGAAAGCTAACAGGAATCCTACATTTAGGTTTTTTTTTTTTTTGTTAAATGTACAAGTAGGACAGAGAATACCTGGCTTAACAATAGTTTATAAGTAAAGAGACCTAAACTGTAAATTGAGAATGAACCAACTATGTGATATGTCTGCTTAAAAATCTAACATAATCAGGGCTACAATCATTTTAGAAAATATCATTTCTAAATGAAATATCATCACTGTTCTGTGGTAAAACAACATTTGCCATATTTTTGAAAATATTTTTTACAAATGTTTTGTTTTTAAAACATTTTTTACTTCTGAATATCTCTTCAATCTTACCTGAGCAAACCAACCCCTTGAAATATCAAGTTAAAAAGAGGAAAAACAATTCAAGAAAATCAATCAACATATCAATTGATTCTAACTATAAATCTAATACTCCATTGTATATCAAAGGTAAAAATGTAAAAATTTATGGGAAGTCCCAAAAAGATAAGAATCTGATTAGATCTGTAACAAAGTATGAAAATACAGGGTAAAGGATATTTTGCAATCTATAGGGAATATTTCAAGACAATCATCACCTAGAATAAAGAAAATTTACCACTGAGTGAATGTGGGAGAAGGTAAGTTTCAACTCAGCCTAACTTTTTTTTCATTATTTCAAAATTTCACCTTTATTATAGCTTATGGATTCCTTTTTAAAAAAAATTATTATTAAAGCTTTTTATTTGCAAAGCATATTAATGGGTAATTTTTCCAAATTGACCCTTGTGTAACCTTTTCTTCCAAATTTTCACCTTCTTCCACTCACCCCCTCCCTTTGCTGGAAGATAATCCAATACATGCTAATTATGTTGAAATATATGTTAGATCCAATATATGTACACCTACTTATACACTTTTTAAAAAAATAGCAAATTGCAATATGTTTAACAGCTAACTTTGCAAAAATGGAAAATGTAGTCTGACCCACTTATAGGACACCTCATAGAGTTCGTGAAACAGAGTGAAATGTGCTGTATAAACATAAATATTTCTAACAGCATCTTGTACATGTGATTAATCTATTAAGAAATGGTGAACTGAATTACACTAAATTAACAAAACAATATTATGTATATTAAATTACTTACCATGTAGGGGAGGCAGGGGAAGGGAGGGAAATTTGAAACACAAAGTTTTCTAAGGGTGAATGTTGTATGAATTGATACAGAGTAAAATAAAAAGAAAACAAAAATAGCATGACAACAGCATGGAGGAAAATGACATTAAAGAGCCTTTTGAAAATTCATCAACAAAATAAGCAATCACGAATTCAGTTGATGATGAAACAAACCTCCTGACTCTCAGCAAAGAGGAGAACTACAGATAAGAAGAGAAGAATACATTTTCAGACAAGAGTAATATAGTGATTTCTTTTATTTGATTAAAAAAAAAAAAAAAGCTGGTGAGGATGAGGAGTTATTGAAAAATGATAATGGCTTTTTAAGAAAATCAATAAAATGTATTTTTTAAAAATGGAATGGCTGGTTATATGATGTGACTGACCACCTATAATATAAAATGTTTAAGCATCAAGACCCTCACTTCTTAAAGATATATAGCACAGAACAAATTCCTGCTTTTCACGAGCAAGAGCAATTTTTATGTATAATTTTTAATGTCTATCCAAATCACAAGATTAATTTACATTTCCTTGAAAAGTATGAGATAGGAAACAAATTTTCTAGGTTTCAGTCCCAATCCAAGTACATGAAAGCTATGTGACCTTTTATAATTAATTTAATCTTTCTTAGTCTTTTTTCCTCTGCTTTAAGAAAAGTAAAGGGAAAAAATGGTAGAACTATATGATCCATTAAAAAAAAAAAGAACTATATGATCCATATAGTCCTTTCCAGCTTTAGATGAGCTAATGATCTATATTTTATAAATATCTATATTCTAGCGTCTTATACTATTGTTTGTGACTACAAATGAGATCTCATAGCTGATGTGGGAATTATGAAATTATAATTATCAGAAAATATTTGATTTGCTTGCCTATTTGATATACTATTTACCCAGAGTCACAATTTCTCAGGCAAAAAGTAGACAAAGTATAAAAAGCCCTGAATATTACCAAAGTATATATTTAAATTATTATATTTTATAACTATCTAAATAACTGTATTTTGGGTTGTTTTTATTTTAAAATTATCTAGAAAACCATATTTTAGAAATCACTAAAGAATATATAAAAATTAAACCATATGGAGGGAGGTTGTTGGGGGTCCCACAATGTTTTAGAATTGAGGTCTAAATATATATTTTACCTCACAAACTGCAACCATGGAAGACCTCTCCCAATGGAAGTAATCATTAAAAATGGTTCCTCAGACTGATTTCAGCAGCGAAAATGGAAGCCTCTCTACTTTCAAATAAATAGAAAATGTGACGACATGGCATCTGGCTATGAAAGTATTTAGAAGAAGATTTATATGCCATTAAAATCAATAATCTAAAGCAAAAAAACTAAGGTTCTCCAATAAGTCCATGTAACTGTCAGCTGGATATCCCACACGTCACTATTTACTGACAATGTGCAGGTTCTAGAACACAGAAATTGTCATACGATGGTAATGATAGCTGACTAAATAATACTTTTGATTATTTCTGTAAAACATGTTAGAAGCATTATATATTTGAATTCCACAATATCCTGGTTAGGTAAGGAATATTCTTTCCCCTTTTTAATAGATAAGGAAACAAGAGTCTGTCTTAGGACATACCTGATAACATCTGGAGCAAGGTTAGAATCCAGATTGTTTCCACTCCATCTTACATATTAAGCCACCCTGCTAGAAGGGGGTTTAACATTCCAAAACATTCATAACATAAGAAAACTAGCCTAAAAGCAGAATGTCCTGATGAACAGATTGTCACAAATTAAAGAGAAGATACAAAGGGGGGGTGGGGGATGGGGGGGTGGGTGTCTGCCTCTTAGTAGTCTGGATGAAAGGGTTAATATCATTACAGGAAAAAGAATTAACACATTTTATTAACTGGTGATCATTCAAAAGAAAGAGGGTTAATATCATTACAAGGGAAACAACTAACAACTTTTATTAATTGGTAAATCATGTTCCAAAAAAATCCTCAATACTGCTGCAGAGAAAAATCAGCTTTATTGCTGGGCAAGCAATTCTACACATTTGGCTAGGCCTTCCTTATGTTTCTCTAGTCTACTGAATACGAATCAGATTTAACTTGTACTAAAATACAAGCCACACAATCAGGACCACATGGTCCTTTTTCCTTCCAAACAGCTGGTCAGCACGAAGGGGACTAATGCCACCCGGCAGAATAGACATAATTATAACATGATCTAATCCACTCAGATAACGCTTTGGGCCTTTTCCTATTAATATAAGTGGGACTGATAGGCAGGGCAATTGTCCTTCAGTCCCATTTGTTTTTAGTCAGAGTGAGGGAAGAAAACTAAGACTTCATTTTTCAAATCCCTCGCCTATATTTTAGTTGGCCCTACCCCCTTGCTTCTTTTTCATGAAGAGAAAAAAAAAATTCCAATCTTCCTCAGACCTTTATCTTTCTATTCTGTATTAATATCCACCAGATTAAAGCACTTCCATTATATCTCTCGATGAGGAAACAGGTGCTACAGTACAATCACCTTGGAGTCCTGTAGGACTACAGGCCCATCCATACCAAGAACAACAAATGGGAGAGGCTATGTTTGTAACAGGGCCTGACACAGCTCCATTGACCCCATACCACAAAGATCAAGTCAACCCCTGTGCAACAAACACTCCAAACCCAGAAGAAAACAAAGAAAAAACAGCACCCTGTAATCAGAAATGATTGCCAAGGCCAGTAGCTTTTCCATCCACCTTCCAAATTAGCAAGAAATGAAATGCTAACTAGAACCTGGCAACTCAATATAGCAACTTAAGCTCTGCATTTTCCCCCCAGAACTGAAAAATAATGAACAAGAAAGAAAGGTTATACGGCTATAGGCAGGACAGACCAGCTAAAGTTATACATATATTAGCATCTTGCTGCTCCTTGCTCAAACACAAAAGAGGGTAGGAAGTTATGATGAAAAATGCAAGATAGCTTAGCTTTAATACTACCTAAAGGCGCAGATTACAAATATGTTAGAAGGAAATTGCTCTTTTCTCGCTGTTATTCTTAATTGTGTTTTATTCCTATCCTGGGAAAAGATTAAGAATTATTTTCTGCTTTTTCCTCCCAGCCCCTTACTTCCCCCTACAACACATCCATAAAACAATTCCAATAACCTCAAAAGAATCACCTGTGTTTTAAAATATCCCCCAACACCCACCACACAAAATCATGATCTAGAGAAGGACTAGAAATAAAGGGAAATCAATGAGACCTTTGAAGCTGTTCCAGGATTTCTAAAACATCTGTAGCACACCCAACTAATTAGCATATTAGGAGAGCTACTGTATTGAGCAAGAGATGCACAAAAGGTAATTCTGTTTTATAGACCCAAAGCCATCTGTCACCTTGTCACAGTGAGACAAGGTATCACATTACATATTAAACAGGCGACAAGCTTCCACCATCAGGCTTCCAACAGTTGCTGCCCAATCTTTCTTTTATAAGTGTAAATTCAGAATTAGTGAAAGCCTTGCCTCCTCTTCCTTTCTAGAATAGATCTGGAGGTGCTTAGGGTAAGCAGAATACTCAGTTTGCCTCTACTGAGAATTTAAATCAAAACAACAACAAAAGATAACATCAAGAAAAATGATTTTGGTTCCCTGCTTTGGCCTGGGGAGAATGAAGAATAAAAAAGGCCATGGGGGTAGGACAGAACAGGAAAGGTTAGTTTCACAGATTCAACAATTTGGGCATCAAAAGTTATTTATCCATTATTGGAATCCTGGCTGGGACCTAAAAGTCAAGAAAGTTGGTATAACCACAGAGATTTCATCTCTTTGTCACTGTGCACAGTCAGGTCAACTGGTTAAATTCAGTACATGCATAAAGGTAAGAAGAAAAGGAAAAGCTAAACTCTGGACAGGCAGCAAGATGTCTAACCAAGACAAGAGAGGGAGGAAGAGGAGAAAAGGGATTTGGGAAGAAGTGAGATGTAGGAGAGGGGATTGGGGAGAAAAAAAGAAGGCCGTAACAATATCTCAGCTTATAAGAAAGACATTACTTTTCCTACTGAAAATGGCTTCCCAAGTAAAGGGAATGAAACAGGCTATCAACTTCCCTTTGTCTGTAAATTTTGCATTCTAGTCAGGAAAATTTTAAGCATGAGCATCTCTCAATATTCCTGAAAAATAATCTAGTGCTCTACGTCAGCAATAATTTTGTTGCAACAACAAAAAGATGTTGAATTGTATCTTAAATCCTCTTACTGTTTTCAGTGGCTAAGCACCTACTATGTGTGCGAGATAGTATGACCCTTTCCACAGAGGGCATTTATAATAACCTACCTCAATCAAAGCCAAAGACTAGTAACCTTTTCTTTCTTCAAAATGTCTGCAAGGAGGAAGGCCTGAATTTTTTACATAAAGTAGGAGAACCAGCCCAAATATACTACATATGTAAAGTAGCAGATCCAGCATCATTATGCTGAAGAAAATCTTTCATTACCACTCTACTACACAGGCAAATGGTTTACAATGACCAAAAACCAACAAGACTGTGACTGTCTCTGTACATCTCTCCTGTCTCTCTCTTTCTCTCAACTTGTGCTAATCTACAGAAGTGCACGTGTGCATAAACACACAAAATAAGAGAGTAAACACAACAGTCTCGAAGGCCACATGTATTTGCTGAATAATGACCACATACCTGATACTGTGCCAAGAACAGGAGATAACAAAGGGAAGAAAAACAGTTTCTGATTTCAAGGAGCTCTGGATCCAATATGGAATTCAAAAATTCACACAACTGCAATTGAGATGGCAACAGATTTGTAAATTCTCAAAGAAACAAAATCAGCAATATAAGGAGAAAGGGGAAAGGGAGAATAGTTCAGGAAAGGATAGACTTCTACAATACACTGAAATGGTTCATGGAAAGCCTACAATTTCCTGTCTCAAAAATCTGGCGATGATGATCATAAACAGTGCAGGAGCAGGGGAATGAGAGAATATAGGATTACATTTCTCCAGCACTCCTCTCCAGGACCTCAACCATGGAATAGAAACAATGCAACAGAAATGTGACAAATGCTTTAGGGGTGTTTCCAACAATTTCCAGGAAAGGTTTCCTGGATCCAATGGAAAAAGGAAAGAAAGAAAAAACTTCAAAAAACTATTTTAATTTTGATCAGCCTGATGATTAGAAAAAAAAATGTTACCTACTTTCTATCTCTCAGTTCCCTAGAACAGGAGATAATTCTGGTAATGTACAATTTTATAATAAAGGAAGGCTACTGTTACTTCAGTGTCGTAGCGTCTCAATCTGCAATCTCTGAATTTGTTTTTAAAAATTCCAACATTTTATGAATGATTTTTCAAAATAACTTGTTGCTTCTCTAAGTGTATGAATTTTTTTTATCCATTTTTAAATATTACTCAGAAGAGGGGTCAATAGAGTACAATCACCTGAAAGTCAAAGGGCCCATGACAGGGAAAAGTCAAGAACACATATTTCAATTTTATGAATTGACTTTTCTTTACTGAGTAATACCCCATCACTTATCTCAATTCTCCAAGGAAACATCTACCTTTATTCACCTGATTTCCGGTCAAACTGTGCAAGAATAACAAGAAGCTTTTGGTAGACTATTGTCTCTAAAACAATGTGCTTATATTTATGAACCTTTTCTGAACCTTATTACCCAAAGTTCCAATTTTCTCCTGCTAATGTTCCTGCAACCTTCCTAGTGACATATTACAATCCAAACTTTGAGAAACAGGGGGAGATCTGAAAAATAGAGGGGGAAAAGAGAGAGAACGAGTTAGAAAGTGATCTTCTTGGTGCCAAAATTAATTTCCCTGTTCTACAAATGGAAAAAAGTGAGGAACAATGGGATTTGTTCAAGGTCACCAAAACGGATAACAGAAAACACTGACTTTCATCTTCATCATCCAAGATCATACTCATCATCCTACATGAATTTTTTACTATAAACACAGCAAAAAATGAAGGACTTCCCATTTTTTGTCAAAGATGCCTTGAAAGCAAGCATAAGCAACTGAGCTGCATACCAAAAGTAATCCTATGGAGATAGACAATCGCAAAATGAAAAACACAATCCTACCAAACATAAGATTTAGCCTGGTATGAGGAAAAAAAAGAAATATGACCAAAAGGAAAAGGAGCCATGTGTAATATTTTAGGATGAAAGCTAACAATATGGGGAAATGAACCATTATGGCTTTGTTCTGGTCCATGCAAGGGAGGGGGTTGGGAATATGAATTACCTCAAAATTAGAGTTAGAAAACAGAATGGTATGCCCTTTCTAAAAACATGGCATACCCAGATATGAATTTATATAAGAGAAATAATAGGTCTTGATTTAAGTTTGCACAAACAATGCTTCCCTTTAAAAGAATTCACACAGATTGCTTTTCAAATATTCTACTCTTTATAGCATTTAAAATCTCATTTGATTTACACAAACTCATATGGATACTCAAATTTTCAGGAAAAATGTTAGAGATACCTGTGCCATTTTATATTTCTCCTAAGACACTGAAACACTTATGAGAATAAAGATAGAATAAATAATAGAGAATAGAATAAACATAGAAAGTGACATTTACACACCACTGAATATACATCTTATCTGATATGACAGAAATCTTGTGAGTAGTTTATCAATGAATCAATCAATCATTTATTGGCTACATATTATAACAGGCACTCTACTAGGCTCAAGAGATAGAAATAGAAAGAATGAAGTAAGTCCTACTTTCAAGAAGTTTAGATTCTAAAAGGTATGGATAAGATAGGAAGTTTGAAACCCAGAGGTGCTAAGTGGGGCCACTGAACTAATTTATTTGGAGACCAGATTTGGACACAGGTCTGCCTAGAAAACAGCACTTACTAGTTATTAGCCTTCCTAGGAATAAACTTTGTCAAGGCTGTGTACAAACTCCCTTTGCCCATAGCCCTGTATGTACATTTTATTATTGTCCTCATAGCATCAATGAAGGAAGGTAACCAAACTTTTACAACAAGACAATCAATTCACGCATTTTCCAGAAAGAATGAAATAAAGAAGATTGTTATGCCTAAAAGCATTAAATGAGGTGACTGTAAATCTAGGTTTAAAGTTCAGTCAGACCTATCACCACTTAAGCCGGATTTAATTCAAGTCAATTATAATTAAAGCATGGGGTAGGAAGGACATGAAACTATAGTAATACAGGAGTAAATTTGTAGGGGGGGGGAGGAAAGGGGCGAAGGGAAGGGGGTGTGAGGGGATGCAGTCGGGGGAGATATATACATTGCAAATCTATTCCAATAACTAATATCTGCAACTATTTGAATGACTCAAGATCCAGTCTATGCAATAAAATTAAAAACATCTATTACTAAAGAAATAGCATTAGAGTTAGAGTTAAAAGCTTCTTTTTGTTCCCCAAATCAAATGTATCCTCAGAGAAATCACTCTTAATAAAAACATCTCTTAAAATGCCTCAGTTTCCCACACCATTTTAAAAGGGGGTGGGGAGGTGGGGGAGATGAAATTATATGATATCTACTTACCTCACTACAGCCAGATGCATTTTGTATCCTGTTAGATGTATTTTATCTACAATGCCTAAAATGATATAAAATAAGTACTGATATTAAGAAGGCTAGATTCATGGCAGGTCCTGAAAGGAATATTCAAACCTATAGGTGCCTGCTTAACACTGCAGTTTTGACCAAAATGGTCAACAGAGCTAACAGTGTGATTTCTCCCCTTGTAAATTTCCACAGCACCTTTGCAGGCCCCACACTGCCCCCCAGGGAGGCTATCAAAGAAGAAAGAATTATTAATATTAAGCAAATCACAATATTTTACATGCTGCTATATAGCACCTTGCCATCCATAATGGATTTAATCAGGACTCCAGCAGGGAAATCCACAAAGGCCTATTCCCTCAACAAAAGCCACATCAGCCTAAAACAAAATCTAGAGCTCGATTTCATTTTGTTTATAGGAACACACCTTCTATCTCAGGCTCCTCAAGACAAGCCACCAAACACTGCACCTGACAGACCCGTGGAACAGCCATCCTCAGAGCCGGATCATTGCTGAGAGAGAAAGAGAGAGGAAAGAGAGGAAGAGAAGGAGAGAAGAAAAAGAGGGAAAGGAGAGGGGGAAGAAGATGGGAGGGAGGGAAGAAATAGAGGGAGGGAGGGAGAGACAGAGACAGACAGAGAGAGAGAGGGAAAGAGCGAGAGGCAGGCTTCAGAGCACTTGTCAACAATCCTCCTGGTGTACGTAATAAGCAGCCGGCAGTGCAGATTCAGCACAGTAATAGGACAGCAAGAATAGCAATGGCTTGGGAGGGGGAGGGGAGAGAAAAGGTTATTTATGTTGATGGAAAGAAGCTAACACCAAAGAGGAGGTCTCTAGAATACAGCCACCTCCCTCCCCCCCCCATTACAAAATGACAGAAGCAAAATTCAGAAGGTTTATTATCATGGATTGCTTTCTTTCCTTCTCCTTTTCTTTTTAAAGAAATCTGAGGAGCAAAAAAAAATCTTACCCCTGGAATATGGAACATTTTCATTGAAGGGGGGGAGGGGAGAAACCCCACAGTTCGAAAGACCTTTGAAAGGAGAGTATTCAATTTAATTGTCTGCAGATCCGATTTGCCAGACTATACAACCCACCCCCAGTCCTCAACCCCCCCGCCACCCCCATGAGCAGAGAGCTGGATGAATGACACATCTTCAATAACATATTCCTACTTAATATCATAATTTGTGTCATTCAGCACTTGCCTTTTATTTATTTTTATTTGTTTTTTTGGCTGGAAAATCTGGGCAGTTCTCCAGACAGACTGCAGAAATCTCTTTCCACATGCTTCCCTAGGCTCCTCCCTCCTTCCTTCCCTTCCTCCCTCACACCCTCCTTCCCATCCATTCCAGCCACCATGGTGCTTCATTAGCTACAAAATGAGCTAATAGTACAAAACAGACATGAGCCAGTGCTACCCAGCCTGGCCAAAATATACATAAACTGATCTAATCTAATAAATAGCATCTTGTTTTCTCCCATCTTTTCTTCCCCTAAGCAAAAGTCTTTCCAGAAAACAATTATGTGTGACCAGTCAGCTGAGTGGGGAATTGGGGGGTGGGGAATGGGGATGTTAGAGGGGAGGGGAGCCAAGAGGAGGACATTTATCAATTCCTTCTTCCCCATATCATTTCAAGTAACACCCATGTCAACAAAAACAACCTAGCAGTTGAATTTGAACCCAAGGGTCCAGTTTCAAAATTTTGCTTCCCAAGCAAGTACGAAACATAACTAAAAATTTTAGAAGACAAGAAATACATGCTCCAAACAACCTGAGAAATCTTGCTATTCCCTCCCCAAGAAAACAAGCTATTTGTTTTTCCTCCCAAACCCTGAAAGACATTTTTATATCTCAGTATCTATTTTTACTTAAAAGCATACAGGAGAGTCAAGCAACCCATTCCTGCTTTTCTTCCAAGATACCATATAATATACAGCTGCCCAGTCCAACAACCTCTATCTTTTATAAAAGAAAATGAGAACAAAAAAGATCAGAGAGGGTCTTAGGATCGGCCAAAAAATGAAAGCCTTCAGTGATATCTGCTGTTTCTCTAAGACTAAGTGCTCTTAATCTGGGGTTCATGGCCTGGTGTGTGCACTTAATATTTTAATAATAACTTCAATGACTGGTTTCCTCCATGCATTTTTATTTACTTAAAACATCATTCTCAGAGCAGCTAGATTCCACAGTAGATAGACCAACCCCGAAGTCAGGAAGACTTTAAAGAGTTCAAATATGGCCTCTGACACTTAACATTTCCTAGTTATATGAACTTGGGCAAGTCACTTAACCCCAATTGACTCAGCAAAACCAAACCAAAAAACAACAACACATCATTCTTAAAAAACATACTATTCTAAACTCAGGTCACACTAGCTCGGTCAGACTAACAAAGACTTCCAGGACAAACCAAAAAACAAAAGTATAATGCTCTGGTTAGCTTCCTGCAAGTCTCAGGACCAGCCTTGTTTTCAGCAGAGTAATTACCACCGGCATAGTCAAGGATAAAGGACAAAGAGCCTGGCTAGCTTTCTGGAGGGCCTTGAGAAGGGACTTGGTCTCAGTGGAGAAATGAAGGAAGACAGGCCAGCCACCAAAGTGGTGGGAGATGAAATGTCCCTTCCAGAACTTGTTGGCTCTTACATACTCAGTACATCATCATAGGTGTCAATCCTGTAGAACTATATTAAGTGGTAAAACTAGATAACCAGATAACCATTGTCTTATCAACTAGATAACCATTGTCTTATCAATTCCATGTAATTAACACCTTGTTGTAGGACTAAATCATACTGAGCCTTAAGTCTATTTCTTCAAAGTTCCTATCCTTTACACAAATTTTTTAAAATTAAATTTAAAAATAGTTATTTTTAAAGAATCCTGCTATTCTAAAATTATGAGAGGGAGAGAGATAGTGAAAAAACTAAGATGTATAAATCTGTCATTTAATACAACTGGACATATTTTATTTCTCAGTTTTCTTATCTGTAATAAGACTAGATAAAATCTAAGGGGACTTGTTCACCATTCGATCATGCCCAATTGAAAACTGAAAGCCCAAATGAGACCTATTAGACAAATAAACTACATCTTTACCATAGCTCTATCCTCAAATGATGGTTTATTTAAGTGGATGAAGTTAGTGTAGTAGCAAGCAGCAAGTGGGCAGATTTATAATTTATTTTACCCAGGAAGCAGTCTTAAAGGAATGGAACCTGGAATTTTACCATGAAATTTATGCATATAATGTCCAACAATTATTTAGCAAGAACCTGTTACCCCGCCTCACATACTTATCTAAAATCAGTAACAGCATGGTGTTGGAATTTTAAAAGTGAAAAAGCAACAAAAGTTAAGGGACAAATCTAACATTTAGATGCAATCTAAATGTTCAATATGCAAGATTTGTTACCCTACACACACATGAGAGCATAAGCCCCTTGTCTGTGCTTATCATACCAATCTATGGTAACAAACCCATTAGCTTCTACAAAGAGATGGAGGGGGAAAACCTACAAGTTCCCATTATAAATTTGTATGACTTATAGAGTTGTTTTGGAAAAAGAAAAAGTACCAACAATTCAAATATTTTATATATATATATATATATATATATATATATATATATATACACA
Source organism: Antechinus flavipes (assembly GCF_016432865.1). Lineage (NCBI taxonomy): Eukaryota > Metazoa > Chordata > Mammalia > Dasyuromorphia > Dasyuridae > Antechinus > Antechinus flavipes. The sequence continues at coordinate 548,535,198 of NC_067398.1, forward strand.
CACACACACACATATATATACATATATATATATATACACACATATATAGAGAGAGAGAGAAGAAAAACAAGAGTATATGATATATAACTATGATCAAGAAAAGGGAGAGAAACAAGGGGAGAGAGAAAATGAGAACCTTCCTACTTTATGTAAATCTCAAAAAATACATGAAACTGTAAGAGTGATACCTTATTTTTTTGTTTTCTTTTTAAGATAGCACTGTGACAAAAACAATAACAGCATTTCATTTTTATATTGGAGCAGCATATATGTTTATATGCTGCACTTTATGCAGATAAATTGTTGAACCTGGAGTCAGGGAGACTCATCTTCTGGAGTTCAAATCCTGACTCAGCTACTTCAATAACTTTGACCCTAATCAAGTTACTTAACCTTGTTTACCTCAGTTTCCTCATTTGTAAAATGAACTGTAGAAGAAATCAGTATCTTCTCCAAGAAAACCCCAAAAGAGATCACAAAGAGTCACATGTGAGAAAAACAAAAACATTTGTGTTTGTATTGTGCTTTTCTGAAAAAATCTGTTATTACATTATTGTTCCCATTTTGCAAATGAGAAAGTAAGGCATAGAAAATTCAGATGATTTGTATAAGATCATACAGAAAATAAGTGTCAGACTCAATCCCAGGTCTGGTGGACCTTTATGCAGTACCACAACTGCCTTTCCTCACTCTGCCACGGTTTTGCTTTGTTTTGCCAATTTAATTTTTATTACCTAATATTTGTTTAGACATTTGCCCAAGTACCAACTCCTCTTTGAATAAATTATTTAGTTTGACGCTTTTATTTTTATTATTCTTTAATGACTAGGGATGAGGTACAGGGAAAAACATATGATCTCTGCCGTTTCTTAAAAGTTTTGAGCTTTAAGGAAAACTACCTATCAAAAACACCAGAAGAAAAATAATGAATTCTATTCAAACTGAAGGCAGAAAATATACTGCAAAGAATAACAGATCTAGCTCTGGAAGAGGCTTTACAGGGTTCTAGATTGAGAACAACAAGGCTTATAAAAATTAACTCACTATGCTCCTGATATATTGGAGGCAGGATGAATCAACTTCTTTTCAGTGCACCACACAGTTATAACAGTAAAAGAATAACACAGATTCCCTTGGTTAGTATCTCAATTTAATGAAACGCAAAAACATTTATTAAGATATTTATACAGTCAAAGGTTCTCATAAAGGCCTCATTTCCAAAATATATAGAGAATTGACTCTAATTTATAAGAAAATCAAGCCATTCTCCAATTGATAAATGGTCAAAGGATATGAACAGACAATTCTCAGATGACGAAAATAAAACTATTTCTAGCCATATGAAAATATGCTCCAATAATTATTAATCAGAGAAATGCAAATTAAGACAACTGAGATACCACTACACACCTGTCAGATTGGCTAGAGTGACAGGGAAAGATAATGCGGAATGTTGGAGGGGATGTGGGAAAACAGGGACACTGATACATTGTTGGTGGAATTGTGAACACATCCAGCCATTCTGGAGAGCAATTTGGAACTATGCTCAAAAAGTTATCAAACTGTGCATACCCTTTGATCCAGCAGTGTTTCTAATGGGCTTATACCCCAAAGAGATACTAAAGAAGGGAAAGGGACCTGTATGTGCCAAAATGTTTGTGGCAGCCCTGTTTGTAGTGGCTAGAAACTGGAAGTGAATGGATGCCCATCAATTGGAGAATGGTTGAATAAATTGTGGCATATGAACGTTATGGAATATTATTGTTCTGTAAGGAAGGACCAGCAGGATGAATACAGAGAGGACTGGCGAGACTTACACGAACTGATGCTGAGTGAAATGAGCAGAACCAGGAGATCATTAAACACCTCAACAACGATACTGTTTGAGGATGCATTCTGAAGGCAGTGGATCTCTTCGATAAAGAGCTAATTCAGTTTCAATCGATCAAGGATGGACAGAAGCAGCTACACCCAAAGAAAGAACACTGGGAAACGAATGCGAACTATCTGCATCTTTGTTTTTCTTCCCGGGTTATTTTTACCTTCTGAATCCAATTCTCCCTGTGCAACAAGAGAACTGTTCGGTTCTGCAAACATATATTGTATCTAGGATATACTGTAACCTATTGAACATGTAAAGGACTGTTTGCCATCTGGGGGAGGGAGTGGAGGGAGGGAGGGGAAAAATAGGAAGAGAAGTGAGTGCAAGGGATAATGTTGTAAAAAATCACCCTGGCATGGGTTCTGTCAATAAAAAGTTATTTAAAAAACAAACAAACAAACAAACAAAAAAAAGATATTATCAGTCAACTATCTGATACCTTGCTAGGTTGTTGACATTGCCATGTCCACCAACAGGAAACTTGGTCTTTGTCTAATTAGCTTTTAAATCTATCCAATTAGATAAATTCTGGAGGATATGCAACACTAAAATGTTTGTGTCTGTTACCATTATGTTGATGTCTGGATATAAAAAGGCTGGATATAAAAGGATATCCCAGGTTAGTCACTACCCCACTGACTACAGTACTATCACTTAAATTTTTATATCAATATCCTCATCTAAAAATTGGAGAGGTTTAGACTAATAGACCTCTTCCCATATCAAAGTTTATAACCTTTTGATAACATTAATAAATAGGCAGAGGTATAGAATCATTTCTTCCTTATCTTCCTTATAAATAAGACAATATCTAGAATATGAGGGAGCTCCTCACTTCTTCAATTGAGACAAGGATAAGAATATTCCAATGGCTTTGTCAAAATTTATACTAAGTTTTAAAAAAAATCATACTATAACTAGACCACATTTGTGTATAGTAAATTTTACCAAAGTGAAAAATTAATATCAATCCCTAAGAATTCCCTCTGTTTTCTACCTACTCATTTCTCAAGTCCTTGATCTCTAGGCCACTGCATACAAAGGCATCTCCAGTTGTCCTGATCTTATCTGGACAGTGAACCAGGTCCAGTAGAGAAAGTGAGATGGATGGCTTTGTATAACCTTTCTGGAGGAAAAAGTGAGACTGGTGGTATAACCTTCACTCACTTAAATCCAATTCATTTACAGGTCAAGAGATCACATTCATTTGTCCCCTTTGACAACAAAGAACTTATAACAAAAACAACATCAAAACAATAGATCTCTATTACTGGAGAAGACATGGTCCTTCTCCTTATGTACAACTTTTTTTATGTATGACACCATCCTTTCCCACTTTCTCTCATTCTCACTCCTATCTTCAATTCTTTTATTTGGTAGTTTCTTTCCTAACTATAAATATGATGAACTCTTACTATCCTTAAAAAAAAATATATCTTTAACATCTAAATATGATCATGGTTGATAGTTCTTCTAAATCTTAAATTCTTAAGGCATAGAAACTTAAATTCAAAGTAAAATGAACATTTCTGTACATAAGCAAAGATTTTACAGGAATTTCAAATACCTTTTATGTACAATTTATTTTTCTTTAAGTGCATAACAAATTATCATATTAACGTTTTATGATACATTTGAAAGTGTAACCTTCAAAGCTAGCCTTCTTGTCACAGACTCTTTCTGGTCTCCTATTCTTATCTCTTCTTGGGAAATCCTATCCCTGCTGTCTCTTCTCTCATCTCTAAATATTGAGGTAGAGGAGGAGGAAGAAGAGGAGGAAACACAAGAGGAAATCTTTGTGGAAAATATGCAGGTCAAGAAATCAAATTCCATCAATCACCGTATCTGAAAATGGGAGTCTTGTTATGTGACTTAAACCAAACCCCTCATAGGTATGTTTACATACTTAGTTAACATTCTTCTGGAATCATGGCTAGCCACAGCATTATTCAGAATTCTTAACATAACACAATTGGGTTTCTAGCTTATAACTTCATCACCCAACAGAAATTCTCCTTTCCAACATTATCACTTAAGGGCCTTTTCTTGACAAAAGACAAAGCAAATGTTGTTCCTTGAATCAAATGGTAGTAATCCAAGTTACAATCTCTAATCAATGCTAGGACAAAATAAGGGGCCTAAGAATGCAGCTCCCATGTTATGAGGAATATTACAAATAGCAGCTAGGAAAAGACCTAAGTTCAACTCTGGCTTCAGAGACATATTAGCTGGTGAATGAAGTGAGCTATGACAGCAGTCTCACAAGATGGAGACAATGTTCTAAAGACTGAGTGAGGGTCAGCTGTGCCCCAGGGCCAGGTTTCTTTCTCCAGAGATCAAGTGGTTTACAAGGAGTGGGAACTTTTCTTTGTGAGACTAAGTTGGGGCCACCTTGGCACTGAAACTTCCATAGAAGGTAATTTAGTCATCCTAAAGATGTAGTTGGGTTAAGTTTTTCCTCATTTATCACTTAGAATATGAGGTCATTTGTCCTAGCTAATCAGGGCAAAGACCCAGCCTATAAGGAGTGTTAACCCAGGCCCCTCTATAATTCTTGTCTGTTAATTGGGGCTCTCCTTGCCCAACTGCTTGTGGGGAGGGAGACACCCTTTCTTGTAGTAAAATTCTTTTCAGCCTTTGCCTTGAGAAATCTCCTTAATTTATCTGATTTGAGTCTGTGGTCTTGTCTGACACACCCAGTGTCCCACATACTGGATTATCTTGGACAAGTTATTTAAACTTAGTTTGTCTTGGTATCTTCTCATTCATAAAGGGGAGTGGGGTGATGATAATAACATGGGACTTCCCAGGGTCATTGTGAGGATGACATAATAATTGTCTGGAATGTTGTTAAGTAATAGATGAGGATCAGCAGCTATGAGCTCTTATGAAAGTCAACAGCAAAATGTACTTCAATATACAAATATTCCTTTTACACACACTGTCAAAAAATATATCCACAACATGAATTAAAGTAAATTAATTGTAGCAATAAATATTAAGAAGAGAAGTAATAAGGTCAAATAGAAAAAAAAAAATAGAATGGATTCTTGCTAAGGCGATAACACTAAAGAGAAAAACTTGGCAGAAGATGAATTTCCTTCTGATTCCATTAGGGCATTTTGATTATTATTGAATATCAAAAGGAACTGTGTGTAAGTAAAATTTCACCCATATGTTAGTTAGAGAGCATGAACTACAACTGAAATGTAATGGGGACTGCTGTTAATAACTGATGATGTTATTAATAAATGAAAACTTGGTCAGACTGCTACAAAAGATATATAGTAACTCTTGAACAAATACACACTACATAAACTATTGTGAATTAGCCAAAAGTAGCAACCAAGTGGCCAAAACTACTCTATAACAACTATCACTCAAATGTGATTTGATAAACCAGTATATATTAAATATATATAAATAGCTAATACATCAAATAAAAAGGATAGTCATAACTAAACCACTCTTGGCCAGCAAACTAGACATTTAACTATAATAAAAATTAATCACTATAATTTGTTGATGGAATCATCTTGGTATCATCATAGTGGAAGGAAGGGCATGGGAAGGAGCCATATAACTCTGGCAAAGCAGCTAAGACAAATATGAAAAATCGGGAATAACAAAACAAAGATCGTGTGATCTCAGCAAGAAGAATGGTGTTCCCTTATGTTAGTTAAGTATTTGGTGAAACCAAATTTGAAACCTATCTCTGAAAGGTAAGAAAGCAATACACAAGACTAAGTAATATATATATCTCAAAAACAAATTACTTTAATGTACTTTCCCAAGGGGCTTTTATTGTCCATTTATACCAGTTTTACAGAGTTTAAAGAATAAAATACTGCTTTTTTATTTGTTAAAGACTTTAGTGTATTAAGCACAGCTTTAGGCATGATTGAAAAGCCAATCCCTGTTCTAATAAGCTTATATTTTAAAGAAATAACAGGGATGCCTCCTCACCCTGATTATTTTTAGAATTGACACCGTCACCGTGAGGGATCTGCCAATAATTGGGGCCTGAAAAATAAAAATTATGCTGACATTTGGAAAATAATTGCCCAAATAAAATGACATGAAACTCAGGGTAAAATACACAAAATTTCACTTTCTTAGACATAAAGGCAAATTAGAATGGTACAAAGAAAGTCATGGCCACATCAGAAAGAACATTGCACTGAAGATCAGAAAACCTTTGGAATTTGAATCGCTACTCTAAATACTATTTTCTAGTTATGTAATTATGAGTAGGTCACTTATCAGAAAATATCAATTTCCTCAAAGAGTAGCTAGTAAAAATCAAAGCAAATTAAAGCACTATGAAAACCCAAAAGGTGCTGTACCTTAGCTGATGTAATAAAGAAAATTTATGCAGGGGAAAAAGAGGTTTAAATGAGGAGTTACAGGATGCCCAAACTATTTTTTTTTTTTAAATTAGCAACTAGACTGCATGATGGGAGCTCAACCACTGCCTTTAGAAAGGAGGGAAGACAATAAAAGGAAGTAAGGCAGCATTCTTGCACTTTGAATGGGGGAGACTAAATTTAACAGTAGTATCAGCCCACTTGTTAGGAGAAAACCAGGCTGAGTGTACCCCTTGGCAAGTCTGTTGTAAAACAGCAACCCCTGCTGATTCAATCATTTCAAGGTCTACAACAACGGAACTGATTCAATCATTTCAAGGTCTACAACAACGAACTAGTGTTGCTAGAGGCAAGAGTGAACTTGGCTTGAGACAATGGGTGCAAGTTACATTCAGTTTGGTTCAATGCAATAAACATTTAAGCATCAATTATACATAAAAGCTATTTCTATGCACTGAAGAGAGGACATATGTTCTCTTGTTTCCCCTCTCCCAGCTAATGAAGGGTGCCAAGAGGGGGCAGAGAACACAGATGAAATAAACGTAAAATTTACAGAAGCAAAAGAGCAATAAGAAGGAATGAGGAGAAAAATACATTCATACACATAGAGAGAGAAATCTGGGCAAGTTTCTTAGAGGTGTGATACACAAGCATAGACAAGAGCAAAGATAAGGGTTCTCAGAGATGGAGATGATCAGGTGCATTCAAATAACGGGACAGATAGGCAATGAGATAAAAAATTATAGAAAACCACATTGATAAACAGTTGATAATACTCCACCATTTGCTACAATAAGGTGCATGCTGTAACATAAAATAAGCATGAAAAATGGATAATCAACCTGGAAAGATAGTTTGAAACCAGATTATTAGGGCTTTATTGATGCCAGTGATCCCATAAGTCTATGAAGGAGGTGAACTATGGATAAGAATGCTAGACAAAATAATAATCAACAGAACAAAAACATATAAACTGTTCCACAAATGAATATGGTAGGTGATAACAGAATTACAAAATGTTAAGAATGGGGAAAGGGGACCCACACTTAACACCATATACCAAGATAAGATCAAAATGGGTCCATGACCTAGGCATAAAGAACGAGATTATAAATAAATTAGAGGAACATAGGATAGTTTATCTCTCAGACTTGTGGAGGAGAAAGAAATTTGTGACCAAAGATGAACTAGAGACCATTACTGATCACAAAATAGAAAATTTTGATTACATCAAATTAAAAAGCCTTTGTACAAATAAAACTAATGCAAACAAGATTAGAAGGGAAGCAACAAACTGGGAAAACATCTTCACACTTAAAGGTTCTGATAAAGGCCTCATTTCCAAAATATATAGAGAACTGACCCAAATTTATAAGAAATCAAGCCATTCTCCAATTGATAAATGGTCAAAGGATATGAACAGACAATTTTCAGAGGATGAAATTGAAAGAGTGTTCCAAATCATTATTGATCAGAGAAATGCAAATTAAGACAACTCTGAGATACCACTACACACCTGTCAGATTGGCTAAAATGACAGGAAAAAATAATGATGAATGTTGGAGGGGATGCGGGAAAACTGGGACACTAATGCATTGTTGGTGGAGTTGTGAACGAATCCAGCCATTCTGGAGAGCAATCTGGAATTATGCCCCAAAAGTTATCAAATTGTGCATACCCTTTGATCCAGCAGTGTTTCTACTGGGATTATATCCCAAAGAAATACTAAAGAAGGGAAAGGGACCTGTATGTGCCAGAATGTTTGTAGCAGCCCTGTTTGTAGTGGCTAGAAACTGGAAAATGAATGGATGCCCATCAATTGGAGAATGGCTGGGTAAATTGTGGTATATGAATGTTATGGAATATTATTGTTCTGTAAGAAATGACCAGCAGGATGAATACAGAGAGGACTGGCGAGACTTACATGAACTGATGCTAAGTGAGATGAGCAGAACCAGGAGATCATTATACACTTCGACAACGATATTATATGAGGACATATTTTGATGGAAGTGGATTTCTTTGACAAAGAGACTTAACTGAGTTTCAATTGATAAATGACGGACAGAAGCAGCTACACCCAAAGAAAGAACACTGGGAAACGAATGTGAACTATCTGCATTTTTGTTTTTCTTCCCGGGTTATTTATACCTTCTGAATCCAATTCTCCCTGTGCAACAAGAGAACTGCTCAGTTCTGCAAACATATATTGTATCTAGGATATACTGCAACATATCTAACACGTATAAAACTTCTTGCCATCTAGAGGAGGGGGTGGAGGGAGGGAGGGGAAAAATCGGAACAGAAACGAGTGCAAGGGATAATGTTGTAAAAAAATTACCCTGGCATGGATTCTGTCAATATAAAGTAATTATTAAATAAATTTTTTTTTTAAAAAAAGAGTGGGGAAAGGGCCTCTAAAGAATGAATAATGGCAGCTATTGAAAGACAGTGCTTAAACTCAGGTCTACTGACAACAGTAAATCACTGCAGTAATATGATTTCACAAATTGAAATAAAGAATATTTTCTCCCTCTCTAACCCAGACATACTTACTAGGCATAGCACAAAGGAAACTGGTCTTGAACTCCACTAAAAGGTACAAGAAACAAAGACAGAAAGTCAGAAACAGAGGGGGTAAGAGGGTGAGAGAGAACGACTCAAGAATCAATGCAATACTTCATGGCCTAAAGAAAAACTGATTAACTGTGCATACCCTTTGATCCAGCAGTGTTTCTACTGGGCTTCTATCCGAAAGAAATCTTAAAGAAGGGAAAGGGACCTGTGCAAGAATGTTTGTGGCAGCCCTCATTGTAGTGGCCATAAATTGTAAACTGAGTAGATTCCCATCAATTGGAGAATGGCTGAATAAATTGTGGTATATGAATGTTATGGAACATTATTGTTCTATAAGAAATGACCAGCAGGATGATTTCACAAAGGCCTGGAGAGACTTACACGAACTGATGCTGAGTGAAATGAGCAGGTCCAGGAGATCATTATATACTTCAACAACAATACCATATGATGACCAATTCTGATGGACGTGGCCATCTCCAGCAATGAGATGAACCAAATCAGTTCCAATGGAGCAATAATGAACTGAACCAGCTCCGCCCAGCAAAAGAACTCTGGGAGATGACTAAGAAGCATTTCATTGAATCCCCAATCCCTTTATTTTTGCCTGCCTGCATTTCAGAGTTCTTTCACAGGCTAACTGTACACAATTTCAGAGTCCGATTCTTTTTGTACAGTACATATAACGGTTTTGTCATGTATACATATTTTGTAGTATTTATATACTTTAATATATTTAACATGTATTGGTCATACTTCTATCTAGGGGAAGGGGGAGGGGGGAGGGGGAAGGAGGGGGAAAATTGGAACAAAAGGTTTGGCAAAATATCACTTTGGTATACTGGAATATGTTGCATGCTTGATATTAAGATGTCATTTTAGTTTGGCTGGTTTCATGCTCTCCACAGCCAAAATTTCATTACAAATTAAGCAAAGAGATTTCTTTACATCATTGTTTTTAAAGTAAATCAATATTGCAAAAATGAAAAACAAAACTAATTATCTCTAGAAAATGAAGAAAAACATAAAACTAAAGTCAAAGCTAGAATTAGAAGAACATAAATCTGGAAATTAGTTGGGGTTAATCGATTTGCCCAGGGCCAGGAAATGGTAAGTGTTTGAGGTCACATTTGAACTCTTCAGGGCTCCATCCACTGCACCAACTAGCTGCCATGACCAACTATATTTAAGCTGGGAAATTTACTCTGGAATCCCTGCCACCCAGCAATGTTCTCTATATTCTTAGTAAAAGGAAGACTAACAGACAGGAGTAGTCTATCTTTCAAAAGGAAAATTTCACATGTAAGAAATAAAAACTATCAAAATCTGTGGCTCCTTCCAATAGCCTATGGAAGAGTTCCCCCCAATATCCAAAAATCATCTATTAAGTATCTACTAGGTGCCAGGCAATTCACAGCTTTCATCATTTCAATGAAAAGTAGGACTGAGACGATTGTTCTATGTACGACTCAGTCCTAGTTTCTCTTCAGAGATCCAAAGGGCCCTATTCTACACAGTTTCAATTTTTGACGTGGCTGTCCCACAACACAACCCAACATATCTAACATAGTAGTCATTCTATTTCACTCTACACTCATTCCTCAGATTCTCTTTCAGATTCCACTATTTTTTTACTGGCACACACAGTGTACAACCATGGGGTTAATCTCTGCCTTGAGAAGTTAAGAAAAAAAGAATAGAGTAATGGTCTCTAGTTCATCTTTGGTCACAAATTTCTTTCTCCTCCACAAGTCTGAGAGATAAACTATCCTATGTTCCTCTAATTTATTTATAATCTCATTCTTTATGCCTAGGTCATGGACCCATTTTGATCTTATCTTGGTATAATGGTGTTAGGTGTGGGGACCATGCCTAATTTCTGCCATACTAATTTCCAGTTATCCCAGCAGTTTTTATCAAATAATGAATTCTTATCCCAAAAGTTAGGATCTTTAGGTTTGTCAAACACTAGATTGCTATAGTTGACTATTCTGTCTTGTGAACCTAACCTTTTCCACTGATCAACTAATCTATTTCTTAGCCAATATCAAATGGTTTTGGTGACTGCTGCTTTATAATATAATTTTAGATCAGGTACAGCTAGGCCTCCTTCATTTGATTTTTTTTTTCATTAATTCCCTTGAGATTCTCGACTTTTTATTGTTCCATATGAATTTTGTTGTTATTTTTTCTAGATCATTAAAATATTTTCTTGGAAGTCTGATTGGTATAGCACTAAATAAATAGATTAGTTTAGGGAGTATTGTCATCTTTATTATATTCGCTCGGCATATCCAAGAGCACTTAATATTTTTCCAATTATTTAAGTCTGACTTTATTTTTGGAAACTTTTTTGTACATTTGCTCATATAATTCCTGACTTTCCTTTGGTAGATAGATTCCCAAATATTTTATGGATTTCTTTGACAAAGAGACTTAACTGAGTTTCAATTCATAAATGATGGACAGAAGCAGCTACACCCAAAGAAAGAACACTGGGAAACACTGTGAACTATTTGCATTTTTGTTTTTCTTCCCCAGTTATTTTTACCTTCTGAATCCAATTCTCCCTGTGCAACAAGAGAACTGCTCGGTTCTGCAAACATATATTATATCTAGCATATACAGCAACATATCTAACATATATAGGACTGCTTGCCATCTAGGGAGGGGGTGGAGGGAGGGAGGGGAAAAATCAGAACAGAAGCGAGTGCAAGGGATAATGTTGTAAAAAAATTACCCTGGCATGGATTCTGTCAATATAAAATTATTATGAAATAAATAAAAGAAAGAAGAAAAAAGTGAGTCAGTCACCAAATCTTGCTTATTTTACTGTCACCACCACCAAATCTCTTCCTATCCAGAACCACAAGTCTTCTTAGCTCTAGAATACATCCAGCTGTGCATTGAGGAAGATTTCTTGCACAAACTGGAGAATAAATATTTGTACAGTGTCTACTACACCAGAAACTGAGCTAAGTGCTCCACAAATATCATCTTGTTTTACCTCACAACAATTAAGTGTCTACTCTATAGTTCAGGGAAATAATAAGATCACAAGTACTGAATGTCTGAGGCTGTATTTGAACTCAGGTCCTGACCCCAGGTCCCACCTAAGATACCTCTGGAAACATTACTCCTCAGTTTAAAGGACATCCAACTGTCTGTCTTCCAAACAGGTCAAATTCAACAGTCAGGCATTCAAGGGTATCAACAAAGTGGAGTCATCTGACTCCTGCATCATATATAACTTGACACCTCTGAGCAGGCTTCTCCCTATAGAAGGATAAACACACTATTCCCATGGGTTATGACCAAATGTGCTAAATGTTTAACTAGTGAATTTACTAAGCACCTCAGGCATTGTGCTATGCACCATACATTCAAAAGGCCAGTTCTTTAAAGCTCACCACAAATACCAAATTCTTTAGAAAAACGTCTCCTCTTCCAACCCACAACTTTTTTTTCCTCTGATGATTTGTAAGCAGCTGAATGTTTATTACTAAAGCATTTAATGAATGAGAAAATTAAAAATTGAAAAACATTTAGTAAGTGCTATGTAACGCTGAATGCTAGGGAGACACACAGAAAAACAAGACAGAATACTGGTCTCAAGGAGTTCATGTTCTAATAGGTAGAGGCAAAATCTAGAGATTTCATCTGAACATCAGAAGAAAAGATCTCACGCTTAGGGACCCAATGGTAAAGCAGATTAAGTATTGCAAATTTCATTTTCTCTGATTCCATTATCAGTTTCTGGTAGAGCCACTTGACAGTGCCAAGGAACTTTGGTGTAAAAAATGTACTTTTCTTATTGTTCAAGTAGCCTTGGTTATTTAAAGGAAGAAGGATGCAGGAGTTAAGCCATGTACTAAATCCAATCTCCATAAGGATGGTAAACCCTGCGAGATGGCTTCAGACACTGTGTTAGAACCAGCATACTGCTAAACCTGGGACTTCTAGGCTTACCTGCCTATTAGTGATGACAGTGGTTTATGCTGCGACAGAGGGCTCCTTTTATGTATAGGGGTGCTCCCTTTAAAGATGGCTGCTGGAAATATTCTGTAGAAGGCTGGTGTTCTTCAAGTAGGCTTTCCTGGATTTAGAGAGTTCAAAGTCCTGAGATGTCATCACCAATCTGATGGAAAAATGCTAACAAGTAGTCCCAACTAGCTTACTGCAACTTGCTTTTCCTTTGAAGATTGTTCTGCTCTTTCAGCTATATTCTCACTTACCAGTCCATTTTATGGCAACTGGTGAACTGGCAACTGACAGCTGAAGTGGCTACCCCCTTTAAGGTTTGCTCCCAAAGGTGACAAGGAAGATGCAAAAGAGCTTACCTAAAACCTGAAATTCCCTTATGATTTGGCAGTCAAAAAAATGTCCATCGTAAGTCTCAGAATAATGTTCTAAATTAAACCAAATACAGAATATTACAAGGAAATTTAGCTACAAATTACATAGGATTACAAAGGAAGCTGGAATTTCAAATCTACCTACAGGCACTCATGACCTTGGGGAAGTCACTTCATCTCAATTTCCCTCAGTTTCCTCAAATGAAAATCACGAAGATAACAGCACCCACCTTGAAGCATTGTTTTGAAGGACAAATAAGATTAATATTGCAAAAGTGCTCAGTTTGATATCTGGACATAAAGCAATGCAGAGATATCAAAAAATTTATAACAAATACACACATCCCAGATTAAGAATGCCTATTTAAAACTGAGAATTAAACTTTCTTACAAAAGTCCCAATATGCCTCTGCCTCTCTTCTCAAATGCTCCTCATTTCTTCCTATTTGTTTCAGAAGCAAGAAGAATTATTCAAAGTTTGAGCAATATGATGACTGATGCTCAGGGACAAGAAAGGACTGGCATTCTGAAATCTTGGAGGATTAGAAAGGAATATGAAGATGTGAGACCAGCTGCTGTGAAGTTCCTGGACTAAGGGATGAGTAGAAGGACTACAGAGCAAAAAGACTGAAGTTACCTTGAATTAAGGGGAAAAAAAATGGCTCGATAGTGAATAATGTGCAGAATTATATGCACATTCTAGCCTTCTACCTTCATCCTTAACATCTCACCAGCCATAACAGCATCTGGGCAGATGCAATCCCACCTCTACTCAAAATTCAGTGTATAAAACAAAAGAATTCTAACTCCTAAAAAATGAAAACTGAACTCCTCAGCCTGAAGTAGCCTCAGCCTCCCTCACAACTATCCAGGCCAGTTAAGCTTCTTCACCAAACAGCATACTAATAATTCCTCTTACTTAGAATCGGCACCTAAGTAATTCCGATCCAAAGTCCAAGGCCCAGTTTAAATCTTCTTTTTTCCATGAAGTCACCTATCTTTATTCCCACTTAGCTAAATTCCTGGTAGATTTCCAATGTGTCTCCATCATTTCATTTGATCACTGAGATAGTATTACTTCATATTTTTATGTTTCTCACTATAAAGCTAGTTTCTAGGGTCTTATAGACCAGAAATCATGCGATTTGTTTTTTCTAAATCCAGCATCTTGGCAAAAAATGTATTTTAACATTTTTTTTTTACTATGTTTTGGTATCCTCTTCAGCATACCCAAAGAAGATGATGTTCTCAAAAATAGAATTACTACTAATAGCCTTAATTAACTAAGAGATTTTTCAGGAAAAGCCCTGACCCTGACCCTTATCTCAACACTGCCTAAGCTATCAATGCACCATTTTGCTTCCTAAAATGTCGCAGAGTATCTGTTATAAAAGGAATGTGATATGGAAGGCTTCAGATGATACTGGCAGACTGAAAAGCTTTCTCTTACATAAGGAAACTATAGCTACCTTGCTGCAAAAGTCACAGCTTTCAGTGGGGAATAATCCCATGTTGGCTAACTTTCAGAATTTCACACTCCCTTCCACACTAATCCTTCTCTTTCTATCAGGGGATAGGGACTATGAAGATAACAAAATGCCCACTCTGCCAAATTCCACTAGAAGGCCAAGTCAAAACAAACAAGAAGGCTATAGGACCCACAACGGTTGTAATAGTAGCAACAAATAGAACTGATCCTCAGTTCCAGGGCTTATGCAAGGATAATTACACACTTCTCTCAATGTCTACCAACTAAGCATCAAGCAGAAGTGAGAATGAGAAAATCTGTACAGGAAGTCTTCATTGATTTTTTCAAGAGGATCATAAGGCTGTGGTTTTGGGTGCCTCCAGCTCAACTGCATTCTCAGCTTTGTTATAGGAGTCCCTTTAAGACTGTTTTCTAGTGAAGGAGCAGGAGACTGAAGGGGAGATATGTCCACTGGTATCCTGGACCCTTACTCCACTACTAAAGATAGCCACTTGATGGCGATATTCACCTACTCCCTTGGAATCTTTCCACAAATGCAATGGTCAGAAGGGTAACATAAATTGGTCCAGGCAGGAGATAATATAAATGAATCTGTATAAAAAAGGGATCTTTGCATTTTCTGAAGTTCCCCAGATATAAAAAGCATTTCCCTTTCAGAGCTGAGAGAGAACCTCCATTTTTCACCACCTTCTCCATTTCCAATAATCATCCTTCACCAAGCTATCACAGTCCTTAATAAGGACAGCCAAACGAGTTCTCTACGCAATTTTAACTGCTGAAACGAATATTCCGCAAACAAACTCAACTCAGAAGACAATTTTTTTATTAAGCTTTCCTGAACATTGACCACTCCAACTGAAGAAAATGCAAATCAGGGGAAGAAAAGACAAGAGACAGAGCAGGTTTCTATGAATTTTGGAATGTATGTATTTCTTCTCTGCTAAACTTACACATACAACCACAAAACACAAGCCCAGGTCATCTACAATCTGATGAGCAGGGAGAAAAATAAACCACTGTGCTATGGATGAACATGAGCCTGGAGGGCAGGAGAAATGCTCCAAAACTAAAGAATAAAATAAAAATTAAAAAAAAGAAAGAAAGAACAAAGAGTACATATGCCATGGTCATCTAGTTAAATGCATCTCAATCAAAGCATCCATCCATCAGTCAACATTTACTCAATGCCTGCTAGGTGCCAGGAACTGTGAGAAGCACTGGGTACCCAAAAAGGGCAAAAGGCAAATCCCTGTCCTCAAGGAGCATACAAATCTAGTAAGGGAGACAATACGCAAACAAATTTATATAAAGAAACTTATAAATAGAATAGGAAGTAATTTATAGAGCGAAGGCACTGAAATTCAAGAGGGATTAGGGAAGACTTTCTGTAAAAGGAGAGATTTTGATTGGGACTTGAAGAAAGCCATCGAAGTTAATAGACAAAAGCAGAGGAAGGACAACATGACAGAAATAAGGGGCAGCCAAATAAAATGACAAGGATAGGCAGATCATCTTGTTTATGGGACATGCAGGAAAGTAGGATACTAGGATCAAAGATTCTCTCAGGGAATAAAGTTGATTGGTGCCCAAGATCAACAATGGGAAAAAGTTAAAAGAAAAAGTATTATTTGTAATAATGTGTTTGCTTATCTAGACAATGATATCATTTCCCCAAAACAGTCAACCTAATTTCCTCCTGAGTGTTTTTTTGGTCTTTTATAAATACCTATGAGAAAACAGGTTATGTTTGCTTCTCAAAAATTGGCCTGAGCTTTTGAACAGGCAGACAAACCACTCAAGTTAAGATGCTTCCACCTAAGTCTAAAGTCTAAAGATCTAAAGTCTAGCATAAAAGAACAATCCCAGGAGAGGTCAGAAGGAGCGGAGCTTCCAGTTATATGCCAAATTGCCTCTCACATCAAACTGGGTCATTTGGCTGAGCTAGAATTCAAAACAATTAATGTCGTTTTATATTACATAGAAGGTTCAAAAGAAAATAAGAGGCATCCTAAAACTTTTTAAAAACAAACTCAATATAAGATTCAATTAAATAGCTTAGAAAATTCGCAATAGTCAACCATTGAGTACACAAAGAGAAAACGATAGCATTAGAACACAAGTGAAAAGTTGGGTAACTGGCAACTCCTATAGGAGTAAACCTACTGAACTCAGGCAAGTTGGCATGGGGAGGGAGACAGAATGACAAACTGATCTTCTAGAAGCAGCAGGCTCAGGTCCTCTTTAGCCAATGACAAACAGTTACTATAGTGACAAACAGACTTGCTAGAGCAC